>NW_011488621.1:4497477-4519188 GCF_000754665.1 Bison bison bison
TGATGGTAGAGAGATCAGCTGGAAGGTCACTGTAAAGGCCTAGGGAGGAGAGATACTAGAAATAGCAATGGAAGAGGAAGCATCGAGATGAGGAAGGCTGGAGGTCCCAGTGCTAGATAGAAAATGTGAGGCCGCTTGTCCAGAAAAGCAGGGGGGAAGTATCATTAAAAGTACGGAAATACAAACCTTTTTCTTTTCTTCCATAGCTTCTCTCTGGATCTATCATGAAGGTTTTATTTGCTATGTGCTAGCCCTTCACATGCATTTAAACTGCTCCCTGCAAGTTAGGTAAACCATTATTATTTCAAGCTTATATCTGATAACCTTTGCCTTTGCAAAGCAAAACTGACTGAAGCTTTTGTCTGATGCAGAAGTCAATGCCATTTGTAGCAACCACTTCCATTAACCATATAGAAACTCTTGTATTTTTTCAGGAAAATTCTTTTAAATAACACTTCAGTTCAGTTGCTCGGTCATGTCCAACTCTTTGTGACCCCATGAACTGCAGCACGCCAGGCCTCCCTGTCCATCACCAACTCCCAGAGTTTACTCGAACTCATGTCCATAGAGTCAGTGATGCCATCCAACCATCTCATCCTCTGTCTCCTTCTCCTCCCACCTTCAATCCTTCCCAGCATCAGGGCCTTTTCAAATGAGTCAGTTCTTCACATCAGGTGGCCAAAGTATTGGAGTTTCAGCTTCAGCATCAGTCCTTCCAATGAATATTCAGGACTGATTTCCTTTAGGATGGACTGGTTGGATCTCCTACTGGTATCTTTAGAAGGATCGTGGGTTATTTCATTCAAAGTAAAGGATAGATATATTCAAAGAAGAATAGACAGGTAAGGCAGGGCTTGCATATGTAGTTTTAAATATAAACTTGGTACATGTTACTTTCCTCACAAAGTACTTCTTAAATAACAAGTGAGAGTTCCACAAGTGTGTCTCATGAGTGAAATGAATTAGAAGAAATCCAGACTTCACAGTTGAGGAAATCAGCTTATCGAACTGTGCACTCCAATGAAGCTGATTTGAGTGGGGAGTTGTTTTGAAGTTCATGGAAATATTCAGGGCAGCATGCCAAATATAAAATCTGTCCTCAGTTTAATCATTACAGTCTAGACAATCAAGCTAAAAATATTGGTAATTAATTACTTATTTATAGGGTATATTAACTTTTCTATAGCTGATTAGAAATCTTGAGCTCAATTTCCCAAACCGTTGGTAAAGAGGCAATTTGTTTTTTTATGGCATATGGATTGGGGCAGCCAGGGGATTGGGATAAAAGTGCTTCCGTCTCATGCAGTGATTTCTAAAACGTCTTCATTGAATAGAGTAAAATGATTGAGTAGAGAGAGGTCTGTAGAAATCTCTGTACTGTTTCTGCCCAGATGTTTTCCCAATTATACAGCTCTAACATCAATTCCAATCTAATTTCAATGGCATCCTAAGCCATGCTAAGCTAGATAAAACTGAAAAGTTATAGACAGAATGCTGGAAGGCTTATCATTACCTTTAGTTTACAGTATATTTTAATAATAATGGTGATGAAGACGAGTGATCATTTACATAATACCTATCAGGTGCTGGGCTTTCCTGGTCGCTCAGCTGGTAAAGAATCCGCCCACAATGTGGGAGACCTGGGTTCCATCCCTGGGTTGGGAAGATCCCCTGGAGAAGGGAAAGGCTCCCCATTCCAGTATTCTGGCCTGGAGGATTCCATGGACTGTATAGTCCCTTTCACTCTCTCTTAGGTGCGGGAGATCATGCTAAGTGTTTCATTGTCTCATTTAATCAGTAAAACAATAAAAAATTATCATCCTGCAATAAAGATAGAGACACTGAGGCTTAGAAAAATTAAGCAAAATTTCCCAAAGTTATGAAATGGAAGAATTAGAAGGCAGAGAGTTACCAAAGAAAATCTTTGCAACTTGGGAACCATCCTGGCACACTCTGGTCCCCTCTCTCTAGAGGCTGGAACTTTATACTGGCTCCTCTCTTGGTCTATAACATTCTTCAACAGATTTTTTTCCCACAGATGAGTCTTTCTCATTGTTGAGAAATGTCTTTCCAGAAGGAGAATACACTGGCCCCTGGGGTCCTATTCTATTGTATCTCATCACCTTACTCATTACCCACAGTGCTCTTGTCAGTGTCTGTGATTATCTTAAGGTTTATCGCTTCTTAAATGTCCATTGCTCTCTCTTGAATGACAGCTCCGTGAAAGCTGGGACCTTACCTTTCTTTTCCTCTACTGTATTTCCAGAACTAAGCATACTTCTTGATGCATATTAAATGCTCAGTAAATGTTTATGGGGCTTCCCTTGTGGCTCAGCTGGTAAAGAATCCACCTGCCATGTGGGAGACCTGGGTTTGATTCCTGGGTTGGGAAGAGCCCCTGGAGAAGGGAAAGGCTACCCATTCCAGTATTCTGGCCTGGAGAATTCCATGGACTATATAGTCCATAGGGTTGCAAAGAGTCGGACAAGACTGAGTGACGTTCACTTTCACATGTTTATAAAGTGCATGACTGAATCCTGACAGAAAGATGTCAGGAAAGAGTGTGGCCGGCCCTTTAGGACAAGGCAGTGAGCGCCCCTATCCAGCATGTAAGACTCATGGGTTATTCAAACACAAGCTCAAATACACAAAGAGGATGGCTGCACAAAAAGCGGGGCTTTCTTGAGCTATCTGACTGACCGCCCTAATATTTATGAAAGTCAGTCTCCTTTTTGTGGGACTATCAACCATGACATATGAGATGAGCAGCCTCTAAAGTCTCATACCACAAGGAAGACGTGTTCATTGCAAAATCTGTTCCCCAAGTTAGGAAGCATAACGGTTGACCAGCTCAATGGGTAAGGAGCAGAAATTCTCTTCTCCCTTAGACTCCCTCCTATCCACTGTGGTCATCCAATTATAAGCCTTGCATGCTCAGAAAACTTGTTTGAGCCATAACCCCTGTAGCTCAATTCAGGATCGTATTACATTTAAGGAATGCAGTCCAAAGATGCAAATAATATTACTCATATCAACAATTAATAAAGCAGAATTTCAGCCTCCTTTATGTCTCTCCAAAGGCATTGAAGGAATACAGGTCATTCAGTTCGGTTCGGTTGCTCAGTCATGTCCAGCTCTTTGTGACCCCATGGCCCGCAGCATGCCAGGCCTCCCTGTCCATCACCAACTCTCAGAGCTTGCTCACACTCACATCCATCGAGTTGGTGATGCTATCCCCTCACTGATCCTCGTTCTTCCAACACTTTTCACCCTCCCCACACACTCTCCTGTTTGTTAATTCCTCTCTTTCCCGAACACTTCCTTACTGTCTTCTAGTCAGACCACCTATGTAGTGTTTACAAATATCTTCTCCCTATCCTATTGCTGACAATTTCAGGGTCAGCAAAGGTAATAAAGTGTGATCAGTACAACATTAATAAATTTTAGCCTATCACACCCATAAAAGGACCGATTTTCCTTCTAAGAACAATAGTGGAAAGATACTATTTTTTTATTTCTCTTCCTATTTATATGCTGCTGTTTAGTCGCTAACTCATGTCCAACTCTTTTGTGACCCCATAGCCTGTAGCCCACCAGGCTACTCTGTCTATGGGATTTTCCAGGCAATAATTCTGGAGTGAGTTGCCATTTCCTTTTCCAGAGGATCTTCCTGACCCAGGGATCCAACCCGTGTCTCCTGCTTGGCAGGTGGATTCTTTCACCATTGAGCCACCAGGGAAGCCCTTCCCTATTTATAGATAGCTATTATTTGTGCAGGCATGTTTTTATTCTTTGGTGTGACTCTCTTTCTAAATCCATTAGGAAATAATATTTTATCTGGGAAATAAAGCATATTTAACCTCTATATATTGATAGATTTGAAATGTATAAATTATTAAATATTTGCAAAGAAAGGTGGTGATCAGTGGCAGGAAAATAGTATCATTTCTATAAAAGGAGCTTTTATTATCCCTCAAGTATCAGCAGTTGTGTATTTGTTACCATGAAAGTTTTTGAGGTACATGTCATACTTAGATAATTATCATTGATACAAGCAAAGAATCATTCATCTGTAAGTTATACTAGGAAGCTATTTCAAAATTCCAATCCCAAAGTTATAGCGTCTCCCCAAAGCAAAAGGAATAATTTCATAAATGATTTGCTTTCATCTTACTTTCCTTTCAAAAATAAAACTTTTTCAAGCCAAAATATTTATGATTTGTATTCACTATACTTCTCCTTTCAAAAATAGAACTCTTTCAAGACAAAATATTTCCCTGCGGTTAAGTTTTTGTCAGAGTATAGCCACACGATTTTTTCATTTGAAGACTTATTTCAATGGCCCAAATATCATGTTCTCTCTTACAGGATATTCTAATGAATAATTAATCAAGCTACTCTCTTGGCAAAATCAGAACTGTATTATGCATAAATGAGTTACATACTCAAATTGTCAAATGACTAAATGAACAAAACACCCAGGAGGATTTTTTAATTAATACAATCTAAAATAATCGGTAAAAGCAGAAGAATTAAAAGCTGTGGAAATTGTTATGTGTTCGATTGTTGTTAGACTCCTGATGCCATTTCTCCCCACCTGCCCCAGACTCCTCTTTGTGTTGCAAAGCTAAAGCCTGAAAGCTACCTTCTTCACAATTCCTGTGAGTGGGATTATAGCTGGGAGCACTTGCATAAAATTTGAGAGGCAAAAGAAAAGCAGAAACCAGGGTATTGTTTCTGCACTGCTGCTGCTGCTGCTGCTAAGTCACTTCAGTCGTGTCCGACTCTGTGCGACCCCATAGACGGCAGCCCACCAGGCTTCCCCGTCCCTGGGATTCTCCGGGCAAGAACACTGGAGTGGGTTGCCATTTCCTTCTCGGAGGACCTTTAGGTACTTTCCTGGGAATCACCAAGCTCAGCTCTGGAAGCAGCCGTGAACACAATCAGCGCAGGTGTGCCAAGTCACTTTAGTCACATCCAGCTCTTTGCAACCCCGTGGACTGTAGTCCACCAGGCTCCTCTGTCCGTGGGATTCTCAGGCAAGAATAGTGAAGTGGTTGCCCTTCCCTCCGCTGTGAACAAAATCAGTAGTTTCCTGTAGTTCCAGAGATTTTCTGAAAACTACAACACCTCAGAGCAAAAGGCGCTATTCTGACCTTCACACTCCCAGCTCTGCTAACGGCTTTGTAAGCATCTAATTACCTTCATTATCTAGTTTATTGAATTAAATGTGTCTAGTTTAATTCATTTCATGTGATTTATTGAAACCTTTTCTGCTTGAGATATCTTGAGTGATGTTTTTGGTTCTTGACCAAATTTTGGACAACATATGCTCTTCTTTTCTGAGATGGCATATAGCTTGTTAGCAGATTTTGTAAGTTCAAAAAACATTAATGGAAATGTGTCCTTAGCTTTATGTCATTCATATCACATTTGGTTACATCGCAAAATGATGCTGAGCTCGTGGGTGGTGTGTGTTCTCCTGCTGCTTTGGTTGAAGTACCACTTAAATACAAACGTACTGACACTTGCTGTATCTGTTGCACACTTCTTTTCCTGCCAAATAACAGAAAAGTGAGACAATGTCTTGGCTTTTGCCCTCCAGATGCACAAAATCTAGTAGGGAAAGTGATAGCAATATTCATGAAAAATATTGATCAAAACAAGACAGAGCATTCAGAGAATGTCAAGGGAAAGACATGGAATGTCTTTTTATTCGTCCATCTCATTTCACCCCCTCCCGTCTTACCAGCAAATTTACTAGATGGCAGTCTCTAAGAGAAGCCTTTAATGGAGTAGCAGATTTTCTGAAGGTAAAGAGAAACAAGACAAAGTACAAGGAACAGAGTGAGAAAGTGGAATGAAAAAAAAAAGTCACAGCAAGAGGTACGTGCACAGAAACACATTTCCTAATCAATAATTTTGCTTGAAGGAAAAACCAGATGTGGGAATTGAAATGCTTATCCCTGAGATCTAAAAAAGTCCAAGGATGGTGAAACATCAGAAAGGGCATTAACCAGGAACTCTGGAAGCCTAGATTTCCATCTCATTTCTGCTACTAAATCTGACTTTTTATCACTTCAACTCTCTGAGCCTTCAACTCATTGTCACTAAAATCATGGCTTGAACTGGATTATTCCTTAGAGTCAATTTTAGTTCTAACATTTAGGCATTGGAACAACAGTTTATCTAGGGTATATGGGTTTTCCAATACTTTCCAGGTAGTCACAGAATTTCCCTGGGTACCAGGCAATATTTCATTCACTCATGTGGATATTTTAAAAATAGACATGTCAATTTTCAAAATTCAGATAGTCAATATTTGAAGCATTATGTGAAATCAAAAGAAATAAGGAAATAAATTATTTCTGTGCATCTAAGGCAAAAGCATCCTGAAACACTCATTTGACTTGGTAGAAAAACTCCCTTAGTGCCACTCACTACATTTTGAATGTACAGAAAGCAAGAAAGACACGTTCCATAGTTCTCCCAGAGCTCCACCATGGGGAAAGGGATTAACTGTATCTCTTTATAAGAAATGTGAACATACCTTATCTTCAAATACAGCTGTCTAAATTTAGAGCCTTTTTCTCATGAATATTTAAATAATCAGTAATAGTAGTAATCATTCTGATTTTATAATTAAAGTAGATGGGTTTTATTTTTAATTTAGGGTAGAGTTTTTTTCCTCTCTGTTAGGCAATCATAGCAATTCTTGATGAATATGTGCTTTATCTGGTAAGAAATGTCTACCAAAATAAAAAGTCACTCTGCTTTGAGGGGAAAAAAATAGTGGATTAAATCATGCAAACTCTTTTAACTATAATTAAAATGACGTATAATCTTTTTTAATTTCCTAGTACAGATATACAAGCAAAACTCTGTAACATTAGTATACACACCTGCAAGAATTCCATTCAGTGGAAAATAGAGGCGTGAAATTGCCTTGTGTTCGTGAAGGAACCCCATTACTCAATCCAAGACCACTTCCACTTTAACTACATTTCCCACTCCCTCCAATGCCTGTTCTTGAGCACTATTCCTGCAAATTAAACATTTAAATTAAAATATACAGTTTTTATATTCATTTACTCTAACATGCATGGGCTTCCCTGGTGGCTCAGCTGGTAAAGAATCCACCTGCAATGCAGAAGACCTGGGTTTGATCCCTGGGTTGGGAAGATCCCCTGGAGAAGGGAAAGGCAACCCACTCCAGTATTCTGGCCTGGAGAATTCCATGGACTGTATTATCCATGGGGTCGCAAAGAGTCAGACAAAACTGAGCAACTTTTACTTCATTCATTGTAACATGCAACAGGAAGGACAGAAAGTCTTAGATTAATTTCTTTTTTCCTTAAAAAGTAGTTGGGTGTGTGACTGACTGAAGTCACTCAGTCATGTCCGACTCTTTGCAACCCCATGGACTGTAGCCTACCAGGCTCCTCTGTCCATGGGATTTTCCAGGCAATAGTCCTGGAGTGGATTGCCATTTCCTTCTCCAGGGGATCTTCCCAACCCAGGGATCAAACCCGGGTCTCCCACATTGTAGACAAATGCTTTACCGTCTAAGCCACCAGTAAGATCTTTTTTTTTTTTTTTTTTTTTTCCCTCTGTGCTCTAAACACTTAGTTTCCAATCAATTGTTCTAAGCCAGGGCAAACGCCTCTAAGGTAGACTGTACTTTACTTGAAAATAGGTAATTGGCACAGATAATATCAGTCCTTTCTACTTGATCTATGTCTAATGGCTTAGCATCAAGGGGGTACTTCTTCCAGCATAATCCAAGAATAAAGAGCATCCTTCAATATGAAATCCCATCGTTTACTTTGTCGTTTATCCAGCACTTATCACATCTGATTGTACCTGTTGAATATCTGACTCTTCCGCAAGGCACTGCACTTCTTGAGGACAGACACCATGCTAACACACGTTCCTCTCTTCAGCACTTACGTAATTCTTTGCATATAGTAGTGTTCCAGAATGAATAACTCTTCTTCATCAACACAGAGATTGCCTAAAACTTGGCTCAAAATAAACCACCCCATCTGTCACTGCTTTTTCTCTACTTCCCTGAATTTCTCAGACATGGAAGCATTTGTCAAGATTTCTAGGCACATAAAGTGAATTACTTTTGTTAACCATTTCCTTGTCACAGCTGTTGGATAGACTGGAATATTTATGTTGGTGAGATTAGGCAGATGTGTATTAAAGGTAAATTGGGGTTAATTCAAGGTAAAGACAGCTATAAAGCCAAATATCTCCTTTTCCTTTATAGTACTTTCCTTAAAATATGGTGTGGGGTTTAGCGGGTTTTTTCTTTTCAATTATTTTGCCAACTTAATTGATATCATAAATATATTCTGAATGAGAAGTAAAGTGACTCCATATAGAGGTCATGGATTTCAGAATCTAAAATACCTTAAATCAACTCAATTTCAGCCTCTTTCATCCATCCATTAAATATACCACTTCTGAGTATCTACCCAGAGCTTGACCCCCAGCTAATCATCAGTCAGACAATGATCATTAAGACATGATTCTTGTTCTCAAAAAAGTTTGAAATACAAAGGTAGTGAAAGAGACATAAACATGTAATTGTAATACATAAGTGCTACAATAAGAGAAAATACAGGAAACATAGGAACTGAGCTTAAATGTGTGCGATCCAATGATACAATATATGGAATGTGCTTTGTAAACTAACATCTCTGTACAAAGATGAGTCATTTTGTGGCATAGAATGTGGTAAAAAAGTAGGAGTGGTCAGAAGAATCAAGAGATAGTGCAAATATCTTCCTTTGAAGAAGAAATTAGTTGCATCCAAATATTTTTTTAACAATATTTGAAAGGTTCTTCCACTTCTTTGAACTGAAAATCTGGCAGTTCTTACCTATCAAGGAAATCTCCACTGACTTTATTCCAAAAACTGTGGGAGTACTAAACAAGTTATAAATATTATATAAATATAAATTATGAAATAACTGGTTTGACTTACCCATTTTAATGACCCAAATGAAACATTTTAAGGCAGTAATTGACACTAATACCTTCATTCACTTTCTAACCAAAAAAAAAAAATCTTTTTTAGTATCTTGTGGAAGGAAACAAATTATAAAACACATATCAAATAATATATTCTTCTTCCTGAGAAAATGTGTGTACAGCAATTAGGAGTCAGGTCAGAAAAGCAGAAGCCAGTCTAAAGTAGTTCATCCAGAAATAAATTTAATAGAAATGAGTTCAGTTCAGTTGCTCAGTCATGTCTGACTCTTTGTGACCCCATGAATCGCAGCATGCCAGGCCTCCCTGTCCCTCACCAACTCCCGGAGTTCACTCAGACTCACGTCCATCGAGTCAGTGAGGCCATCCAGCCATCTCATCCTCTGTCATCCCCTTCTCCTCCTGCCCCCAATCCCTCCCAGCATCAGACTCTTTTCCAATGAGTCAACTCTTCGCATGAGGTGGCCAAAGTACTGGAGTTTCAGCTTTAGCATCAGTTTCCAAAGAAATCCCAGGGCTGATCTCCTTCAGAATGGACTGGTTGGATCTCCTTGCAGTCCAAGGGACTCTCAAGAGTCTTCTCCAACACCACAGTTCTAAAACATCAATTCTTCAGCACTCAGCTTTCTACACAGTCCAACTCTCACATCCAATACATGACCACTGGAAAAACCATAGCCTTGACTAGACAGACCTTTGTTGGCAAAGTAATGTCTCTGCTTTTCAATATGTTATCTAGGTTGGTCATAACTTTTCTTCCAAGGAGTAAGCATCTTTTAATTTCATGGCTGCAGTCACCATCTGCAGTGATTTTGGAGCCCCAAAAATAAAGTCTGACACTGTGAGGCTTATAAAACACAGCTAAGAGAGTTGCGGCAGCGCAGGTCAGGGAAAGTCTCTGCTCGTTTTTAGGAAATCAGGAAATGCAGGCTTATTACCACCAATGAACTCAACTACCTGCAGCCTCAGAATGGGTGATCCACAGGGTGGAGTCTAATCCAGAACCCTGCTGGCCGAGATTCGGAAAAATGTTATTACCGAGAATTTAGGAGAAAGCCTAGGAAGGGGAAAATGATGTTGAGTTCCCATCATACCATCTGGCACACATCCCTTAAATTTCAACACTTTTGCTTATTAAGAATAATTTTCCCAAGTTCATATTTTTAGTAATTTACAAAACTGACCCTTGTCCTATTTCTCATCCTGTGACACCTTATGAAGCTTATCCATATGAGTCACTTCCTTCTTTTCTCTCATTCCAGAATTAATTGGGAAAAAGAGTAGTCAAGTTAAAAATACGTTTCCAATGAATGCACCAGAATGGAAACATTTACCTTCTCTAACAACCTGACCTAAACAAATTAGTAAATGCTCAGTTGCTTTTCCCTCTCCTATGATTTTATCCAGAAACTCCTAATAAAGCTGTCAATAATATTAAAGTTCATTCAAGTAAACAATTTGTTACCATGTTTAGAGCAGTAGTAAATTTTGAAAGTTAACGGCATGCTAGAGTACATATTAATTTTTAACATCCAACAGTAAGCTTAAGAAAATAAAAATAGAATATGGGATTAAACATGGATGAGTGCCGACTTCTGGAGCCCTGTCTTCTAGATTAAGTTCCAGTTCTAACGCTGCTTAGCTGTGTGAGTTTGACAAGTTCCATGGCCTCTCCCTGCCTCCGTTTTCTCACTTGCAAGTACAGAGGGGATGAAATAAGTTAATATACTGAGAGTCTTTGGAGCTTCCCAGGTGGCACTTGTGGTAAAGAACCTGCCTGCCAATGAAGGAGACCTAAGAGAGGAAGGTTCGATCCCTCAGTCAGGAAGATCCCCTGGAGAAGGGCATGGAAACCCACTCCAGTATCCTTGCCTGAAGAATCCCATGGCCAGAGGAGCCTGGCGGGCTACAGTCCATAGAGTCACAAAAAGTCGGACAGGATGGAAGCAACTTAGCACTCCCACACCTAGAGTCTTTAGAATAATGTCTGTCTCAAAGGAAGTACTTGATCAATGTTTCCCATGTGATTCATAGAAGTGAATTTGCTAAATCTTTCCTTGGACCCTTTCATCTAACAAATATTTATTGAACATCTTCAATATGCCAGACCCTGCAAATTTAGCGGGAAAAAAACAGAAATCAAATGCACAGTAATGTGACATTAAGAGTGTAAAGCATTAGCAGGAAAAAATAAAACATAGTATAAGGGTGGGAAGAGGATAAAAAGTGATGGAGGCTGATATTTCAAATAGAATCTTCAGGAAGGCTGTTCTGTGAAGGTGACATTTGACCAGAGATTGACATGAAGGGAGGAATCGAGTCTTCCTGGAGTGTGCCCGGCCGGCAAGCCACAGAGGGGCCAGTGCGGCTGAGGTCGAGTGAACAGAAGAGAAAGACACAGCAGATGAGCCCGGAGACACAGTCTATCCAGGAGGGCCAGATCTGGGACGAGGCTGCGAGGCGTCAGGGTGCAGGCACCCGACAGTGGGTGCCTCCTCGCCTTTCCCTCCCTGTGACGCTTAAGTTCGAAGCCCTTACCAGGCCTGCAATTGACTGCTTGGTCTGGCTACTCCTCCAAACGTACCTTCCACCACTTTCCTCCGGCCACCCTCTTCCGGTAACCAGGGCCTCTTTCTCCATCTGCAGACACACCAAGCACACTCCTACCACACTGGTTATTCCTCCTTTGTGTTGAGAGCCTCAAAGCTCACTTCACTCAGGTCTCAGTTCAGATGTTACCTTCAGAGGAGTCTACTACCATCTAGATAGATAGATAGTGAAGTCACTCAGTTGTGTCCGACTCTTTGAGACGCTGTGGACTGTAGCCCACCAGACTCCTCCGTCCATGGAATTTTCCAGGCAAGAGAGCTGGAGTGGGTTGTCATTGCCTTCTCCAGCAGATCTTCCCGACCCCGGATTCGGCATTGCAGGCAGCCGCTTTCCCGTCTGAGCCAGCAGCCTTCTGCCCTGCCCTCGCCGCGAGCCCCTGATGCGCTCTATTTCTCTCCACTAGCTTTACTGGCAGTGTTGCTTCCTGAGGCCCACTTGACTTCACGCTCCACAACGTCTCACTCTGGGTGACTGACCACACCATCGTGGCTATCGGGTTCATTAAGACCTTTTTTGTGCAATTCTTCTGTATATTCTTTCCATCTCTTCTTGACCTCTTCTGCATTTACTAGGACTCTACTATTTCTGTCCTTTATTGTGCCCATCTCTGGGTGAAATGTTCCCTTGATATCTCCAATTTTCCTCAAGCGATCTCTAGTCTTTCCCCTTCTCTCTTTTCCTCGATTTTTATGCACTGTTCACTGAAGAAGGCCTTCTTATCTCTCCTTGCTATTCTTTGGAACTCTGCATTTAGTTAGATATACATTTCCCTTTCTCCCTTGCACCCAAGTACTGAATTTCTGTCTCTTTTGTTGGTTAGAAGGGTTACTCCATTTCTTCTATAGGATTCTTGCCCATGGTAGCAGATATAATGGTCATCTGAATTAAATTCGCCCATTCCCATCCATTTTAGTTCACTAACTCCTACAAACTTGGTACAGCTACCTAATACATGGAAATGATGGCAAAAGTATTATCCCTTCTATAGAGACTGAAATCCCTCTAAAAATGCCGTTATTCTGACTCCATGCTCACAAAATAACTTATTTTAAGCCTCAGTTCATTTACACGTTCATCTGAGCAAGGTGCCTCTTCATTCGTGATTAGCTGCCTTTTTCATTTCTGTTTCCCCAACTTCACATAGGCCTAAATAATACATACCTTTTTACTTGTATGTGTAAAATATAATTTTTTCTCCTTGATAATTGATTTTTCTACCCCTAGATCTCTGTTCTTCCACATACATTTTAGAATAAGCTTATCATGTTCCTCAAAAAAACTGGAGGAATTTTGACTACGATTGTATTGAATTTAAACTTTAATAAAAAATAATTTTTTTTTCTATTAAGCCATCCCATTAAAATATGGAAATATTTCTTTTTATTCTGATGTTTTTTGTATAATTTTAAAAACAGTGTATCTTTTAATATACTTTAAATTTCCTTCATAGATATCTTGCGTATTCTTTGATATATTTATTTCTATAAGCTTTATGGACTTTGTTGCTATTGTGAATATCTTATCTGTGATGATAGTTTCTAGATATGGTGTAGAGAAATGTCATTGATTATGAAACATTGATTTTTGTGTCTGATGATTGTATAAAATTTTATATTCATTCTAAATTCATCTTTTGTTTCCCTTGGTTTATTTGTTCTATTCAGATGTACTGGATTAAATAGTGTTCTCAAAAAAGTCATATTCACTTAGAATGTCAGAAGGTGACCTCATTTAGAAATAAGATCTGTGCACATGTAATCAGTTAAAATGAGGTCATGTGCCCCAAATCCAGTGACTGGTGTCCTTCTATAAATGCCATGTAGAGACACGTAGATAAAGAAAAGGCCACGTGGTGATGGAGGCAGGTTTGGAGTAATGCGGCTGTAAGCCCCGGGATGTCCAGGCGACCACAAGAAGCTAGGAGAGAGGCACGGGACAGATTTGCCTCAGAGTGTCCAGACAGAATCAACTCTGCTGATTCTGGAACTTGATTTTGAACTTCTGGCCTGTTGATCTGTGATGGAATAGGCTTCTGTTGCTTTGAGTCAACTAACTTGTGTTAAATTTTTTATGCCAGCACCGGGAAAATGATACAGTAGATAATCATATACATGAAAATTATGGCATGCATTTCTCTCTTACCAATCCTCACAAGTCATTTCTGTTTTTCTTATTTATGGCCTTGGTCAGAATATCCAATATTGTGTAAAACAGTGACAGTAGAAATTCTTGTCTTATTCCTGATCTTTAATATGTTTATTTTTTCCATCAAGTTTGCTTACAATAAGGATTTGTATATAGCCTCTTCAAATTAAAGACTTCTATATCTTGTCTCCTAAGGGTTTTATAGTACATAGAATTTATCAAATATATCTTTCTGCAATTTTAAGATAACTATGATGTTTTTACTTTGGTCAATTAATGGATAAATTAAATTCTTAGATGTTTTAATATATTCAGACATCCATGCATTCCTAGATAAAATCTATCTCATAATGTATTATTTTTATACACTTCTGAGTTGAGTTGGCTAATGATTTTTTATTAAGGAATTTCACATTTGTGTTAGTAAGTAAAGTGGACACCTTTTCTTGTGCTATCATCACACAGTTTTAGAATAAGGCTTAAGCTAACTATATAAAATAGGCTTGGCATCTTTTGCCGCTTTTTATATTCTGGAAAATTTTTTATAAGATTGGAATTAACAGCTCCTTGAAAGATTGGTAATGTTTTGGCCTAAGTTTCGTAAAGAGCAGTCTTTAACTACCATTTTGATTTATTTATATGTTTATTAGTCTATTCAATTTTCCATTTCTTCCATTTTTGTGCCCTTTTATGTTTTTTCAAGTATGTATACATAATTTCACAATGAATTTTAAATTGGTTAGGGTATGGTTGTTTTGATTTATTTCATTTTTAATCTCTGTGTTATTATAACGTTCCCCCTTTTCACTCTGTTTTTTGTCTATTTGCATGCCATTTTCTTTTCTTTTTTATCAGTCTTGCCAGAAGTCTCCATATCTTTTTAATCATTTCAAAGATCCATTTTGAAACCTTCTCTGCTTTTTCTGGTGTTATCTTTGTACTATATTTCACGGATTTCTGCCCTTTATTATGTCTTTCCCTCCTACTTATTTGGGTTTGCTCTCTTGCTCTGTTTCTAACTTCATAAGTTGAATGCTCAGCTGGTTTGCTTTTAATGTTTCTCATTTTCTGATAAAATTTGTAAGACAGTAAATCACCCATGCCCTAGTGTTGCTTTAACCACTTCATATGGGGGGCGGGGGGAACGGTATACTGTGACCCAATGTGGAGCTCGCCTCTGGGCAGAGAATGTGGCTGTTAGGGTCTGAAGGTGCAGGATGCCTTGACACTCTTCATCACCAACAATCAAATATCAGTACAGCACAGGGAAACATGAAGTAGAGACTTCTACTCAAACCAGAAAGAATCTGCCCGCAGTGGGAGACCTGGGTTTGATCCCTGGGTGGGGAAGATCCCCTGGAGAAAGAAATGGCAACCCACTCCAGTAATCTTGCCTGGAGAATACTGTGGATGGAGAAGCCTGGCAGGCTACAGTCCATAGGGTCATGAAGAGTCAGATTCGACTGAGCAACTAACACACTACTATACAACAGGCGTGTGCTCAGAACTGGGGACATAATAGGGTAAAAGGTTAGCAGAGTCCTTGCTCTCTAGCGTTAAATCTATACCATCTCATCAAGAGCACCAACTATCTTTCATTAACTTAACTTCTAAGAAAACATTTGAATACTTTTTAATTTTCTGTATTCAAAAAGTATGCTTTCTGTTCATATGATAAGCCCCAGAATGTTTTGAAGCTACATTGATTCTGTCTCTCATAAGCACAATGAATGAATAAATGCTTTATTGGAGTGAGAAATGGTAATTTTCTGACTTGGGCAGTAGGTAGAGGAGAGTGCCAGTCCCTCCAAAAAAATATATATACAGAAGGCGCTTAGTCAAGTCAATTTTGACATGATAAAATGGTCTAAGAAAGGTTACTAAATGACTGAATGATCCTGGGCAAACCACTCCCTTTTAATGGGACATCTTTTACACTCTGAAAAAAAAAATTGTGAATCAGAAAAATTAAGAGATGACTCTTAATTTTGAATGATAATTGTTATGACTACATAACTTATGCATGTCTTTTGAACTTTTAACTACCCTATGTATATAGTGCTGCTGCTGCTGCTAAGTTGCTTCAGTCGTGTCCGACTCCGTGAGACCCCATAGACGGCAGCCCATCAGGCTTCCCCGTCCCTGGGATTCTCCAGGCAAGAACACTGAAGTGGGTTGCCATTTCCTTCTCCAATGCATGAAAGTGAAAAGTGAAAGTGAAGTCGCTCAGTCGTGTCCAACTCTTAGCGACCCCATGGACTGCAGCCTACCAGGCTCCTCCATCCATGGGATTTTCCAGGCAAGAGTACTGGAGTGGGGTGCCATTGCCTTCTCTGATGTATATAGTATTTCCCTATAATTTGATAATAATTCTTAAGTACAAATAAAAGAAATATATAGGAGGAATATATCAATTCAAAATCTTGGTTGTGCTATTCTACTATAGTTTTGCAAAATGTTACCTTTGGGAAAATTGTAAAAGGGTACATGGAATCTCTGCATTATTTCTCACAACTGCATTTGAACCTATAATTAGCTCAAAATTAAAACTTTAATTAAAAAAGAAAATAGATACAAAGAGTAATTTAGGGAAAGAAAATTAGTTCAGGTTCTTATAATAAAGTTTGTGTTTTCTTTTGAAATCCAAATGGAAATATGTAAGAGTAGGTCATTAGATACATAGCTCTAGCCTCAGGGAAAAGATTTCAGCTGAAGGAAGAGACTTTGGAGTCACATCCCAATAGACATTCATTAAAAGCATGTGATCCAGGTTCGATGCACCATACTGGATGCTTGGGGCTAGTGCACTGGGACGACCCAGAAGGATGGTATGGGGAGGGAGGAGGGAGGAGGGTTCAGAATGGGGAACACATGTAGACCTGTGGCGGATTCATTTTGATATTTGGCAAAACTAATACAATTATGTAAAGTTTAAAAATAAAATAAAATTAAAAATTAAAAAAAAAAAAAAAAGCATGTGAGTGGATCTCTTCTCCCAGGAGAAGTGTGCGCATGAGAAGAGCACAGGGCCATCATCAGCTCCTTCCCCCTGACTCATCAGTCTTGGCGCTTGCCTTCTATTTTCTACAAACCTAATTGATGACTAGTCAGGGCTTGTTTATTTTGCCTCATTTTCTGTGCTTCCTTCCTCCTTAGGCTAAACAACATTGTCGTATTGGAAGATTACCTATTTTCTATTTACCTCCAACTGTATCAACTTGGGGAAACAGTGTCAGACTTTATTTTTCTGGGCTCCAAAATCACTACAGATGGTGACTGCAGCCATGAAATTAAAAGACGCTTACTCCTTGGAAGGAAAGTTTTGACCAACCTAGGCAGCATATTCAAAAGCAGAGACATTACTTTGCCAACAAAGGTTCGTCTAGTCAAGGCTATGGTTTTTCCAGTGGTCATGTATGGATGTGAGAGTTGGACTGTGAAGAAGACTGATCGCTGAAGAATTGATGCTTTTCAACTGTGGTGTTGGAGAAGACCCTTGAGAGTCCCTTGGACTGCAAGGAGATCCAACCAGTCCATTCTGAAGGAGATCAGCCCTGAGATTTCTTTGGAGGGAATGATGCTGAAGCTGAAACTCCAGTACTTTGGCCACCTCATGCGAAGAGTTGACTCATTGGAAAAGAGTCTGATGCTGGGAGGGATTGGGGGCAGGAGGAGAAGGGGATGACAGAGGATGAGATGGCTGGATGGCATCACTGACTCAATGGACGTGAGTCTGAGTGAACTCCGGGAGTTGGTGAGGGACGGGGAGGCCTGGCGTGCTGCGATTCATGGGGTTGCAAAGAGTCAGACACGACTGAGCAAATGATCTGATCTGATCTGATCTGTATCAACTTTTTTAAGAATACAAAGTAAGTATTCTGTGTTTTGCTATTTCAAATCTACAGTCTCCTGGCTATTGTTTATTTACCCTAAGTGAACATTTACTGAGGGCCTACCATATGCCTAGACTAATCTAGATATTAGAAATATAGCAGCAACGGAAACAGATATTGGCCTGCCTGGTGGACTTACATTCTTCCAATTATCTGGTCTCTTCCTTTTGTCTCTGGATTTGCTTCTTCATCTAAATGTAAATGTACTGCATGGATCTTTCATCCTTCTTTCTTCTAATAACATCCATTGCAAAACCATTCCCAAATTTGCCTCTAGTCTTTACCTTTTTCAAAATCTGTGGACCAAAATCAACTAATTCTGTGAAGCAATTCACTGTTTACTATATATATGTATACACGTATGTATATATATGGATATTCTCATTCTTATTTTAAAAATTAAGAGACTGAAGTCTTAACAGGTAGAATAACTTCCCTAAAGTAAAAATATGTTAAGTAAAAGAACAAAGTAATAAGCATAAGTTTTCTCTGTTCAAAACCAGTGTTTGTGCTGTTATTCTAAGTAGAATGCATCAAGCCTACCTTTGGAATATTTCTCTTATGAATATCAAAGTCATTTTCATACTTTCCCTGACTCACATTACATCAAACATCATAAGATTCTTTAAATGTTCTACAGCCTCAATCCACCTCCCTCATCTGACTTCATTGAGAGCCGTAGTTTATGCCCTCATTACCTCTCTCAAAGCCACTCACTCATACAAACTCATTAGATCAATACTATCAATGCTTATCCTATGGACAATCATCCAAACCTCATCACCATTCCCCCAGCTTGTCCTACACACATTTCTCAATATCTTTGCTCAAGTGGAAATATTTTTCACTTAAGACATCTTTATTTAGCCCTTTTTTATATGCCAAATTTTTATCCCAAATGCTGGGGCTTAGATTGTAGTAATAATTATCATGGAAATTTATTGAATGTCTATTTGGCACAAATATTACCCCACTAATTCTCCTGAAAAGCCTAGATAGTATTCATAGTATTTTTCTATTCGTTAGAGAAGGAAACAGATTTACAGAGATTATGAACTTAAACCATGGTTAGAACAGAGAAAGCCCAAATTTGATGTTAACTGTCTAAAGGTAACATCCTCACACTTAACCTTATGCTATAAGACCTCTTCTTCTGATACTCTGCTTATCTGCCTACTGGACTTTGCTCCTCCTTTAAGATCTGTCTCAAATCTTCACTTACCCCCAAAACCTCTCCTTATCAAAACTAAATTTATCTTATCCTCTCAATGCTCCCAGAATACTTTCTTAAACTTTTTCCCTATCTTAAGCTGCTTTTTAACTAGCATTTGTTACATCTACATAGGCATAACTTCATGCAAAAATTACAAGGCCTAGCAAGGAAATAACTATGTTCCGCTCATGTTTATATTAAAACAACAAGATGAAGAATGTGTAGATAGTAGGGGATAAATAGGTACCAGGGTATGTTCAGTTGAAAAGAACAGCTTCCTGAAAGCTTCATTCTTACAAGATGCTACATGAGAAAGCCCATATATGAATATATTATATATATATGATTATATATAAAATTAGCATGAAGAGCTTGAAAGAAGCAGGCATACACCTGTAAAGAAGGAATTTTTCATATAATATTTAAATATAGTCATTTTAAAACATAGTATTAAGATTAAAAATGAATATTTATTAAAAGTATAAACTATCATTTGGAGAAAAATTATTTCCTTCAATGACCGTAGAAGTCCAGAATCAATTTTTAAAAAGAAAAAAAAGCATTCTATCATCTACTTATACCATATCATGGTTGCATGAATTAGTTCTAGCTCAGGAACGTTATGAAATAGCTACTTGTCAGCAATTCCATCTGATTACAGTCTCAAGTTAAACAACTTTTGAAATTTGATCTTTATTCTTTTGTTCTTACACAATCTTCTCAAGTCTAAATTTCTCTAGAATGACTAATAGCTCCAGATTCCCCAAAGGCAGGAAAATACAGTGGGTGTGCTTCAGAGTCTTGCCTAAATGCAAGTCTGGGTTCTTTTCCTTAAATCTGCAGGAGAGCTGAAGAAAACTGTATTCCATTTTGTACTATTACCATCCTCATTCTTTAAGCTGAAAGTTGAGGACATTTTATTTCCTAGCGTATCTTTCATGCAGGCAACATACAGTTAAGCCCTGAACCCTTTTCCTTTTCCACGCTGCTTAATACTCTGCAGGTGCAGTCTATTAACCAAAGTTCAAAGTAACTAGGACCCAGTTTAGTAAATTTTCATTTCATCAGAAAGTATTCAACACTAAGAATTTGTTAAGTTCACACAATTAACACGGCATGAGAAACAAGGTTGTAGCACAACACTTACTGACACAATGCTATTCACGATGTTGTTGTTCAGTCACTCAGTCGTGTCCAGCTTTTTGCGACCCCATGGACTGTAGCACGCCAGGCTTCTCTGTCCTTCACCCTCTCCCGGAGCCTGCTCAAACTCATGTCCATCGAGTCGGTGATTCCATCCAACCATCTCATCCTCTGTCACCTCCTTCTCTTCCTGCCCTCAATCTTTCCTAGCATCAGGGTCTTTTCCAATGACTCAGCTCTCCATGGCAGGTGGTCAATGTATTGGAGCTTTAGCTTCAGCAACAATCCTTCCAATGAATATCGAGGGTTACTTTCCTTTAGGATTAACTGGTTTGATCTACTGGATTCATAATGTGTTATTACTAAATAAAAAAGTATATAGTAGGTATAGATAATCCCAAATATCATATCTATTTTTATTAATTTCTATCTATATACATACCCACCCATATGGAGAGAAAGAAATTAAAAGTAAGGTTTTTAACAGGAATAATCTCTGAAGAGTAGAAGCCTGAGTTAGTTATAGCCCTTTCTCAGTTGAGTTCAGTTCAGTCACTCAGTCGTGTCCAACTCTTTGTCATCCCATGAACTGCAGCATGCCAGGCCTTCCTGTCCATCACCAACTCCTGGAGTTTACCCAAACTCATGTCCATCAAGTCGGTGATGCCATCCAAGTATCTCATCCTCTGTCCGCTTCTCCTCCTGCCTTCAATGTTTCCCAGCATCAGGGTCTTTTCAAATAAGTCAGTTCTTCGCATCAGGTGGCCAAAATATTGGAGTTTCAGCTTCAATATCAGTCCTTCCAATGAATATTCAGGCCTGATTTCCTTTAGGATGGACTGGTTGGATCTCCTTGCAGTCCAAGGGACTCTCAAGAGTCTTCCTCAACACCACAGTGCAAAAGCATCAATTCTTCTGCACTTAGCCTTCTTTATAGTCCAACTCTCACATCTATACATGACTGGAAAAACCATAGCTTTGACTATAGCCCTTTCTAATTGCTTGGATTTCTAATATCCACATGTAATAATGCACTAAACACGCTTTTGAATTCACTTTAAATGCTGTTTACTTCATAAGCCATATTGCAAAGCTGCTTGCTTCATATCTTGCAAGCAGCTATCAATTTTTGTGTTAATTTAGTTCCAAAATACAGCAAGAAAAGAGAACAAAATTATTGGCTTTGTGCCAAAATCTCAAAAGACCTGGTGTCCTGTAACCTTGTAATTATGCAATAAACAAGCTTCAAGAGAACCAGGTGACTGCAATGGTGTAACATTACACATTAAGGTAAGCAAATGACATCCAAGTAGGGTCCCAGTTGATGCATCAATAAGTTTCCATCCAAATGTTTCAAAAGGATGATTTGGGCTACAGCAAAGCTGCCTAACATTTTAATAATGTAAGTACAATAAATCCACATGGCTTTCAAATTTTGAATTTCATGTGTAAATGACCAACTGATGGTTTTGTTTTGTTTTTTCACTTTTGACTATTTCAGTTCCACCCTTTGATATCCAAGTTCCTGCTGTAACTAGCTAATGTGATTTTTATAGTGACAAGCTTTAAATATTCATGATAAAAGAGCAGGAATCTCAGTGTCAATGCAGAATAAAGAAGTATTGGTGAAACAAAGAACAAGAGAACTTTAAGGAATACATCTCTTTGATATCATGACACATATTAACTTCCCAAGGAGCTTCAGGT
>NW_011488621.1:4519288-4520460 GCF_000754665.1 Bison bison bison
TTCCATTGCCATCTCCTTTCTTTCAGGATAAAATAGTGAAGAAGCAAAGAGCAGGAAAAGCCTAATATGAAACTCAATAATTGTCATATGTCATTAACCCTAAAACACACACATTTTGTTTTTATTTTAACATTCTAAAAGTGAGCTACATCATTTTGCAACCACTCTGTACCAGGGATCATACATAATTGTGCATACCATTTTTGTTTCGATTGAGTTATATGTACTCTTGGTATTAGGAGTAGATTATGATTTAAAATGTCTTCAAAAAACTAGACTATGATTTATTATTAAAACTAACTTATTAAGTGTACAGAAATACATAGAAATAGAGGAGTGGGGAAATAAGTAAATAATAATCATTGTTGGAGAAATTACCTCAAATCCTTATTTTCTTGCAAAGAAGCAGTCAGTAACATTACAGTAATTAAGAAAGAAAGAGTCCTACAAATAGATGAAGTTGTGATGCATTGGGATGCCTGGCTAACTTGAATCACTTAGCTCAGTTCAGTTGCTCAGCCGTGTCCGACTCTTTGTGACCCCATGGACTGCAGCACACCAGGCCTCCCTGTCCATCACCAACTCCCAGAGTTTACTCAAACTCATGTCCATCTCCTCGGTGATGCCATCCAACCATCTCATCCTCTGTCGTCCCCTTCTCCTCTTCCCTTCAATCTTTCCCACCATCAGGGTCTTTTCCAATGAGTCACTTCTTCGCATCAGGTGGCCGAAGTATTGGAGTTTCATCTTCAGCTTCAGTCCTTCCAATGAGTATTCAGGACTGATTTCCTTTAGTATTGACTGGTTGGATCTCCTTGCGATCCAATGGACTCTCAAGAGTCTTCTCCAACACCACAGTTCAAAAGCATCAATTCTTCGGCGCTCAGCTTTCTTTAGAGTCCAACTCTCACATCCATACACGACTCCTGGAAAAACCATAGCTTTGACTAGTTGGACCTTTGTTGGTAAAGTAATGTCCCTACTTTTTAATATGCTGTCTACGTTGGTCATAAGTTTTCTTCCAAGGAGCAAGCATCTTTTAATTTCATGGCTGCAGTTACCATCTGCAGTAATTTTGGAGCCCCCAAAAATAAAGTCTCTCATGTTTCCACTGTTTCCCCATCTATTTGCCATGAAGTGATGGGGCCAGATGCCATGATCTTAGTTTTCTG
>NW_011488621.1:4520560-4522202 GCF_000754665.1 Bison bison bison
ACCAGCAAAGCAAGCTTAAATTATGCAGTGTATTTTCAGTGTCAATGCAGAATAAAGAAGTATTGGTGAAGCAAAGAACAAGAGAACTTTAAGGAATACATCTCTTTGATATCATGACACATATTAACTTCCCAAGGAGCTTCAGGTTACTAAAGGTCAATGCAAGCAACGGGTCTCCTGTTTTCATCCTCTACTGAAAAAAAAAAAAAAAAACTTTCTTTGATGTGTAAGAGCCCTGAGGCTTACAGGACCTTGTCCACAAAATGGATGTGTATTTTCCCCCCAGTAATCACTTATTCTTAATATAAAAATATCTGAAGTGAAAAATAAATTAACAAGGCTTATACAATCAATTTAAGAAAATCAAATCTAGTAGAATTTATATGGGCTACCTTTCAGCATGAATATTTTCTCTAAAGATTTTGAAAGACACACTAAAGTTCAGAAAGATATATTTTTCATCAATGCGTGACCTACAGGTCAAATTTGCCCAGAAATGTTATAGAATTTCAATGAGCAAGGCATTTGGTAACACAGAGGAGGAAAAAAGTGAGTGCCTAAAAATTAAAGAGGCATTTAAGACCTGGAAGCTTTCAGGTGGATGAACTTGGATTGTCTATGCTCAATATTCCAACTCTTTCATGTTTTGAGTATCCCATAGGCCCTAACCACCTGAGAATCCACCAAGAAAAAGATCAGAAGTGGGCAATCCAACAGTTCCATACTAAACTAAATCCATATCGCTATATTACTCCAACCAAACTAATGCTTTTAACTTTTATTTTCATTTTTTGGCTGTGCTGGTCTTCACATCCACATAAAGGCTTTCTTTGGTTGCAGTGTGCGGGCTTCTCATTGCAGTGGCTTCTCTTGTTGCAGAGCACAGCCTCTGGGGTGTGTGATTTCAGGAGCTGCGGCACACGGGTTTTCCTGCGGCATGTGGAATCTTTCCCGGCCGGGGAAGGAACCGTGTCCCTGCATTGGCAGATGAATTCTTAACCGCTGGACCAGCAGGCAAGTCCCAGCCAAATTAATCCAACTAGGTTTTTAAGCTCTGGCCTTAGACCCTAAGTCGCTCTGTTGGACTAGCAACTGACCTTACCTGATGGAATCTGTGGCAGTGCAAATATCAAATGTAAGACCCTCATCCAAAGAGCCTGGGAAATCCTGAGAAGCAAGACCTGTGACTACAACATAGTAGGAGAAATTGTTATTGCTTGTTGAAGGTGAATATTAAAAGGAAAGCATTTTCACAAACTGGCTCTGAAGACACAGACTTGATCTCCCATCCTAAAATCTTCTCCCAGTGCGCGTGCGTGCTCAGTCACATCAGTCGTGTCCAACTTTTTAAGTGTCAGTCGTTCAGTCATGACTCACTTTTTACCACCAGTGGACTGTACCCCTCAGGGCTCCTCTGTCCATAGAATTCTCCAGGCAAGAATACTGGGGTGGGTAGCCTTTCCCTTCTCCAGGGGATCTTCCAGACCCAGGGATGGAACCCAGGTCTCCTGCATTGCAGGTGGATTCTTTACCATCTGAGCCACCAAGGAACCACGAGAAGACCAGTTTTATTCCCTGTTCTTATGTCTGGAAAATCTGGGAACTCTCATCCTTTAAACATACGACTAAAGTTAAAATCTCA
>NW_011488621.1:4522302-4542881 GCF_000754665.1 Bison bison bison
TTTTAATTTCATGGCTGCAGTTACCATCTGCAGTAATTTTGGAGCCCCCAAAAATAAGTCTCTCATGTTTCCACTGTTTCCCCATCTATTTGCCATGAAGTGATGGGGCCAGATGCCATGATCTTAGTTTTCTGAACATTGAGTTTTAAGCCAACTTCTTTACTCTCCCCCTTCACTTTGATCAAGAGGCTCTTTAGTTCTTCTTCACTTTCTGTCATAAGGATGGTGTCATCTGCACATCTGAGGTTATTGATATTTCTCCAGCAGTCTTGATTCAGGCTTGTGCTTCATCCAGCCCAGCATTTCTCATGATGTACTCTGCATATACTCCAGTATTCTTGCCTGGAGGATCCCATGGACAGAGGAGCCTGGTGGGCTACAGTCCATGGGATTGCAAGACTTGGACACAATTTAGCAACTAAACCCCCACCACTACCACTCTGCATATAAGTTAAATAAGCAGGGTGACAATATACAGCCTTGACATACTCCTTTCCCGATTTGGAACCAGTCTGTTGGTCCATGTCCAGTTCTAACTGTTGCTTCTTGACCTGCATACAGAACTCTCATGAGGCAGGTCAGGTGGTGTGGTATTCCCATCTCTTTAAGAATTTTCCACAGTTTTTTGTGATCCACACAGTCAAAGGCTGTGAATCACCTAGGGATTTTGTTAAACAGGCAGATTCTGATTCAGTGAGTCTGGGTGGGTGAGAGATTCTATATTGCTAATGAACTCTCAGGTAATGCTGGTATTGCAATGTGGTATATTACCTCCCCACACCATGCAATGCAAGTGAAGGTGGAGAAAATTGCCAATTCCCTCCAAATAAATAGAAAAAAAATCAAAGTAATTAAAGAAAGGTGGTGTGATCAATTTATATGTTGCATAAGGACTATCATTAATCAAAAATCTGCTAAGACAAAGACAAATACTGTATGATTTCACTTATATGTATCATAGAAAAACAAAACAAATGAACATAATAAAGCAGAGTTATAGATACTGAGAACAAATAGGTTGCCAGAGGGAAGGACGTTAGGGGAGGAAAGAAAGAAGTGAGAAAGATTAAGTATAAACTTTCAGTTTCAAGATAAATGTCATGGGTATAAAATGTACAGTGTGGGGAATATAGTTTTTAACTATGTAATATCTTTGTATGGTGACACCTCATAACTTGACTTATCATGGTGATCATTTTGAAATATATAGAAACATTAAATTACTATGTTATATTTAACAGAAACTAACATAGTGTTGTAGTCAATTATACTTCAAAATCAAATAAACAAACAGAAATCGATCAGATTTGTGTTTACCAGAGGTGGGGAGTAGAGGAAGGGAGAATGAGACAAAGCAGTGGAAAGGTACAAATCTCCAGCTATAAGGTAAACAACTGCTAGGAATGTAATGTACAACATAATAAATGTAATTAACACCGCTGTGCATTATTTATGAAAGTTTTAAGAGAGTAAATCCTGAGAGTTCTTATCACAAGGAAAATTTTTTCTAATTCTTTAATATTTTATCTCTATGAGATGACGCATATTCACTAAACTTACTGTGGTAATAATTTCATCATGTATGTAAGTCATATCATTATGCTGCTGCTGCTGCTGCTAAGTCGCTTCAGTGTGTCCGACTCTTAGCAACCCCATGGACTGCAACCCACCAGGCTCCTCTGTCCATGGGATTTTCCAGGCAAGAGTACCAGAGTGGGTTGCCATTGCCTTCTCCTATCATTATGCTGTACACCTTAAACTTATATTGTGCTATATGTCAATTATATGCTAATGAAACTAGAAAAAAAAAAAAAACTTCCTGCTGTCTTTGAAGAGAAACACTTACCTTCCAGCTACTTGTGATTCAATGGAAGAAAAAAGTATAATCATGAGGAATCAGATAGAAAAGGACCAGCATCAAAACTTTTAAAATGAACAAAAAGGTCCTACTGTATATCACAGGGAACTATATTCAATATCCTGTAATAAACCACAATTTTAAAGAATATATGCGTATAACTGAATCACTTTTCTGTACAGCAGAAACTAACACAACATTGCAAATTGACAATACTTCAATAAATTTTTACAAAGACATAAAATGATTACCAATGTATCACTTTTTAAGTAAACACTGAACCATCAATGTTTTTGACGTCATTGATGGTGACATTGTATTGAAAACACACCTGTCAGTGGCCCTAAGTGAAAAAATGATTCAGAAAAATAGGATTCTGTTATTGAGCCAATTTTAAAGTATTTTAATCAACTTATGTTTTATATTATTGGCATAATATTTAAATTATGAAAAGGAGTTATATATTATTTTGTTCAGTTATGTTTAAATGAACCTACGTGCTCTTTTTTATTTATTTTAAATGAAACAAAGATGAATATTTTTAAAGATAAAGGTACGATTCACAAAGAAGATAGACTTCATGAACCATTAGATACCTTAACAACAAATAAACAAAGATACATAAAGAAAAATCAGAAGAAATATAAGGGAAAATAAAAAATATATAATTATAGTGAGATGTAATAATATTTCTTTGAGAATATTTTATTAAGTGCAGAAAAAAAAATAGGAGCCTCTTGAATGATGTCATTAATAACTTAAATATAATAGATCTATATATCCTACCCAAATATATTTAAAAATTTGTGTCTCATACCTTGTTATTAAATGTCAATAGGACAATAAACATTTAGAAAAACTGGCAAAAAGATAGACAATAAATTTCAGAAAGTAGAATTCTTTTTGTGTGTGTGATTCAGCTATATATATACATATATGCTATTTTTGAAATTTTTTACCACTATAGATTATTATAAGATATTGACTATAATTCCCTGTGCTATACAATAAACATTTGTTGCTTGTTGCATATCTATCTTTTTAAAGAAATCAAGCATTTTATTCATACTAAGTCAAACAAGTAGAATCAAACTGTCATAAATTTTTTAGTTAGGCAAAAATTCATAACTTTTCTGAAATGTATATATTATAAATATTATATGTATATATATACACAAAAGATGTTCTACTCTGCTTGATAAAGGCTTGAGAAAGAACATCAATAAAAAAAGAAGAGATGGAAAAATTGGAAAACACAAACTTAATGAAATGAAAGCATTGAATAGGAAATATAAAAAGTGAAATAAACTAGATAAAAGTAAAAGATCCTCATATAGTCCAGTTGTTTTTAAACATGGCTGTTCATTAGAAACATATCTGAAGCTCTGGCCAAAAAAAAAAAAAAAATACCTGGGCATTTGTATTTTTCAAGAAATGTCAAGATAATTCTGATGATATGCATCTGGATTTTAAAAAAGTTATTACAGGTATTTCTATTAAATAGTAGTTTCGGTGAGAATAGAATTCTATTATTTTTCTGTTAACCAATCATGATACGATGGTATTAAGTGAGTAATAGTTATATAATCACAATAGTTAAAGATGTTTATCAGTTTTCACAATCAATAGCCAGACAAAAGTAAAAGATAATTACTATCGCAAGCCATAATGGGAACATGATTAACCTAACAATATAAAATAATTACATTCAATTGGGGGGGATCAAGCAGAGTGATGTGTTAAGTGGAAGTGCCTACATGCACGTGTTTTCATCTGCTCAGCCAGCCTTTGTCTTTTGGTGCCTTTAATCAATACACATGAGCCTATTATTGTTTTCTTAATTATTTGGGGTTTATTTTCTGTAGTTAGGGCTTTTCCGTCTCTTGTTTTCTGCCTAGAGAAGTTCCCTTAGTATTTCTTGTAAAGCTGGTTTGGTGGTGCCAAATTCTCTTAACTTTTGCTTGTCCAGAAAGCGTTTGAGTTCTCCATCAAATAAGAGTCTGGCTGGGTAGAGTATTCTTGGTTGCAGGTTCTCCCCTTTCATCATTTTAAAGATACCGTGCCGTTCTCTTCTGGCTTGTAGAGTTTCTGTTGAGAAATCAGCTGATAGCCTGATGGGAGTTCACTTGTATGTTGTCATTTTCCCCTTGGTGCTTTTAATATTTTATCTGTCTTTAATTTTTATCAGTTTGATTACTATGTGTCTCAGTGTGTTCCTCCTGGGGTTTATTCTGCCTGGGACTCTTTGTGCTTCCTGGACTTGGCTGATTATTTCTTTTCCCATGTTAGGGAAGTTTTCAGCTATTATCTCTTCAAATATTTCCTATTTTAGTCACTGTGGGATTGTTGTTCTTCTTGCTTCTTTTGTCTGCCCTCTGATGGAAGAGGCTGAGAGACTTGTGTAGGACTGCTGGTGGGAAAACCTGAGTCTTGCTCTGTGGGTAGGGCCTGCTCAGTAAAGCTTTTATCCAATTTTCTGCTGATGGGCGGGGTTGTGCTCCCTCCCTGGTAGTTTTTTGGCCTGAGGTGACACGTCCACAGCTCTGTGGTCCAGTTAATCCAGGGTATTCGAAGCGGGGACGGCGTCGGCGACCTATTTATTTAAATATTTTATCAAAGATATAAAGAGTAATAGGATGAGGATAGCTCAGTAGGAAAATTCAGTGGAGAAAAGAGGCTGAGTAGCTTGGTTTACGCGGGAGACCAATAAAACTTCAAGACAAGAAGTTTGCACCACTTACGTAGGCCGCAGGCGTCCTTCCGTTCTCCCGAAGGAGAGGAGACACTGAGGCCTCCCCGGTGGATCTTAGAAGCCCAGGCATAATTAGTAAGCATGGTGGGTTCCGCGCTCCAGATGGAGACTCAACCAGAGGGAGAGAGAGACATGGGGAGACCAGTATTTTGAGAAACTGATCCCAATTCTTTATTTTCCAGAGTCTGTTTTTATACACTAAGATGTTATACAAAAGTCACGTGGGGACAGCAGTCCTGACTTTTATTAAAGTCAGGTGCTTCACACAAATGTATACAGAGGTCTTAGGGGTGTTACATCATCTTCTGGCCAGGGGGGCCTGCTGACAATTTACGACCCTCTCCTTGTGATAGCGGTCAGTCAGTCAGGACACTTATTTCTCCAGGGCTGATTATTCTCAAAACAGACGCCACCCAAGTAAAGTTACATTCCTACAGGGTGAGGGTGTAGTTGGTTTTAGTTAAGGAAAGAATTTACTTAGCCTAAGGTCTAACGTGATTAATATCAAAGGTTAATACTTATTCCTTCTATATATTCATTAATGTGTGTAAGGGCAGGGGATATGGAGACTTAGCAACAAACATTGGCTCAACAAATGAAAAACCCTTCACCAACACAATTTCTAATTAGCCCATTATACTTATACTAATAGTTTCCTAACTTTTCTAAGGAACCTGTTTTTAGAAGGTTTAAAGCATCTCGTGCCTCTCACGGTTGGGAGGCTGTGAGCAGATCACATGTGGCCGGACAAGCCTGTCAGGCAGGCTAGAGAACCTTCAGAGGAGTTTGTAGGTTAAAATACTCTTATCACGCCCAGGAATTATTATTAACTGGAGCTCTAGGTTAACTCCTTCTCCGAAAGAGGTGGTGGGGGACAGCCCCCCGTAAAGTCAGAGATGTAGGTGAGAGCACAAAGTAGTTAAGTAGGCAGGCTCTGGTTATGGGGGTAGACGCTCGAGGATTTCCAGGGGGACTCCTGAGGCTCGATCCCGCCTTTGCGTATGTCAAGCCTCCTTCCTCATGACCTTTGTCACGGGCGGAGTACCTCACTCTGGCCCCCAACAAACGGTGACCTCCAAGAGGGTTTACTCCAAAGGGGACCTTCCCAGACAGCTGCTGCCACGTCCCCGTCCCTGCGGTGAGCCCCTGCTGACCCTCGCCTCCACAGGAGACCCGCCAATATGCGCAGGTAGTTTCGCTTCAGTCTCCCATGGGTCTCTCTGGTCCTTTCCTCTGAGTCTTGGTGCGTGCAAGGTTTTGTGTCCCCTCCAAGACTGGAGTCCCTGTTTCCCCCAGTCCTGTGGAAGTCTTGTAGTCAAATCCCTCTGGCCTTCAAGGTCAGATTCCCTGGGACTCCCAGTCCCTTTGTCGGGTCCCCAGGCTGGATAGCCTGACTTCGGGTTCTGAACCTTCACAACAGTGCAAGAACTTCTTTGGTACCATTGTCCTCCAGCAGGCATGGGATTTGATTTTATCATAATTGTACTCCTCCTACCATCTCGCTGTGGCTTCTTCTTTGTCTTTGGACAAGGGGTATCTTTTTTTGGTAGGCTCCAGTGTCCTCCTGTCGATGGCTGTTCAACTGTTAGTTGTGATTTTGGTGCTCTCACAGGAGGAGATGGGTGCATGTCCTTAAAAGTGTTCCTTCTATAAATATAAAATAAAGTATCTAAGTGCTAAAGCATTGTGTCATGATTAGCACGGTTTTATTCCTTAGTACTACAAATTATTTTTTCTCAATAATAGTGTCCTAGATTTAAAGACTCTGATGCTGGGAGGGATTGGGGGCAGGAGGAAAAGGGGATGACAGAGGATGAGATGGCTGGATGGCATCACCGACTTAATGGACGTGAGTTTGAGCGAACTCTGGAAGTGGTGATGGACAGGGAGGCCTGGAGTGCTCCAACTCATGGGTTTGCAAAGAGTCGGACATGACTGAGTGACTGAACTGAACTGAACTGAAATTTAATAAAACACAATATAATTGCAGTCAACTTATTCACCTCCACTTCCACAAGCAAGTAGATGCACGCACACACATATTCAAAGCATACTTTGAACATAAAATGAAAGTATAGAAAATCAACATTCAATAAATTAGTTCTCTTTAAAAGGATGATTAGAACATATAATCAAATAAATTGCATTGTTTCCATAATGAAGAGAGAATATATATCAAGAAAAAGTGAATGATCAAACAAGAAGAATAGGAAGAGTTCTCTAAAAAGAAAGCATCCAGGAGAACCCAGAGAACAACATATTCTGATTTTAGCAATAAGTACCTCTCCCCCTCATAAACAACCTCAAGTGAAAGACAAATGCAATAGACATCTATCCTTCAATTCATTCCCTCTGGACTGGCTCTATGCTCACCAAGCATCCTTTTAATTACAATTTGTCTTTTCTTATGGCTTTGCTGAAAGGAAAGAGAATTCACTCTACCCTACCTGAAAGTTAATTATTTAAAATAAGTTAATAAGTTAGAACTCTGGGCAACACACTAGTCTCTTAGGGGTTTGATGTAGTAAGAATGCCCTGAGGATATCACCTAAGGGCAAGCTTGAAAAATTAATTAATTTCTCAGCCTGCAGAGCCAAGAACCAGACGCGGTAACATGGTGACCATATCGAATAATGATTCCAACCTTGTCTAAGCCACCAGCTGATTTCCCAAGTGTTTACTTCCCTACTGCAACAATTACTATAATTCACATAACAAAAAAAGCTAGAAAAGTGACAAGAGACTAGATTTTATATACTACTTTTTACCTCCTGACTTATTCCCCAGAGATATTTTCTTAATAAAAGCTATCCTGTTTTCCTACATTTTAGGTTAATTAACCAAAACACTATCAGGCTATTGGTAGATGATGAATTATTCATAATTCCCATGTATGTCTCATCGAGGAAAAATGCAGCATAAAGCTTAAGACAATGCAGCCTTATCCAAACCAGATCTCTTAACGTGGATTTACAAGGGACAGACTGAGAGCTTATCTAATAATGTCGAGAATTAGATGGGTAAAATACAGGATAAATACAAACTATAACATAACAATCTAGTATTCAAAACAGAGGAAAAACATTTAAGCAACCTAACATTTAACACTGATGACTTCAGAGTGAAACTTATATACAAGTGAGCTGTGCTAATTACTTAAGATTAGTTCAGTTCAGTTCAGTTCATTCGCTCAGTCGTGTTCGACTCTTTGCGACCCCATGAACTGCAGCACGCCAGGCCTCCCTGTCCATCACCAACTCCCAGAGTTCACTCAAACTCACGTCCATTGAGTCGGTGATGCCATCCAGCCATCTCATCCTCTGTCATCCCCTTCTCCTCCTGCCCCCAATCCCTCCCAGCATCAGAGTCTTTTCCAATGAGTCAACTCTTCGCATGAGGTGGCCAAAGTACTGGGGTTTCAGCTTTAGCATCATTCCTTCCAAAGAAATCCCAGGGCTGATCTCCTTTAGGATGGACTGGTTGGATCTCCTTGCAGTCCAAGGGACTCTCAGGAGTCTTCTCCAACACCACAGTTCAAAAGCATCAATTCTTCGGCGCTCAGCCTTCTTCACAGTCCAACTCTCGCATCCATACATGACCTCTGGAAAAAACCATAGCCTTGACTAGACGGACCTTTGTTGGCAAAGTAATGTCTCTGCTTTTCAATATGCTATCTAGGTTGGTCATAACTTTTCTTCCAAGGAGTAAGCATCTTTAGATCAGTGGTTCTCAAACTTTAACATGCATCAGATTACCAAGAAAATTACCAGTTAAAACACACATTACTAGGCCCCATAAAAGTGTTTCTTATTTAATAGGCCTGGGTAGGGCCAAACAATTTCCATTTCTAGCAAGTTTCCCTAGTGGCTCGATGGTAAAGAATCTGCCTGCAATGAGGGGGACCTGGGTTTGGTCCCTGGGTTGGGAAGATCCCCTGGAGGAGAGCATGTCAACCCACTCCAATGTTCTTGCCTGGAGAATCCTCATGGAGAGAGGAGCCTGGTGGACTACAACCCATGGGTTGCAAAGAGTAGGACATGACTGAGCAACTAAGCAGAGCAGGTTTCCAGGTACTGTTGACGAAATCGGGGGAAGAGAGTGGTCCATACTTTGAGAACAGGTGGCTTAATCATTCAAGGGATGTTTAACTTAACGGAAAAAGTCTTGTTAAAACAATGTTTGTTAACACTGGACTGCATGATGAAATCATCTGGGGAAATTTTGAAAACTAGATTTCCTGGGAAGTATCTGAAACTAATTAAAGCGTGATTTCTGAGAGGTGGCATCCCATCTTTCATACTTCTTAAATTTTTTAAAAAAACAAAAGCTCAGTTTTCAGAGTTTGAGCAAAAGTGAAGGGCCTTACTCAATATCTGCACGCAGTCCCTCGTTGGATGCTGTGTTGACAAATGACCTTGAGGTTTCTGAGTTCTTCACGTGGACTCGTGAATCTCACCACAGCATGGCGATTGACAGCACAGACGCGGGAGCCATTCTGCCTGGATTCAGACCCCACTTCACCTTCTCTTGGCTTCATAGGTGCTTTGTCTGTAAAGTAATAACACCTACCTCACAACGTGGTGTGGAGATTCAATGGATTCATGTACATGTAAAGGAACTTCCCTAGTGGCTCAGAGGTTAAAGCGTCTGCCTGCAATGCGGGAGAACTGGGTTCCATCCTTGGGTTGGGAAGATCCTCTGGAGAAGGAAATGGCGACCCACTCCAGTATTCTTGCCTGGAAAATCACATGGATGGAGGAGCCTGGTTGGCTACAGTCCAAGTGGTCACAAAGAGCCAGACACAACTGAGCAACTTCACTTTCACTTTGTCTTCATGTACAGGTAAAGCATCTAAGACAGTCCCTTGCATGTGGTAAATGTCATGTAAACATTTGCTATTAGTATCATCTCAATGGTATAACACTCAAGTGCCCCCTCTAGGGTCACCATGGTCTCTCAGCTCCTCTCGAAAGCCTTCCCTTGATCCCTGATTGTCCCCAAAGTAGTATATCATAATCAAGACTGTCAGCAGAAGGAAAATTCAGCCTATTCCTTGTAACTTATCGCCTGGTCTGGCTCTACCTTATCCATGTACACTGCCCACAAGAACTGCCTATTTCTTTTATTTTTTTTATTGAAGTATAGTTGATTTACAATGTTGTATTTATTTCAGCTATACAGCAAAGTGATTCAGTTATATATACATTTTTTTCATGTTCTTCTATGGTTTATCTCCAGATATTGAATATAATTCCATGTTCACAGTAGAAGCTTGTCATTTACCCATTCTACATATATAATAAAAACTGCCGATTTCTTCTTTTTCCTCACTCTGCCATTGTAGTTCATGACAACGTCATTGTCCGTACCTCAGACATGGAGGGACTCTGGGTTGTCAAAGTGAGGGAATGCTTATGTGGAGTCATGCAGACCTCGTTCCTGGGCCCCAGCACAGCCCTCCTTGTGTTGGTCTCACACAGCCTCCTGCCCAGAGCAGATTCTGTCCCTCACAGTCAACTGCGGATGACTATCTCTGCTTCAAATGGCCAGACCAAGAGGCATTCTCACACCTTCCCCATTTTCCTACTTTCTCTCTCCCTTTTCTAATTGGGGAGTGGAGGTAGGGGGAGAGCTTTCACTCAGTCAGAATCTCTCCTCTCCTTATTCAGTTAAGATTATAAAGCCTGTCAGGCACCTTCTCATGCAGTTGAGCAGAAGCTAATTTAACAAATGGCAGGGGTTACAGTTGGAAAAGAAAATGGCAACCCACTCCAGTATTCTTGCCTGGGAAATCCCACAGAGAAGGAGCCTAGCAGGCTACAGTGCATGAAGAACAAGAGTCAGGCACAACTCAGTGACAAAACCACCACCACCACCGCTAGGAAGATTTAGTCCAAGAGCTTGAAGACTATTCTCTTGTGTTAACATGTTATCTAATAACTGTTCTGTTCAGTTCAGCTCTGTTCAGTCACTCAGTCGTGTCTAACTCTTTGCTACCCCATGGATTGCAGCACGCCAGGCCTCCCTGTCCATCACCAACTCCTGGAGTTTACTCAAACTCATGCCCATTGAGTTGGTGATGCCATCCAACCATCTCATCCTCATCTAATAACTGTTAGCAGATTGTAAAAGTGATGTTATAGTTCTCATTCTATAAGAGAGAAAGCTGAAGGTATGCAAACAAACCCTATCAAATGAATTTGACCAGGAATGTGAAAAGTACTCTCTTGGAAATACTGAAAAATAGCTGACAAATGGTAGGAAATTTCTAGGCCAAGGCTGAGGAGAAAATAGGAATCTAGAAGGGTAAACAAACTCAGAAGATAAGTTTACTTTGAAGGTATTTGTCTATGCAAGAAATTTTGAAATTTCACTTGGATGGCTTATCTGGGGGTCAAGGTCAGAACCCAGGAACCACATAGAATCTGGTGAAGCAGAAGCCACAGTTAACTGGGACAGAGACCATACCTTGGTGTGGTGGTGAACAGTTAGAGAAAAAATTATTCATGAAACTGTTAGAGAAAAAGTTACTCATGAAACTGTTAAAATTTTAAAACAGACTTTATTCAAAGGAATGCTCACAATAGGCTGTTTTGCAGTAGGGGAGAGATTGGGCTCAGTTCCAGATATAACAAAGGAAAGTCAGAATTTTATAGCTAAGGAACAAGCCAGGGAGTCAGTGGTAGAAAATTACTAAAAGGTAGGATAATTCTTGCTCACTGATCTAACAAGCTTCTTGCTGAAGGAAGGCCAGTGTGATGAGATACTACATGGAGGACAGTGAGGGGTGAGAAGGAAGATCAAATATGAAAGATAATCAGATATTGATGGTGGTGGAGAATTCTGGTTAAACTTAGAAAGATTCTTGCTAAAACTAGATTCTTTCACCTCCTTGGTCACATTTATTTCTAAAGTGTTGTTTGTTAGTTTTTTTTTTTTTAGTGTGATTTTAAAAGGTTTTTTTTTACATTCCCTTTCTAATATTTCATAGTTAATGTAAAGAAATGCAACCAATTTCCATATGTTAATACTATATCCTGTTACCTTGCTGAATTCATTTATCAGTTCTAATAGTTTTCAGGTGGAATCTTTAGGGTTTTTTATATACAGTATCATATCATCTGAATATAATGACAATTTTACCATGTCTCTTCCAATATACATATGATTTATTTCTCTTTCTTGTCTGATTGCTGTGACTCGGACTTCCAGTACTATGTTGAGTAGAAGTGGTCAGAGTGAGCATCTTTGTCTTGCTTTAGATTGTAGCAGGAATGTTTCCAGCTTTTCACCATTTAGTATAATATTGACTATGAGTTTTTTATAGCTTTTATTATATTGTGATATGTTCCGTTTATACTCATTTTGGTAAACGATTTTATCATGAATGGATATTGAATTTTGTCAAGTGCTTTTTCTACATTTATCGAGATGATCATGTGGGTTTTATCTTTTTTTGATGTCATATATCACATTGATTTATTTGCATATGTTGAAACATCATGTGAACTTGGAATGAATTCCATTTGATTATGATATATGATTTTTTTTATTGTTGTTGGATCTGGTTTGCTAATATTTTGCTGATAATTTTGCATCTATATTCATAAAAAAGATAATCACAGGCTAATTAATTTTAAAGCAAATGCTTTCCCCTCAAAGTTAAAGTTGTATATACTTTTTATCAATGTGATAAGAAAATGTTTTGACAGACTTTATTTCTCAATAGTATCAGATTTCATGAGGTAGAGTCAGAATAAATTATATAGAATGCAACACAATGTGACAAATCAAAATGGAAAATAAAGTGGGAATGAAACCAATTTTTACACGAGAGAGTCAAAAGAAACAGAGAGAACAGAGCAAAGCAGGAACAATAGTAGAAGAGATATGGCTGGGAATTTTCCAGAAATGATGAACACAAATTGGCTTAGGCAACAAACATGTATTATTTTACAAAGACAAGATCAGGAATTCAGAAGTGACTTAGATGGGTCTGGCTTAAAGCATGTCATGAGGTTACAATCAGTCATCTGAAAGCTTGATTGGGGTGAGGGCACGGATCGCAAAATCACCAGCATGGCTGTTGGTGGAAGGCTTCAATTCCTCATCACAGGGGTCCATCAGAAGTGCGAGTAACAATATGTAAAACACGGCAGCTGACTTCCCCAGAGAACATTATCCGAGAGAGAGAAAGGGTGGGAGAGAGATCTGAGGAATAATCTCAGATGTAACATGCCATCACTCTTGCAATATTCTACTTGCCAACACAAGCCAACCGGATAAATGCGGTAGGGGACTAAATAAGGGCATGGACGCACGGGGGCAGGGGCCACTGGGAGACAGTGTAACACCGCTGTCTGTTACAGACACGGATCCATAGACTAAAGATGCCCAGCGATCTTACAGAAATAAATAAAAAGGTACGCCTAAGAAACGCATGGTGAATCTGCAGAATAACAACATGAGATAGAAGATCTTTAAAGATTATCTTCAAAGGTCAAGTTTTAAAGAGTTGACTTCTCCAGTGTAATGCTGGAAGCCAGGAAATAATAACCTGTCAATGTGCTAAAAGAATATATCTTGAAAGACATTTTCTCAAAAATGAAGGTGAAATAAACACATTTTCAAATAAAGAAATGAGGGAATCTGTCTTTAGCAAACTCTCATGAGAGAAACTTCAATAAATATACTTCAGGAAAAGAGAAAATTATGTCAGATGAAAAGTCTAAGATGCAGGAAAACTTAAAGGGCTAAACATGATAAATAATGCATGTAAATCAGAAAGACCTTTGACTATAAAAAATAATAACATGAATAATGTTTTATGTGATTTTAATAAGATTATGAGAGATAAAACATAAATAATATTTATGTCATGAAGAGAGTAATTGTAGTTAAATATTCTAAAGTCATTGTATTGTCCGAGAGAGGAGTGAAGGCATTGTATAACAGAGTTTGATAGATTGAGGATAAATGTAGGCATTATCAGGGTAACCATAAAACAAATAGAAACTGAACAGATATCATCAAAGCCACTAGTGGAAAAAATAAAGAGGCAGAAACATTAATTTAAAAATACTACTAAAAAATATTAGAAGGTAAATGGCTTTATCAAGAAGGGGTAATGCAAGTTGACAGTCCCTTATAAATAACAAGAGGGCTGTATTACCCTTAGATAATTAAAAAATAATAATTTTACTATTATCATATACTGACAATACTAAATAATAATCCACAATAAAAAAATCCATCATCCCTAGAGCAGACTGCTGCCATACTTATCTGCTGCTGCTGCTGCTGCTAAGTCGTTTCAGTCGTGTTCGACTCTGTGTGACCCCGTAGATGGCAGCCCACCAGGCTCCCCCATCCCTGGGATTCTCAAGGCAAGAACACTGGAGTGGGTTGCCATTTCCTTCACCAGTGCATGAAAGTGAAAGTGAAGTTGCTCAGCCGTGTCTGACTCTTAGGGACCCCATGGATTGTAGCCCACCAGGCTCCTCCATCCATGGGATTTTCCAGGCAAGAGTACTGGAGTGGGGTGCCATTGCCTTCTCCACTACTTATCTAGGCAGGAACTTATCTAGGCAGGGAACACAAGAGAAGGAAAACACGTACAGAGAATAAACCCTAAACAATTAAGAAAACGGTAATAGGTTCACACATATCGATCATTACCTTAAATGTAAATGGATAAATGCACTGACTATAAGACATAGACTGGCTGGTAGATGAAAACATGTGCATTCGTGCACTTTCACTTACCACATCACTCTGCTTGACCTCCCCCCTAAATTGTACATAATTACTTTATATTTTTAGGTTAATCATGTTCCCATTATGACTTACAACTGTGACTACCTTTTATTTTTTGCCTGGCTATTGACTGTGAAAACTGATAAACATTTTTTACTATTGTAAGTAGGTAACTATTACTCACTTAACACCATTGTATCATGATTGGTCAACAGAAAAATAATAGAACTCTGTATCACCAAAACTAAGATCTAATAGAAAAGTCTGTAATCACATGGCAAAATTCAAATGCATATCAGAATTACCTTAAAATTTTTTGAAAAAGACAAATGCTCAATATTTATTTCTTTTTCTTCTCCAGAGCTCCAGGTGTGTTTTTAATGGGCAGTAATGTTTAAAAACAACTGGACTATATGATGATATTTTCAGTTCAGTTCAGTTCAGTCACTCAGTAGTGTCTGACTCTGCAACTCCATGGACTGCAGCACACCAGGCCTCCCTGTCCATCACCAACTCCCGGAGCTTGCTCAAACTCATGTCCATTGAGTCGGTGATGCCATCCAACCATCTCATCCTCCGTCGTCCCCTTCTCCTCCTGCCTTAAATCTCTCCCAGCATCAGGGTCTTTTCCAATGAGTCGTTTCTTCGCATCAAGTGGCCTAAGTATTGGAGTTTCAGCTTCAACATCAGTCCTTCCAATGAATATTCAGGACTGATTTTTCTTTAGGATTGACTAGTTGGATCTCCTTGCAGTCCAAAGGACTCTCAAGAATCTTCTCCAACACCATGATTCAAAAGCATCAATTCTTTGGTGCTCAGCTTTCTTTATAGTCGAGCTATGATGATCTTTTATCTATTTTGTGTAATTTTTCTATTTCATATTCTGAGCTTCCATTTCATTTAGTTTATGTTCTCCAGTTTCTCCATCTCTTCCTTTTTTTTTTTTGATATTCTTTCTCAAGTCTTTTTCAAGTGGAGTAGAAAAGCTTTTGTTACAGATATACAAATATATACAATATATATTTTAGAAAACTCATGAATTTTTGCCTAACTAAAAAAATTATGACACTTTGCTTCTACTTTTTTGACTTATTATGAAATAGAATGCTAGATTTCTAATTGAAACATAGATATGCAACAAGAAACAAAGATTTGCTGTATAACATAGGAAACTGCTGGGCTGGATGAAGCACAAGCTGGAATCAAGATTGCTGGGAGAAATATCAACAACCTCAGATATGCAGATGACACCACCCTGATGGCAGAAAGCAAAGAAAAACTAAAGAGCCTCTTGATGAAAGTGAAAGAGGAGAGTGAAAAAGTTGGCTTAAAACTCAACATTCAGAAAACTAAGATCATGGCATCCAGTCCCATCACTTCATGGCGAATAGATGGGGAAACAGTGTCAGACTTTATTTTCTTGGGCTCCAAAATCACTGCAGATGGTGACTGTAACCATGAAATTAAAAGATGCTTACTCCTTGGAAGAAAAGCTATGACCAACCTAGACAGCATATTAAAAAGCAGAGACATTACTTTGCCAATAAAGGTATGTCTAGTCAAAGCTATGGTTTTTCCAGTAGTCATGTATGGATGTGAGAGTTGGACTATAAAGAAAGCTTTCTGCGGAAGAATTGATGCTTTTGAACTGTGGTGTTGGAGAAGATTCTTAAGAGTCCTGTGGACTTCAAGGAGATCCAACCAGTCCATCCTAAAGGAGACAAATCCTGGGTGTTCATTGGAAGGACTGATGCTGAAACTTCAATACTTTGGCCATCTGATGTGAAGAACTGACTGACTTGAAAAGACCCTGATGCTGGGAGGGATTGAGGGCAGGAGGAGAAGGGGATGACAGAGGATGAGATGGTTGGATGGCACTGACTCGATGGACATGAGTTTGAGTGAACTCCTTGAGTTGGTGATGGACAGGGAGGCCTGGCATGCTGCAGTTCATGGGGTCGCAAAGAGTCGGACACGACTGAGCGACTGAACTAAACTGAACTGAAGTGGTGATTAAAAAAATAGCTCAACAACTTTGGTGCAGAGGTACATATAAAAAGAAAAACTATTTGTATGTGAAGCATAAGGCTACATAGAATGTTCTCATTTCCTCCTAGTATATTCTCCCAAAAGTGTCTTGAAATCGTTGCTTTTCCATGTACGTCATAGCCATGAGAACAGTCACTTTTCACTTCCCTGGTGGCTCAAACGGTAAAGCGTCTGCTTACAATGAGGGAGACCTGGGTTCAATCCCTGGGTTGGGAAGATCCTCTGGAGAAGGAAATGGCAACCCACTCCAGTACCCTTGCCTGGAAAATCCCATGGACAGAGGAGCGTGGTAGCTTACATTCCATGGGGTTGCAAAGAGTTGGGCATGACTGAGCAGCTTCACCTGACCTCAAGGAATGAGCATTAGCCAAGGACAAGCAGGCCCATCAGCACCCCAAATTTTGGACCTGTGTCAGAGTTCATTCTCTAAGACTCTAAATTGTAGCATATTGGCTGCCAGGTGTTAGTAAAAGTCATTTTCTGTCAGAGTGACGAGCCAAAGAAAAAAATTATGAGATATGAAGAGACGATAATTGGAGAAGATAGAGATTTTTCAGAACTCTGAGGGCAAGAGAGCATTCTCCCTGGGATCCATGAATCATTTCCATATCCCTTTAATAAATTCTCTTTTGTGCTTAAGCTAGTTTGAGTTGACATTCTCTTATATAAAACTAAAAGAAATAATAAAAATGATAAAATATACCCGTACCATAATACCCATGCATGCATGCTAAATTGCTTCAGTCGTATCCGACTGCTTGTGACCCCCATGGACTCTAGCCTGCCAGGGTGCTCTGACCAGGGATTCTCCAGACAAGAACACTGGAGTGGCTGCCATGCCCTCCTCCAGGGGATCTTCCCAACCCAGGAATCATCTCTGCATCTCTTACGTCCCCTACATTGGCAGACGGGGTTTTCATCCGTCTGGGAGGCCCATAACACTCATAATATAGCCATAACAAATTTCTTTTTAGTTTGTAAAAGTTTTCCCAAATCTTATTCCAGCCAGCCTTCTCTTTTGCCCCTAGGCTTTTAAAGTTGAAACTGTGATTAAATTCTGTAATATGACTTGATGCTTATTTAACTACCTATTACAAATTACCTTGCCTAGAAACTTCTAAGAAAAGGTGTTTTATGAAAAAAAAAATTGGAAAGTAAATATATAAACCAAATCTCGAGTGGAGATCTTTATACAGATTACCCAAAAATGTTATTAAATTCTTTCCTTCCCATTGAAAGATGGAATTTAACTTTGCTAACTATTCAAACTGAGTTGAACATACGATGTGCTTTGGGACAACAGAATATTACCCAAAGTGCTGTAAAAGACATGAAAAGAACTCACATATAAAGGTTTTATTTCTTGATTCTCTTGGTTCTCTGACCCTACCATGTAAAAGGGCCCAAGTGAAATGAAGAATGACAAGCCACGTGAAAGAGAATCAAGGAAGCCGGCTCAACATCGTACCAACTATCAGACTAAATCCACCAGCTGCCAGAGCCAGCTGACCTGCCTGCTGACCACAGACATATGAAAAAGCCCAGAGACCTTTATATCTCTTCCTTGCCCCTGCCTGACTTCACAAGTTTGCATTCAGCAGTCTAGAATTAGCTTCTGAGAAGCCTGCTGAAAATATCACGCAACTAAGTAAACGTTTCCATCCACTGTGCTGGGCCGGTGTATATCCCTCCACTGGAGGATTACCGCCGCTGTGTATCCAGAGCTGCTCCCCGACTCTGCACCTCCACGAGGACGTGAGCGGATTCCAGGACTTTATCCGACTAACCCAGACATCAGATGTTCCCTCAAAGTAAAAAGCACACACTATATAGCTCATAAATGTGGTAATGTAGCTCACAGTACTTTATGGATCTATAATTAATATACAATAAAATGCATAAATATGAAATGTAGACCACTGCTGCTAAGTCGCTTAAGTCGTGTCCGACTCTGTGCGACCCCATAGACGGCAGCCCACCAGGCTCCTGTCCCTGAGATTCCCCAGGCAAGAACACTGGAGTGGGTCGCCATTTCCTCCTCCAATGCATGAAAGTGGAAAGTGAAAGTGAAGTCTCTCAGTCCTGCCCGACTCTTAGCGACCCCATGGACTGCAGCCTACCAGGCTCCTCCATCCATGGGATTTTCCAGGCAAGAGTACTGGAGTGGGGTGCCATTGCCTTCTCCGATGTAGACCACTAAATTTTAACAAATATAGTAATTCCAGGTAAGCATCATCCAGATCAAGATTTAGCATATTTCCATCACCCCAGACAGTTCCCTCCTGCTCCTTTCCAGTCAGCTTCCCCCCATACCCACAGTCCCACCCACCACCTAGAGGCAACTGCCATTTGAATTTGTATTAGTGGGGATGAGCTTAATCTGTTCTTTCACTTCATATAAATTAAATCATTAATTATGCATTATTTTGTCTCATTTCTTTCAACACAATGGCTTTAAGATACACTAGTGTTATTGTATACATCACTTGTCTGCTCCTTTGGACTGCTTTGAAATATTTCTCTCTATGAATAGGCCCCAGTTTTAACTATTCTCTCAAAACTGGACATTTGAGTTATTTCCAGTTTCGAGCTAACAATGAATGTTACCATACAAGTCTTTATGTGGACAGAAGCACTCACTTCTGTTGGGTGAGTTTCTAGGAGGAGAATTGAGGAGTCATAGAGTAAATATGCAGTTTAACCACATTAGAAACTGAGAAACACAACCAAGCACATGCCTCAAACTGCAATAATGAAAGAGAAGTAGGTTACATGCTAAAGAAACAGGATTCAGCAGCTGTGTGACACTTTGTAGGCCAGCTGTCACTAGACTCTTTGAAGAATAATGCCATTCATGTTTATCTGGATTATTGGCAAATAAACAGGGATGCTTTTCGTTCAGCTATGAAAACTGCCATTTCCACTGCCTAAAATGTTACTATTAAAAATCTTTACATCTCTCAGTGGGTTATAAAGGCCAGTAACCCAAAACTGTGGTATGTGTGAATGTATTAGTCAAAAAATGCAAAAGAAATGTTTTTAGAACTAACACACTCTAGTTTCACTAAGCTTTGGGAGTAAAATATAGACATAGAGAAAGAGATCTTTTATTCATTTCCCAGAAACTGAAGGGAGAGATGCAGATTCCAATGGCCCAGGACAATTGTGGATGTTGGGTTGTAATTGGTATAACAAGATATGTTGTGATAAAACAGAGTCAGTAAGACAAGGATAATGTAATACAATTTCTGAATTGAAAATAAAAGAAACTGGCAATTTTCTAAAGTGGTTATAACATTTATACACCCATCAGTAATATATGAGGACTTCCCTGGTGGCTCAGATGGTCTGCCTACAATGCGGGAGACCTAGGTTCAATCCCAGGGTCGGGAAGATCTCTTGGAGAAAGAAACGGCAACCCACTCCAGTACTCTTGCCTGGAAAATCCCATGGATGGAAGAGCCTGTTAGGCTACAGTCCATGGGGTTGCAAAGAGTCCAGACACGACTGAGCAACTTCACTTTCACTTTCAGGACTCCATACAAATTTTGGTGACTAGATAGTGTTACTAGTGGAGGTGATGGAATTCCAGTTGAGCTATTTCAAATCCTAAAAGATGATGCTGTGAAAGTGTTGCATTCAATATGCCAGCAAATTTGGAAAACTCAGCAGTGGCCACAGGTCTGGAAAAGGTAAGTTTTCATTCCAATCCCAAGGAAAGGCAATGCCAAGAATGCTCAAACTACCGCACAATTGCACTCATCTCACATGCTAGTAAAGTAATGCTCAAAATTCTCCAAGCCAGGCTTCAGCGATATGTGAACTGTGAACTTCCAGATGTTCAAGCTGGTTTTAGAAAAGGCAGAAGAACCAGAGATCAAATTGCCAACATCTGCTGAATCATGGAAAAAGCAGGAGAGTTCCAGAAAAACATCTATTTCTGCTTTATTGACTATGCCAAAGCCTTTGACTGTGTGGATCACAATAAACTGTGGAAAATTCTGAAGGAGATGGAAATACCAGACCACCTGACCTGCCTCTTGAGAAATCTATATGCAGGTCAGGAAGCAACAGTTAGAACTGGGCATGGAACAACAGACTGGTTCCAAATAGGAAAAGGAGTATGTCAAGGCTGTATATTGTCACCCTGCTTATTTAACTTAT
>NW_011488621.1:4543120-4553677 GCF_000754665.1 Bison bison bison
AACATTTAGAAAATGAAGATCATGGCATCTGGTCCCACCACTTCATGGGAAATAGATGGGGAAACAGTGGAAACAGTGTCAGACTTTATTTTGAGGGGCTCCAAAATCACTGCAGATGGTGATTGCAGCCATGAAATTAAAAGATGCTTACTCCTTGGAAGGAAAGTTATGACCAACCTAGATAGTATATTCAAAAGCAGAGGCATTACTTTGCCAACAAAGTTCTGTCCAGTCAAGGCTATGGTTTTTCCTGTGGTCATGTATAGATGTGAGAGTTGGACTGTGAAGAAGGCTGAGTGCCAAAGAATTGATGCTTTTGAACTGTGGTGTTGGAGAAGACTTTTGAGAGTCCCTTGGACTGCAAGGAGATGCAACCAGTCCATTCTGAAGGAGATCAGCCCTGGGATTTCTTTGGAAGGAATGATACTAAAGCTGAAACTCCAGTACTTTGGCCACCTCATGTGAAAAGTTGACTCATTGGCAAAGACTCTGATGCTGGGAGGGATTGGGGGCAGGAGGAGAAGGGGATGACAGAGGATGAAATGGCTGGATGGCATCACTGACTCGATGGACATGAGTCTGAGTGAACTCCGGGAGTTGGTGAGGGACAGGGAGGCCTGGCGTGCTGCGATTCATGGGGTCGAAAAGAGTTGGACACGACTGAGCGACTGAACTGAACTGAACTGAGATAGTGTTAACTCATTGTGGTCTCAATATGTGCTTGTAGAATAAGCTACTGATCCTCTACAATAAATACTGAGGAAATCTTAGAGAAAATGATTTTAAAGTAATTATCTTGATGTATTACAATAACACGGAGAAGGCAATGGCACCCCTTTCCAGTACTCTTATCTGGAAAATCCCATGGATGGAGGAGCCTGGTAGGCTGCAGTCCATGGGGTCGCTAAGAGTCGGACACAACTGAGCGACTTCACTTTCACTTTTCACTTTCATGCATTGGAGAAGGAAATGGCAACCCACTCCAGTGTTCTTGCCTGGAGAATCCCAGGGATGGAGGAGCCTGGTGGGCTGCCGTCTATGGGGTCTCACGGAGTCGGACACGACTGAAGTGACTCAGCAGCAGCAGAATTAATATAACAGGGTTTAACAAAGTTATCCATTAACCAACTATATATCTAAATCTATATATATATACCAATGAACCAGGATAACCTATTTTTAGTGTTCTGATATAATGTGCTCAATATTGTGCTCATTATTATTTTTAATCTATTACTTATAATTACCATTAAAACTTCTATTATCAAGCATTTTCAATGTTACAGATTACTGTCACAAACATCATTTAATTAAACATAAAAATAATTATGGATGGAAATATTATAAAGAAGGCATGCTTATCTTGTTTACACAGAAGAGAAAATTACAGTTCATGAAAGTTGTGAGCTGCCAAAGTCAGTAAGTGCTGGAACTGGCTCTTCAATCCACACTCCCTAGTTTCAAACACTCTTATGTTTCCTGCTAGGTCAAGTTGCCCATTTCTAATGATTCATGATGACATTTCAACTTTATGCAAAAAAATAAATGCACTAAATATCAAAATGTTAAGAGAAAATGAGTTCATTGGTATAGATTTCCACTAGAATGCAAACAAGTTTCTTTTGGGGACACATCCTAGGAACAAATGAATAGACTAGTTGACATTCATAAACCCTTTAGTTACAACTATTCTGTGGAATCAGAAATGGCCATAACAGAAACTTTACATAAACTTACATCTGGAATTACATAACTGATAATACCCTACAGAAATAAAGTGAGGTGTAAAATTTGGAAAGCATCTTTTGAATTAAATGCAATAATTTAACTCAATATAGATTCGCACAAGATTCATTTAATAATGTATTATATAACTTCACTAGTAGCAAACAAAATTCTCTACATTTGTCTGCCTGTGTACAGATAGCTTGTAACCACTCATTTAAGTACTAATTGATTTAAAATTACACAGTTTTAAATGTAAGCTATTTTGATTATTCAAATTAAAATATTCTTCAGGTTAAAATGGATTTGCAAATCTTAGGTATAATTAAGTAACTAATTAAGCGGGGTTTTTTAACCCCTTCCACTTAATCCATATATTTATTTAGCAGGGCATATTGGATGATTGCATATTATAAGGCAGTGCCAGGACTCAAAATGAATGAATTATATTCCCTACATCTAAATATTTATACTCTCCATCTGCATGCCTGTATCTCCACTAAGCTGCAAGTTTTTGAACAACAGGGGTCTCAATTTCAGCATCACCAGTGCTCAGTAAATAAGCCCTTGAAAGCATCATAGCTTTGGCATTAGAGCCCCAGCTATACTGTTTATTATTTTGACTTTTGACAAATTGCTTGATTCTTGTAAACTTCATTTTTCATCTGATTATTGGGGCCAATAATAAAAACTTAATCTGATAAGGTATTACAAGCCTTAAGTGAAATAACACATGAAATGCCACTGGCCTTCAATGACTGAATAAATGAATCCCCAAATCAGCAAATGGATGAATAGGAGTATAACCTGTGGTGAAATTTAAAAAATGACATGAGCTACAAAAGCAACATTTGAAAACTCCTTAACCTCCTAACTCAACTGTAAATGTAAGAAAGCCAATGTGAGATTTGGACTGGTACTATCTGAGAGGTTTGATTAAAATTTTTAGAAATATTAATTGGACAAAATTGTATAAAATAGATGATGCCATCCTACAAAAAGATAGGCTAGTTCTTTTAAAAACTGTCAAAGTCATGAAAGTCAGGAAAAGACAGAGGACTCATTCCAGATTTAAGGAGACTGAGGAGTTATAGCAATTAATTGCAACACATGATCCTGAACGGACTCTGGACCAGGAAGAAAAGGAGAAATGGTTGAGACAGTTTTGCAAAATTTAAACAGACTGTGGATTGGACAACAGTGCTCTACCAATGTCATATTGATATGGAGTCCCTGATTTGGAGGTTTGAACTGTGGTCATGTAGGAGAGAATCTTTTTTGGAGAAACACACATTGAATACTTAAGAGTGATGAGGTATCATGTTTGCAGCTTGCACTCAAATGATTCAAGAAAATACTATGGTAATTAGTATGTATACAGAGAAACAGTGAGACAGAGAAGGAACAAATATAGTAAAATGTATTCCAGTTGGGGAATCTTAATGAAGCAGATACTGATTTATGTGCCATGTCCTTATAACTTTCCTCTAAATTTTAAATTATTTCAGAAGAAGTTTATTTTTAAATTTCTAATGAGTGCATCGCAAGAGTCAACATGAGAGATATTTATAGATCAATGTTAGAACTCATACTTAATGAAACCAGTGATTTCTTTGAAATTACAGAAGAATATGAGCAACACTGCTCCAACAACTGCTCTGTGGGACTCCTCATTACATTTCAGGGCTGGACGTCTCCAGCCTTCACATACGCAAGCTAACCAGCTGGCCTCAGAACATTATGCATGGCTTCTGCTAGCCAACCAGCCATTATAACAGCAGTAAAGCATCTCCAAGTGCTTAGAGACGATGTTGAAAATGGGAATGGATAAGAGAAGAAACTGTAAAGGAAGAATCAAAGAAACAGGTACATAATTCATATCACTAGGGTAAGGGAGGAAATTAAAGGAATGATAATGCCTTTAACTAAACAAGAAATCAGAAGAAGCTACTAGTTTGATGGTAAGGAAGATAAATTTTCTTTTTAAGTGGGTTGATCATAAAGTGCACAAGACATTTCAAATTAAACATCTGGCAGACTGTAAGAACCAGGAGACTAAAACTCAAACATGAAATCGATTCTGGCTTCTAAATAAAGAACTGATCGTCTTCCTCAAAAAATTTTCAAATTGCTATATATTATAGCAAAAAACCTAAGAAATCAATAAAGTTTTCACTATTGGTAAATTTTGAAAACTAGTACCATCCTCATGTTGGGTCAAGGATATATCTGCTTTTATTATTGAGATAACCAGCAGTATTAGTCATAAACCAACTCCAACTTTCACTAGTGCTGGATATATTATTAGGACTAAGAACATCCTAACATAACTCAAAAATTTCTAAAACATTAGGTTTAGATCACCGATAAATTTAGAATATAGAAAACCAAAAAATCCAGTGGAAAGCAGCTTAGTTAGGGAGCTAATTGTATATAGACAATCTTCTTTACGAAATGCACTATTAATCTTCTTACATAACAGTAGATCATGATGTTCAATTAACTGAAGTGCTTTCAGTTAGCTCACTTGATGATAAAAAATAAATAAATAAGCAATGATAGTCCATAATTGGACTCAAATACTGAAACAGGCTAATCAACTTTGTAAAAGACTAAGGGAACTTCACACAGTTACCCTATCCGTATTCTACATAACAAATCCATCATGACCTGATTACTGTTTATAAAATACTAACATAAGGATTTTTTCAAAACATTTATTCTATTAGTCACAGTCTAAACCAATATAGAATTCATTAGTCACAGATGCCACTAGTTATGAACAATTTCCTGAAGGCATTTTTACCCTTAATATCTGCTACATTTGCTGCTCATGCATTTTAATTATAAATTAAAAGCAATGCAAATATTATAATCAGAGAGAGTATTTCTACTCACTGAAATACTATATTTAAAATCACTTAAGTTTCAAAAATTCTTCATATCAGCTGATTTACATCTAGTCCCATTACACCTGCAGGTGATTAAAAAAAAATACCTACTCTAAATTTATCATCACATAAAATCATACTATCAAATATTTCTTAATAGTGTTATATATATTTTATGATGGAAAATTTTCTCCAAGTTGCTATAAATCTACTTTGTAAGATCATCAAATAGTCAATGTCATCAACTCAAGAAAAACATATTTGGGGATTTTATTTGACTATTTGGTTTTTTATTTTAATGATTTTGCTAACTCTATAAAATGAAGAGAATACAAAATCAATGTCTTTGGTCCTCTTTGGAAATAATATGGACTATGACTAATATTTAATGTAAAGAAAATTATGTATATATTCATATTTATTGTTAATATTCACCACTAGTTTAATAAAGATTTGTTACATGTCTCCTATGGGCAATGTGCTGGCCACAGTAACTGCCACTTACCTGTAATATCTTAGTTAACTGCATGCTGTCTCTGTGTCTGGAATGTCCTATTTTTCCACATCTACTCATTGAATTCCTCCTCATTTAAACCCACCGTGAGCATTAACTCCTCTGCAAAGATTTACTCTCCATTTTACGGCCCACTCTGGAGGCTCAGAAGGCAGAGAATCTGCTGACAATGCAGAAGACCCACGTTCAGAATATCCCCTGGAGAAAGGCATGGCAATCCACCTCATTACTCTTGCCTGGAGAATCCCATGGACAGAGGAGCCTGGTGGGCTACAGTCCATGGGGTCGGAAAGAGTCAGACACGACTGAGCGACCAACATTTTCACTTTCACTCACACCTAGGCAGACTCAGTCACCTGCTGTTCTGTGCTACTATTACTATAACATTACTCACATCTGTCCATTAGAGAAGGTGACTTGTGATTGTTTATCCATCTCTGAAGGCTCTGAGTGTGTCACAGGGTACACGTGGGTTATCTCTATATCCCCAACAACAGCTAGCAGCAAGAATGCAAATATTTATTGCTCAGTAAAGTTATATACTTTAGTAAACAGAGTGTTTTAAATCTTATTGCTCTCGGAAATACAATTTGTTTTACTCAATTAATTAACAAGTATTTCTTGAGCACTTTCATTTTTACTAGATACCATATGACTGTTTCACATCTTTTTAAAATGTTTAAATTTTTAATTGGAGGATAATTGCTGTACTATATTGTGTTGGCTTTTGCTGTACAACAATGGATATTAGTCGCTCAGTCACGTCTGACTCTTTGTGACTGCATGGGCTGTGGCCCGCCAGGCTCCTCCGTCCATGGAATTCTCCAGGCAAGAATACTGGAGTGGGTAGCCATTCCCTTCTCCAGGGGATCTTCCCAACCCAGGGATCAAACCCGGATCTCCTGCACTGCAGGCAGGTTCTTTACCATCTGAGCTACGAGGGAATCAGCCATAAGTATACACATATCCCCTCCCTGTGGAGTCTCCCTCCCACACTCTCACCCACCTCTCTAGGGCATCACAGAGCACCAGGCTGGGCTTCCTGTTTTATACAGCAACTTCCCAATAACTATCAATTTTACACGTGGTAATGTATGTATTTCAGCGCTATTCTTGGTGTGTCCCACCCTGTTCTTCCCCCACTGTGTCTACAAGTCATTCTCTACGTCTGTGTCTCTATTCCTGCTGCAAATACGTTCATCAGTGCCATATTCTAGATTCCATATATATGTGTTAATGTATGATATTTGTTTTCCTCTTTCTGACTTACTTCACCGTATACAACAGGTTCTAGGTTCTTCTGCCTCAGCTCAACTGATTCAAATTCATAACTACAACGAGGTATCACCTCACACTGGTCAGAATGGCCATCATCAAAAATTCTACGAAAAATAAATGATGGAGAGGACATGGAGAAAAGAGAACCCTCTTGCACTGTTGGTGGGAATGTAAATTAATACAGCTACTATGGAGAACAGTGTGGAGATTCCTTAAGAAACTAGAAATAAAGCTACCATGGACCACAGCCTTGTCTAACTCAATGAAACTATGAGCCATGCCATGTAGGGCTATCCAAGATGAACGGATCACAGTGGAGAGTTCTGACAAAATGTGGTCCACTGGAGAAGGGAATGGCAAAGCACTTCAGTATTCTTGCCTTGAGAACCCCATGAACAGTATGAAAAGGCAAAAAGATAGGACACTGAAAGAGGAACTCCCCAGGTCAGTAGGTGCCCAATATGCTACTGGAGATCAGTGGAGAAAGAATGAAGAGATGGAGCCAAAGCAAAAACAACACCCAGTTGTAGACGTGACTGAATGTGGAAGTAAAGTCCGATGCTGTAAAGAGCAATATTGCATAGGAACCTGGAACGTTAGGTCCATGAATCAAGGCAAATTGGAAGTGATCAAACAGGAGATGGAAAGAATGAACATCAACATTTTAGGACTCAGCGACCTAAACTGGACTGGAATGAAGGAATTTAACTCAGATGACCACTGTATCTACTACTGTGGGCAAGAATCCCTTAGAAGAAAGGGAGTAGCCTTCATAGTCAACAAAAGAGTCCAAAATGCAGTACTTGGATGCAATCTCAAAAACAACAGAAAGATCTCTGTCCATTTCCAAGGCAAACCATTCAACATTACAATAATCCAAGTCTATGCCCCGACCAGTAATGCTGAAGATAGTGAAGTTGAATGGTTCTATGAAGACCTACAAGACCTTCAAGAACTAACAGCCAAAAAAGATGTCCTTTTCATTATAGGGGACAGGAATGCAAATGTAGGAAGTCAAGAGCAACCTGGAGTAACAGGCAAATTTGGCCTTGGAGTACAAAATCAAGCAGGACAAAGGCTAATAAAGTTTTGCCAAGAGAAAGCAATGGTCATAGCAAGCACCCTCTTCCATCAACACAAGAGAAGATTCTACACATGGACATCACCAGATGGTCAATACAGAAATCAGATTGATTATATTCTTTGTAGCCAAAATGGAGGAGCTCTATACAGTCAGCAAAAACAAGACCAGTAGCTGACTATGTCTTAGATAATGAACTTCTTATTGCAAAATTCAGGCTTAAATTGAAGAAAGTAGGGAAAACCACTAGATCATTAAGGTATGACCTAAATCAAATCGCTTACAATTATACAGTGGAAGTGAGAAATAGATTCAATGGATTAGATCTGATAGACAGAGTGCCTGAAGAACTGTGGATGGAGGTTCATGACATTGTACAGGAGACAGTGATCAAGATCATCCCCAAGGAAAAGAAATGCAAAAAGGCAAAATGGCTGTCTGAGGAGTCCTTACAAATAGCTGAGAAAAAAAGAAAAGCTAAAGGCAGAGGAGAAAAGGAAAGATATGCCCATTTGAATGCAGAGTTCAAAGAATAGCAAGGAGAGATAAGAAAGCCTGCCTCAGTGATCAGTGCAAAGAAATAGAGGAAAACAATAGAATGGGAAAGTCTAGAGATATATTCAAGAAAATTAGAGATAACAAGGGAACATTCATGCAAAGATGGGCACAGTAAAGGACAGAAATGGTATGGACCAAACAGAAGCAGAAGATATTAAGAAGAGGTGGCAAGAATACACAGAAGAACTGTACAAAAAGAGATCTTCATGACCCAGATAACCATGATGGTGTGATCAGTCACCTAGAGGCAGACATCCTGGAATCCCTACATACAAAGCTAGTGGAAGTGATGGAATTCCAGTTGAGCTATTTCAAATCCTTAAAGATGATGCTGTGAAACTGCTGCACTCAATATGCCAGCAAATTTGGAAAACTCAGGAGTGGCCACAGGACTGGAAAAGGCCAGTTTTCATTCCAATCCCAAAGACAAGCAATGCCTAAAAATGTTCAAACTACCACACAATTGTACTCATATCACATGCTAGCAAAGAAATGCTCAAAATTCTCCAAGTCAGGCTTGAGCAGTACATGAATCCTGAACTTCCAGATGTTCAAGCTGGATTTAGAAAAGGCAGAGGAACCAGAGATCAAATTGTTAACATCCACTGGATCATCGAAAAACCAAGAGAGTTCCAGAAAACATCTATTTCTGCTTTATTGACTATGCCAAAGCCTTTGACTGTGTGAATCACAACAAACTGTGGATAATTCTTAAAGAGACTGGAATACCAGACCACCTTACCTGCCTCCTGAAAAATCTGTATGCAGGTCAGGAAGCAACATTTAGAACTGGATATGGAACAACAGACTGGTTCCAAAGCAGGAAAGGAGTACTTCAAGGCTGTATATTGTCACCCTGCTTATATAACTTATATGCAGAGTACATCATGGGAAATGCCAGGCTGGATGAAGTACAAGCTGGAATGAAGGTTGCTGGGAGAAATAACAATAACCTCAGATATGCAGATGACATCACCCTTATGACAGAAAATGAAGAGAAGTGCCTTTTAATAAAGCTGAAAGAGGAGAGTGAAAAATATGGCTTAAAACTCAACATTCAGAAAACTAAGATCATGGGCTCCGGTCCCATCACTTCATGGGAAATAGATGGGGAAACAGTGGAAACAGTGACAGACTTTATTTTAAGGGGGCTCCAAAATCACTGTAGCCATGAAATTAAAAGACGTTTACTCCTTGGAAGAAAAGCTATGACCAACCTAGATAGCATATTCAAAAGCAGAGACATTACTTAGCCAAAAAAGGTCCATCTAGTCAAGGCAATGGTTTTTCCAGTAGTCATATATGTATGTGAGAGTTGAACTATAAAGAAAGCTGAGTGTCAAAGAATTGATGCTTTTGAACTGTGATGTTGGACAAGACTGTTAAGAGTCCCTTAGACTGTAAGGAGATTCAGCCAGTCAATTCTAAAGGAAATCAGTCCTGAATATTCATTGGAAGGACTGATGCTGAAGCTGAAATTCCAATACTTTGGGCTCCTAATGTGAAGAACTGACTCATTGGGCAAAAATCCCTGATGCTGGGAAAGATTGAAGGTGGGAGAAGAGGGTGACAGATGATGAGATGATTGCATTGCATCACTGACTTGATGGACATGAGTTTAAGTAAGCTCCGGGAGTTGTGATGGACAGGGAAGCCTGGCATGCTGCAGTCCATGGAATCACAAAGAGTCAGACACAACTGAGTGACTCAACTGAACTGATGACCCAGCAATCCCACTCCTGGGCATATACCCTGAGAAAACCATAATGCAAAAAGATACATTTTCATTACAGTACCATTTACAATAGCCATGATGAGGAAGCAACCTAAATGTCCATCAACAGATGAATGGATAAAGAAGTGTGGTACATGTATGCAATGGAATATTACTCAACCACAAAAAAAGGAATGATTTGAATCAGATACTTTTTATAGTCATCCTATTCATTACCTTTAGAAATCTTCCCCAAATCCTTAAGAGCTTGTTGTTTTATCTTCTATTTTGCAGATGAGTGCCAAAATCAATTTCTCAGGTGTCTTGAGTATCCAGTACTTTTTTCCTGAATTTTTATAACTGAAAAAAATGCATAATTTATCTGCTTTCTTTCTTACTAAATATAATGTATTTAGTACAGCGAATTTGGAAAACTCAGCTGTGGCCACAGGACTGGAAAAGGTCAATTTTCATTCCAATCCCAAAGAAAGGCAATGCCAAAGAATGCTCAAACTACTGCACAATTGCACTCATCTCACACACTAGTAAAGTAATGCTCAAAACTCTCCAAGCCAGGCTTCAGCAATATGTGAACTGTAAACTTCCAGATGTTCAAGCTGGTTTTAGAAAAGGCAGAGGAACCAGAGATCAAATTGCCAACATCCGCTGGATCATGGAAAAAGCAAGAGAGTTCCAGAAAAACATCTATTTCTGCTTTATTGACTATGCCAAAGCCTTTGACTGTGTGGATCACAATAAACTGTGGAAAATTCTGAAGGAGATGGGAATACCAGAC
>NW_011488621.1:4553777-4560540 GCF_000754665.1 Bison bison bison
AATTCTTAAAGAGACTGGAATACCAGACCACCTTACCTGCCTCCTGAAAAACCTATATGCAGGTCAGGAAACAACAGTTAGAACTGGACATGGAACAACAGACTGGTTCCAAATAGGAAAAGGAGTATGTTAAGGCTGTATATTGTCACCCTGCTTATTTAACTTATATGCAGAGTACATCATGAGAAATGCTGGGCTGGAAGAAGCACAAGCTGGAATCAAGATTGCCAGGAGAAATATCAATAACCTGAGATATGCAGATGATACCACCCTTATGGCAGAAAGTGAAGAAGAACTAAAGAGCCTCTTGATGAAAGTGAAAGAGGAGAGTGAAAAAGTTGGCTTAAAGCTCAACATTCAGAAAACTAAGATCATGGCATCTGGTCCCAACAGTTCATGGCAAATAGATGGGGAAAGAGTGGAAACAGTGACTGACTTTATTTTTCTGGGTTCCAAAATCACTGCAGATGGTGATTGCAGCAATGAAATTAAAAGGTACTTGCTCCTTGGAAGGAAAGTTTTGACCAACCTAGACAGCATATTAAAAAGCAGAGAAATTATTTTGTCAACATAAGTCCATCTAGTCAAGGCTATGGTTTTTCCAGTAGTCATATATGGATATGAGAGTTGGACTCTGAAGAAAGCTGAGCACTGAAGAATTGATGCTTTTTTGGAGAAGACTCTTGAGAGTCTCTTGGACTGCAAGGAGATCCAACCAGTTCATCCTAAAGGAGATCAGGCTTGGGTGTTCACTGGAACGACTGATGTTGAAACTGAAACTCCAATACTTTGGCCACCTGATGCAAAGAGCTGACTCATTTGAAAAGACCCTGATGCTGGGAAAGATTGAGAGCAGGAGGAGAAGGGGACGACAGAGGATGAGATGGTTGCATGGCATCACTGACTCAATGGACATGGGTTTGGGTAGACTCCGGCAGTTGATGATGGACAGGGAGGCCTGGTGTGCTGTGTGGTTCATGGGGTTGCAAAGAGTAAGACATGACTGAGCAACTTAACTGAACTGAACTGAACAGTAAATTTTTCAGGACTTGGTCACACTTCAGTCTTGTTATCAGTTAATGATCATCTCCTAAAATGAAAACTGCTCCCAAAACCTAGAAAGGGAAATTCGTGGTTGTTTCCATTCAAGCTGTTGCTTTAGGCTACCTATTATAAACCAGCTGTTTCCTTTATAACTTAGTGGCTACTATTCTTTTATTGAAATAATATTCAGATTATTTTTATTTAATTCAGAGTGATCTCATAAAATTATCTAAATATTACTATCTTTGGTAGACATAGGGGAAAATATAATCTTAGTTTGTTTTCAATTTGTTTTTCAGCCACTAAGTCATGTCTGACTCTTTGTGACCCCATGGGCTACAGCACACCTGGCTTCCCTGTCCTTCACCGTCTCCCAGAGTTTGCTCAAACTCAGGCCCATTGAGTCAGTGATGCCATTCAACGATCTCATCCTCTGTCGCCTCCTTCGTCTCCTGCCCTCAATATTTCCCAGCATCAGGGTCTTCCCCAAAGAGTCAGCTCTTCACATCAGGTGGGCAAAGTACTGGAGCTTCAGCTTCAGCATCAGCCCTGTCAGTGAATACTCAGGATTGATTTCCTTTAGGATTGACTAGTTTGATCTCCTTGCAGTCCAAAGGACTCTCAAGCATCTTCTCCAGCACAATTCCAAAGCATCAATTCTTTGACACTCTGCCTTCTTTATGGTTCATTTCTCACATCTATACATGGTTACTGGGAAAATCACAGCTTTGACAATACAAACCTTTGTCACAAAGTGATGTCTTTGCTTTTTAATATGTTGTCTAGGTCTGTTATAGCTTTTCTTCCAAAGAGCAAGCATCTTTTCATTTCATGACTGCAGTCACCATCCGCAGTGATTTTGGAGACCAAGGAAATAAAATTTGTCACCATTTCCAATTTTTCCCTCCTATTTGCTGTGAAGTGATGGGACCATATGCCGTGGTTCATAGCTTCATTGAGTTATGCAAGCCCCCTTTTCCATGACAAGGTTGTGGTCTGTGAAGGGGTTGTTTCCAATAGTCTGCCAAAAGGAAAGAAAGAAATTTCGTTCCAACCCATCACCCTCTCAGAAACAGAAGCTGTGGTTTTAAAACTATTAAGAATTCCTCTTAATCACTCTTCAATGGGAATGTCTGAAATCCTGTCAACAAAGATTTTCGCAAAGAATGTCTGAATTTCTATTAAGTGGAAACTTCATTGTGCATCCTCCAACATTGATTTGAATAATTTTGTAGGAATAAGATATAAATATGTTCAAACCTGGAACTAGATGTAAATTCCATTTGCTTGTATCTTTTATATAACTATAAAGCTAAAATCTACTTGTAAACTTAACAGAAAACTCAAAAATCAAAAAAGATTAATGCAAGTAACATTGCTATGATTGATAATGCTCTACTGAAGCTAAACAGGAAGAATATGGTACTATTTGCCACTAATGATTCTTTTTATTTTAGTATGGCTCTGTTACCACCTCTGTGTACATATGTGTAATTACATATATTTGTATAGATATATACATATTCAGAATAACACATTAGAATTATATATAAAATATTATAAACCATGTTCATCAAATCTAAAACATGGTTCATTGTAAAATCCATCATTATTTTATGTATACTTCTCTTAACCTACACCATGCTCAGCCTAAAATCAAGTCTTGCATACAATGAGTAACTACTCGTAAAAGTTAATGAGACCATAATATATAAAGCTGAAGTTCTAGTACTTTGACCACCTGATGCGAAGAGCTGCCTCATTGGAAAAGACTCTGATGCTGGGAAAGATTGAAGGTAGGAGGAGAAGGGGCCAACAGAGGATGAGATGGTTGGATGGCATCTCTGACTCAATGGACAGGAGTTTGGGTAAACTCAAGGAAGTAGTGAAGAAGAGGGAAGCTGGGTGCGCTGCAGTTCACAGGGTTGAAAAGAGCTGGACACCACTTAGTGACTGAACAACATCTCTGTCCTCCAGAGACATTTTCTCTGCTTCTTATAAGCTGTTCCTATCACAGACAACCTCTTTATAATTAATTCTGAGCTAAGAGATGGTCTAAACCATCATTTTCTCATTATTAATTCAACAAACACTCATGTAGTATTTAGAATATACTAGCATTGAGTCAGGCAAAAGGGATTTGAAGGTGACCAAAATGTTCAGCCTCAACCTGAACAAGCTTACTCTTTCACAGGAAAAAGAGATCTGGAAATGGTTGTAAAATGAAAATTGATAAAGTGAAAGTGTGCATGTGGCACAAGGTACAACTGGAACAACAAAGAAAGGATTATATGTACACTTATTGGGAGAAAAGCTGGGAGAAGAAAATACCCAGCAAGGTAGATAGATAAGAAGTGGAACAGGATTTTAGGCAGGAGAAGGACCTGTGAGCAAAGACATGGATAGAGAAAGACATGGATAGTAAGAGAAAGAAGTGTGATTCAAGTTACCACGAATAATTCAGTGAGGGCTAAGAGTGGGTTATACATGAAATGAAAGAGTTAGGGAAGGATCAATTTTAAAGGGCAAGAAAGGTCAGAATGGTAGCCTGGACATGATAGCAAAAGCAGGAAGAGTCATTGAGGGCTTTCATCTAGACATATTGATCAGATTCATATTGGAGCATGATTGTCTTTACTCGGGCTGGCAGTCACTACTGCAGCAATTAACCTTGCACAAAAAATTTGGAGGGCTCTTGGTGAAATTCCAATAGCCAATTCACCCAGAAAAGCAACCCTCTTCTTTCTCCTGTCTTCTTCTGTGGTACACAAAATCAGAGAATTTAGAGTTAGAAGGAAACTTAAATATCATTTTGCCCCATCATGTCATTTCCAGATTAAGGCAAGAGATTCAATTTAACTCACACATCTTTGTTGTTGTTGCTTAGTCACAAAGTTTTGCTGGCTCTTTTGCAACCCCATGGACCATAGCCCACAAGGTTCCTCTGTCCTTGGGATTTCCCAGGCAAGAATGCTAGAGTGGGTTGCCATTTCATTCTCCAGAGGATCTTCCTAACCCAGGGATCAAACTCACATCTTCTGCATTGGCAGGTGGATTCCTTACCACTGAGCCACCAGGGAAGCCAGCTAACACATCTACCCACTGAAAAAGAATGAGCCAAAATTCACATTTCTAATTCTAAAATTCTTTCCAGTTTCCCATTTGCTGAACTTTCAGAACTCTGCCTGAAGAACTATGGACAGAGGTTCATGACATTGTACAGGAGACAGGGATCAAGACCATCCACAAGGAAAAGAAATGCAAAGAGGCAAAATGGTTGTCTGAGGAAGCCTTACAAATAGCTGTAAATAGAAGAAAAGCAAAAGGCAAGGGAGAAAAGGAAAGATACATCCATTTGAATACAGAGTTCCAAAGAATAGCAAGGAGATATAAGAAAACCTTCCTCAGTGATCAGTGCAAAGAAATGGAGGAAAACAACAGAATAGGAAAGACTTGAGATCTCTTCAAAAAAAATTAGAGATACCAAGGGAACTTTTCATGCAAAGATGGGCACAGTAAAGGACAGAAATGGTATGAACCTAACAGAAGCAGGAGATATTAAGAGGAGGTGGCAAAAATACACAGAAGAACTATACAAAAAAGATCTTCAAGATCCAAATAATCACAATGGCATGATCACCAACCTAGAGCCAGACATCCTGGAACGCAAAGTCAGGTGGGCATTAGGAAGCATCACTAAGAACAAAGCTAGTGGAGGTGATGAAATTCAGTTGAGGTTTTCCAAATCCTGAAAGATGATGCTGTGAAAGTGCTGCACTCAATATGCCAGCAAATTTGGAAAACTCAGCAATGGCCACAGGACTGGAAAAGGCCAGTTTTCATTCCAATCCCAAAGAAAGGCAATGCCAAAGAATGCTCAAACTACCGCACAATTGCACTCATCTCACATGCTAGCAAAGTAATGCTCAAAATTCTACAAGTCAGGCTTCAACAGTACATAAACCATGAACTTCCAGATGTTCAAGCTGAATTTAGAAAAGGCAGAGGAACCAGAGATCAAATTGCCAACATCCATTGGATTATTGGAAAAGCAAGAGAGTTCCAGAGAAACATCTACTTTTATTTTATTGACTATGCCAAAACCTTTGACTGTGTGGACCAAAACAAACTCTGGAAAATTCTGAAAGAGAAGAATATACCAGACCACGTGACCAGCCTCTTGAGAAATTTATATGCAGGTCAGGAAGCAACAGTTAGAACTGGACATGGAACAACAGACTGGAAAAGGCATATGTTAAGGCTGTATATTGTCACCTTGCTTATTTAATTTATATGCAGAGTACATTATGAGAAACGCTGGGCTGGATGAAGCACAAGCTGGAATCAAGATTGCCAGGAGAAATATCAATAACCTCAGATATGCAGATGACACCACCCTTATGGCAGAAAGTGAAGAACTAAAGAGCTTCTTGATGAAAGCGAAAGAGGAGAATGAAAAAGTTGGCTTAAAGCTCAATATTCAGAAAACTAAGATCATGGCATCTGGTCCCATCACTTCATGGCAAATAGATGAGGAAACAGTGAGAGACTTTATTTTGAGGGGCTCCAAAATCACTGCAGATGGTGACTGTAGCCATAAAATTAAAAGACGCTTGCCCCTTGGAAGAACAGTTATGACCAACAGCATATTAAAAAGCAGAGACATTTCTTTGCCATAAAAGATCTGTCTAGTCAAGGCTATGGCTTTTCCAGTAGTCATGTTTGGATGTGAGAGCTGGACTATAAAGAAAGCTGAGTGCTGAAGAATTGACGCTTTTGAACTGTGGTGTTGGAGAAGACTCTTAAGAGTCCCTTGGACTGTAAGGAGATCCAACCAGTCCATCTTAAAGGAAATCAGTCCTGAGTATTCATTGGAAGGACTGACGCTGAAGTTGAAACTCCAATACTTTGGCCACCTGATGTGAAGAGCTGATTCATTGGAAAAGACCCTGATGGTGGGAAAGATTGAGGGCAGGAGAAGGGGATGATGGAGGATCAATAGTTGGATGGCATCACTGACTCAACAGACATGAGTTTGAATAAACTCCAGGAGTTGGTGATGGACAGGGAGGCCTGGCGTGCTGCGATTCATGGGGTCGCAAAGAGTCAGACACGGCTGATGACTGAACTGAACTGAACTGACTGATAACCATCAGACCCAGCATTTAAAACTGTACAGTTTCCCTGCATTTTGACACATTTTTATTTCAGATGTACAAGGAGGTTTTGAGTGTTGTATGCAAAAGTATTTCTCACAAAAGGAAGGCAGTGGGAGGGACTTCCCTGCTGGTCTGGTGGTTAAGAATCTGCCTTGCAATGCAGAGAACATGGATTCCACCCCTGGTCTGGGAAGATCCCACATGCCGCTGAGCAACTCAGCCCATGAGGAGCAACTACTGAGCCCAGGCACCCGGGAGCCCGTGGGCCACAACCAGCGTGTGCATCACAACAAAAGATGTCACATGATGCACCTAAAACCCAACTCAGCAAAGAAACAAATTAAAATATTTGGGACTTTCCTGGCAATCCAGTGGTTAGGACTCAGCATTTTCACTGCAGAGAGCATGGGTTCAATTCCTGGTCAGGATACTAAGATCCCACATGCTGCGTTTTTTTGTTTTAGTCACTCAGTCATGTCTGGCTCTTTAGTGACACCACGGACTGTAGCCCACCAGTCTCCTCTGTCCATGGGATTTTCCAGGCAAAAATACTGGAGTCC
>NW_011488621.1:4560640-4561144 GCF_000754665.1 Bison bison bison
GACTCAACAGACATGAGTTTGAATAAACTCCAGGAGTTGGTGATGGACAGGGAGGCCTGGCGTGCTGCAGTCCATGGGGTCCCAAAGAGTCGGACACGACTGAGAGACTGAACTGACTAACTGATTGAACTGATCTAAACAAAGTGAAAGTATCATCTGTAATTTTAATGCCTATGTGAACACCATGCTACTGACAAAGATCAAGATACCGGAAGTATTTTAAGTTATTGATAAAGATGCTTGAATCAATATCTGTATCATTTTCTTATGATCTGTGATAAATCCTAAGGTTTGAATTGTCAAATCAGACTCCACCAAATCACAGCAAACTGCATTAATGGTTCAGTGGATACAGGTCACTGTCAAACATTTATGAAACATCCTTTTTGGGAAAAGCTATAACCATCAGATGGTGACTGCAGCCATGAAATTAAAAGCCACTTACTCCTTGGAAGAAAAGTTATGACCAACCTAGATAGCATATTGAAAAGCAGAGACATTACT
>NW_011488621.1:4561683-4578350 GCF_000754665.1 Bison bison bison
CCATGCATCACAGCACGCCAGGCCTCCCTGTCCATCACCAACTCCCGGAGTTCACTCAGACTCACGTCCATCGAGTTGGTGATGCCATCCAGCCATCTCATCCTCTGTCGTCCCCTTCTCCTCCTGCCCCCAATCCCTCCCAGCATCAGGGTCTTTTCCAATGAGTCAACTCTTCGCATGAGGTGGCCAAAGTATTGGAGTTTCAGCTTCAGCATCAGTCCTTCCAATGAACACCCAGGACTGATCTCCTAAGCAACCTAGACAGACCAAAAACGTCCTACTAAATACATTTCCTATATATAGGCTCTTCCTGGTATCTTTCCACCAGTAAATACCATGGTCAGATTTACGAGGAGGTCTGATGAAGCTGTTTCTTCCTCTGAGGGCCCCAGGAAGGGAGAGAATCAGTCACAAATCTGCTGTTAACATTTCCTTGCATGTTTATATCCTAAGTTCAAAAATCTAACTGACCACAGGCATAGAGGATTAACTGAGAAGCTCCTAAAATGACCCCATACATATCTGAAAATTCATTCATAATTGTTTCTGAAGCAAAAATGTAATCAAAAAGAAAAGCTTGCCTTTTAAAACAATGAACATCCATTTTTTGAACAAAAATAAATATTGATAATTTTGTATTTTCAAGACATACAAATCAAATCATATAATCAATAAAGTTGGTTTTTATGTGTTTTTTTTTTGATGAAATGATTGAATCTAAAATGAAAACTTATAGTTTCTTTTTAAAAAATCAATAAAAGACTTATGATTTTGATAATATGAAAAACTACTTTTTGATAATGTGGGAAAAAAAAAATGGGCCAAAGAACTAAATAGACATCCCTCCAAAGAAGACATACAGATGGGTAACTGTTGGGAGCCGGCCTGAGGCACTCCGCCCATCGCAAAGGTCATAAGGAAGGAGGCTCGACATATGCAAAGGCGGGATGGAGCCTCAGGAGTCCCCCTGGAAATCCTTGAGCATCTACCTCCATAACCAGAGCCTGCCTACTTTACTACTTTGTGCTCTCACCTACACCTCTGACTTTACGGGGGGCTGTCCCCCACCACCTCTTTCGGAGAAGGAGTTAACTTAGAGCTCCAGTTAATAATAATTCCTGGGCATGACAGGAGTGTTCCAAACTTACAAACTCCTCTGAAGGTTCTCTAGCCTGCCTGACAAGCTTGTCCGGCCACATGTGATTGCTCACAGCCTCCCAACCGTGAGAAGCATGAGATGCTTTAAACCTTCTAAAAACAGGTTCCTTAGAAAAGTTAGAAAGCTATTAGTATAAGTATAATGGGCTGATTAGAAATTGTATTGGCGAAGGGTTTTTCATTTGTTGAGCCAATGTTTGCTGCCAAGTCTCCACATCTCCTGCCCTTACGCACATTAATGAATATATAGAAGAAATAAGTATTAACCTTTGATATAAATCACGTTAAACCTTAGGCTAAGTAAATTGTTCCTTAACTAAAACCAACTACACCCTCACCCTATAGGAATGTAACTTTATTTGGGTGGCTTCTGTTTTAAGAATAATCACCCCTGGAGAAATAAGTGTCCTGGTTGACTGACCACTGTCACAAGGAGAGGGTCATAAATTGTCAGCAGGCCCCCCTGGCCAGAAGATGATGTAACACCCCTAAGACCTCTGTATACATTTGTATGAAGCACCTGACTTTGATAAAAGTCAGGACTGCTGACCCCGTGTGACTTTTGCATAACATCTCAGTGTATAAAAGTAGACCATGGAAAATAAAGAATTGGGATCAGTTTCTCAAAATACTGGTCTCCCCATGTCGCTCTCTCTCGCAAACTCTGGCTAAGTCTCCATCTGGAGCGCGGAGCCCGCCATGCTTACTAATTATGCCTGGGCTTCTAAGATCCGATCGGGGAGGCCTCAGTGTCTCCTCTCCTTCGGGAGAATGGAAGGATGCCTGTGGCCTACATAAGTGGTGCAAGCTTCTTGTCTTGAAGTTTTATTGGTTTCCCACGTAAACCAAGCTACTCAGCCTCTTTTCTCCACTGAATTTTCCTACTGAGCTATCCTCATTCTGTTACTCTTTATATCGCTAATTAATATCTAATTGAAGCTATTGTAGCCTGATCCTCGCCGAAGCTGTCCCCACTTGGAACTCCCTGGATCAGCCGGGGCTGGACCTCAGCAGCTAACAAACATATGAAAAGATGCTCAACATCACTCATTATCAGAGAAATGCAAATCAAAACCACTATGAGGTACCATTTCATGCCAGTCAGAATGGCTGCGATCCAAAAGTCTACAAGCAATAAATGCTGGAGAGGGTGTGGAGAAAAGGGAACCCTCTTACACTGCTGGTGGGAATGCAAACTAGTACAGCCACTATGGAGAACAGTGTGGAGATTCCTTAAAAAACTGGAAACAGAACTGCCTTATGATCTAGCAATCCCACTGCTGGACATACACACCGAGGAAACCAGAATTGAAAGAGACACGTGTACCCCAATGTTCATCACAGCACTGTTTATAATAGCCAGGACATGGAAGCAACCTAGATGTCCATCAGCAGACGAATGGATAAGACAGCTGTGGTACATATACACAATGGAGTATAACTCAGCCATTAAAAATAATACATTTGAATCAGTTCTAATGAGGTGGATGAAACTGGAGCCTATTATACAGAGTGAAGTAAGCCTGAAAGAAAAACACCAATACAGTATACTAACGCATATATATGGAATTTAGAAAGATGGTAATGATAACCCTGTATGCGAGAGAGCAAAAGAGACACAGATGTATAGAACAGTCTTTTGGACTCTGTGGGAGTGGAAGAGGGTGGGGTGATTTGGGAGAATGGCACTGAAACATGTATAATATCATGTGTGAAATGAATCGCCAGTCCAGGTTCGATGCAGGATACAGGATGCTTGGGGCTGGTGCACTGGGATGACCCAGAGGGATGGTATGGGGAGGGAGGTTGGTGGGAGGTTCAGGATGGGGAACACATGTACACCCATGGAAGATTCATGTTGATGTATGGCAAAACCAATACAATATTGTAAAGTAATTAGCTTCCAATTAAAATAAATAAATACAAATTTAAAAAAATAAAAAATCAATAAAAGACTTATGATTTTGATAATATGAAAAACTAAATTAAAATTCTTCCTTAAAAATCTTTCCTGCATATTTCCCTCTTACAAATACACTTTTAAATGCTTAAGTATTTTTTTAGTTTTATTGAAGTATAATTGATTTAAAATGTGTTAATTTCTGCTGTATATTAAAATGATTCAGTTATGCATATTTTTTCCATATTGTTTTCTTAAAATACATAACTGTTATCTCAAGGAAATCCCCAGGTTCCAGAAATCCAGAAGGAAGAAGTATTAGATGTGTTAACTCAGGCTGCCCTGGGTGTGGATAATGTGGAGGGTGGTCTTGGAGCTGAAAGGCTCTGGTTTTAATTGGCAAGTGCACAAGAGAAGTTCACTAAAAACTCTATTGAAAACAAAATCAAAGCACCCTTAAAAAAGTACATTCTTGCTGGACTGAAAAAAAATCTGTCCAACAGCACAGACTATCAAGGAAGTTTGTTTGGGCTCTGGGTAGGAAAATAAAGTTCTCCTTAATAATTTTTAATGTTGAATCTCCCTCACACTGATTTGGGATTCAAATTCACACACACAAAAAGGGTAGAATAAGCAGATTTTTTAGTAATGCAGAAATAACCACCAGACGTAACCATAACTAACAAGATTGTAAGTCGCGAGAAGAATCAAGCTTAAATGTGTCACAATATACAACACAATGAAATGGTAAATATGTCAGGGAAAGGCTGTGTGGTCTAACTTTACTGTGGAAGTCATTTTGCAATATATACGTGCATCAAAACATCATATTGTACACCTGAAACTTACAAAATGGTATATGTCAATCATACCTCAATAAAGCTAGGAGATTTTACTTTTTAAAATAAGGCATGTTAAGGAATAAGATTCCACCTATTAATATGCAAGTATTTTTGCTTCACAAACTACAGGCCCAGATTTTATTTTATAAAAGTAGCTCTTTTTTCATTTATGTAAAATATTTATTCTCCAGAAAACCAAGTAAAATGTAATTAACCCATCAGTATTTTAATGTTTCTGGTGTCCTTGGAACTTGATGTAGTAAGCAAGATCTCACTTCAAAAGGATTTTCCTGTTATGAAAAGAGCATTTTCTATTATTTAAATTACTTCAATTCTTTTTTTATAAGGGCAGAACAAAGTTTTGCAATTGAAATATTCATTTCATCTTTTTTTTCTACAAAAGTGTTTGATATTTTTTAAAAAGCTAAATGGTTAAAAGATAGTATTTTTTAAAAACGGCAATATTTCTTTCATAATTTGGTTAACAGCTAAATGTTAATCTGTCAAACTGTGAAAGAAATATTCAGGTATTTTATATAGATGTTTAAACTGGATCACATACAATGAAAGAACACTATTTTTGATGACAAGGTGATACTCGAAGTGATGCAGCAAAGGTTCTGATAGAAATCATCTTTCCAGCTATTTAGGGAGACAGCAGAGATGCAGGAAAATATTAGTGAAAGAAACGGCATATTGTGGTGCCAAGTGTCGTTAAGAAATGCAAAATTTAGATTCTGTGAGTGTAATATATTTAATTAGTTTTGAATTAAAGCAGAGATATAGGGGAAACCTAGAGCTGTCAGATCACACAAAGGGCTTCAGTTAAATTCTATTCTGCAGGGGTTGAGTTTCTACTCTATATGAAGGCTCTCTGGGGGCAAAATAAATGATGCATAGTGTCCTCCTTCAAGGAGTTTAGGTTTATTGATTCAATGATTAATCAGAGAAAAAAATTAATACTAGTGAAAGATATATTTTTAATAATTTAAGAAACTAATAATCCAACAGAATTATCTAGGCTTATAAAACTAAGAATCACATATATAGTATTCATAATATTTCAGCAATTTGTAAGAAAATAGGAAACTTGAAAGAAATTTTGGAGCAGATTGCTTCCTAGCAATAAATTACATTTCCTCTAAAGTGATATTCGTCAAACATACTGTCTCTGTGTTATGGGCTCAGTAGTGTCCCCTCAAAAATTTGCGATAAAGTTCTAATCTCCCATACCTCAAAATGTGACCTTATTTGGAAATAAGAGTCTTTAAAGAGGTCAATTAAAATAAGGTCATTGAGGTGGGCCTTAATCTAATGTAACTGGTGTTCTTATGAGAAAACAGAATTTGGACACGAACACGAACAGAGGAAAGACACAGGGAGAAGATGATCATCTACAAGCCAAGGAGAGAGACTGATAACAGCTCCTTTACCACAGCCTTCAAAGGAAGCCCCTTGTTATCTTGATGTCAGACGTCTAGCCTCCAGAACTGCGAGAAAATACACTTATGTTGTTTAAGTCAGCCCAGCCTGTGGCGCTTTGTTATGGCAGCCCTAGCAAGCTAATAGTCTCTCTGCTTTATTCTAATGTAACCATCCTCGTGCATCGGAGATGGACGTTTAGGCTACTGGGAATGGGGAATACTGTCTCACTTTCCATTATATTTTCTAAAAAAAATCATTAATCTAATCAAATAATAAAATGCCAATTAAAGAAAATAATCACAGGAAGAAAAAGAAAAAGTAGTTACCTCACAGTTCAGAACTAGAAACGAGGACTTTGGGGGAGTTGCTTTATATCATAAGCACTTCGTTTTTGTTCAGTCGCTCAGTCGTGTCCGACTCTGCGACCCCATGGACTGTGGCACACCAGGCTTCTCTGTCCTTCAGCATCACCCAGAGCTTGCTCAAATTCATCTCCACTGTGTCGGTGATGCCATCCAACCGTCTCGTCCTCTGTCATCCCCTTCTCCTCCTGCCTTCTATGTTTCCTAGCATCAGGGTGTTTTCCAGTGAGTCAGCTCTTCACATCAGGCAGCCAAAGTATTGGAGCTTCAGCATCAGTCCTTCCAATAAATATTCAGGGTTTATTTCCTTTAGGATTGACTGGTTTGATCTCCTTGCTGTCCAAGGGACTCTCAAGAGTCTTTAATCATTTGCATGTATTATTTTAACCCTAAATTCAATAGATGGAGATAGGTAGGTGGGTAATTACAAAGAAAGAAAGAAAAATAAACCAATGGGCAATGTGCCCACATTTAAATAACCACTTAAACAATTTAAATCAACAATGAAGTTTTAATTCTCACTTCTAAATTATTCACAAGGGTATTTTGACTCTCTGAAGTTCATAAACAGAATTTAAATCACCCAAGCAGAAGTAATTTGCTGCTTTTAAGCCAAAGCCCTGACTAGCTAGAGAGTTGCCTCTAGGAATTAACTAGAACAAAATCCTGATTAAACAACTAATTGGCTTGTCTGCTAATGAAAAGAAAATCGAAGCACATTTCTCTACCTTGAGATACAGAGTCATAAAACAGAAGTTTTCAGAACCACCTCAGAGATGTTTAAATCACTGACAGTAAAATTCAACAAGGTGAAGCCTAGTGAAGGAAGCAATGAGAATGTCCAAGATCCTGATCCAAGCAGTGAGTCGCGGCAAGCCACGGGACAGGTATGTGCCCCATGTCCCTAAATCACTCCTGATTTGCTTCACTTCTTGGCTGGGAGAGGGATTTTCATAAACACTGGGATATGTGATTTCTCTGAAGTTTTACCTGCTACCAACTAAGTCATGGACTGTTCGTCTTTGGGGTTTATCCTCATCATTTTATATACTGCATATATTGGCTTTAAAATGGACTAATGCGTAGAAGACTCTATTACAATTTGGAAAAACCAAGTAAGACTTCTCTTTGTTGATTTTCACTTCTGCCATCATCCAAAATGAAATTGTTTCTCAAATATTAAGCATGTTATATGATCTAGTTCCAACAGAGAAGGTCAAACATCCTGGTCTTAGTAAACTATATTTTAATGGTGGTTTCTCTAGACCAGAAGTTCTCAATGAGGAGTAGTTTGCACTGAGGACAACTATCAGTATTTGAAGATATTTTTTGTTGTCACAGTTGAAGGGTAGGAAGTTATTGGTATCTAAAGGGGAAAGGCCAGAGATGCTGCTATAAATCCTAGAATGTGCGGGAGAGCCCTGTACAACATAGAATTATCCAGGTTAACACTTTAATATTACCAAAGTGGAGAAACCATGCTCTGGAAAAAATATTTTCTTAAGTTCTAAGTCTGTTCACCTTTAAAATAAAGATAATACCTGCTTTGTAGCCTTGGTATACAAACTAGAGACAGTATAGAGAAAGCATATAGTAGGGCAATTCTTATTACCATTATTAATCATTTGTATCCTTATGACAGATTTAAGTCCAAATGATAATCATATGATCAACATTCACTTACAGCTCTCTAAAGAACAATTTTCATGAATTACTCACTAGATTTACCTAAAATCACAACATAAGATTTTTAAAGCAAGAATTATTTTCTCATCTAAGGGAACTGGATGAAAGATGTCAAGTACAAACAAGAAGGTACCTCAGGGACTGGCATAGCATGGTCTAATGATTCAGGTTTAAATGAGCCTAGAGTACATAAAATATCAAGATTACCTAATGTTAGCCCTGGAAAATTTGCCTTCCTTTTCTGATTAACACTGACCGTTTTTGCAGTGGAGAGAACTGGAGAGAATGTGCTTAGCATGGCTTTACGAGAGTGTCCTTGACTTCTTTCTAATTCTTGTGTCAAAATAAATAATCTCACACTTTACGAGTTATTTATATGTTTAAAAACTTATAGACGGTCACAAATGTTGAGCTGGGTACTTCCCTTCCGCTAGCCTTGTTGTGTTTCTCTCTGGGAAAGTCATCACAGCGATGCTTGCCAACTTGCCAACTATCATGATTATTTTCCCACAGAGCACATAAAAAATAGCTAATACATTATTCTCTCGGAGAACATAATAGCTAACAGGAATTACTATGTGCCAAACAAAGTGTTGTCCCTTTTCAAGCACTATTGTATTGAATACTCACAATACCCACGGGCCCTGTTATAATTTGCTATTTACACACCACTGACAAATTGCAGACTCTGAATTGGAACCCTGTTCTGTCTGATTTTAGTGCCTGAGAACTAAATCATTAGGTTATGTTTCTACAGAACAGGAGAAATAGTAGTTGAATCAACTTTTCGAAATGCTTAACCTACAGGGGGAAAAAAAGAGATGCTAGAGACAAGGCAAAGTAAACAAAAATTCAGGAGCTGTCTTTCCTTCAGAAACATTAATACTGGAGAGCTAGTCAGAGTAGACCCCGGTAGAAACGCTCTTACACATTCTGTGCCATTCTGATGGCCACAATTTATGGATGCTCATCAGGAAGTCTCTAGCATCACATATCTTAAAAGTCATATTAGGGAATTATTTGAGTCTACTTTTTCCAATAATATGTCAGTAAAAGGAAAATAGTTTTTTATCCAGTTTCAACAGTGCTAAATGTTAAAATTGACACAAAGTTAAACCCCTATTTTCCTCTACAGAATATAACCTTTTAAAATGACATTTAAACAACACATTTCTGAAATACAAATAGATTATTTCAGTCCTATAAGGAAATATCTAGGAATGAATAAATCAATTTGCATTGTATTTTAAGTGTCATTTAAACAGTTAATTCTCAAACCAAAATATCAGAGGTAATTCAGATTTGTAAATAGTCATTAAATCAAAAATTGCAAATTCACATTTGTCCAAACTCTCTCTCATACTCCAGAGTAAGGCATTATTCACATAAATTTATATTTATGTACACATAAAACTATGATGAAAATGTTAATGAATAATATGACGTAAAAGTACTTGATTGAAGTCAGAAGGCTTTGTCACTATTTCATAATCTATCCAGAGATCCGTTTTCTAGGCAGTTAATCAATTCCTTATTCAATAATATAAGAATGATAATAGCTGCCTTGCCTAACACGTATGTTGTTACAAGGCTGAAATTAAATCATCTAATTCATTTGCTTTTCAGTTTAAAATGTGTCTGATATACAGTGTCTAAAAGTAATGTCAAGATTCATATCAAGGCTTATAAGACTCTCAAGACCCCTTCCTTCTTCATTGGCCTCATATCCTCACATTTTTCCCCTTCTGAGCACTTCCGTGGTCTCCCTTCATCTATACACACCTTAGGCTTTTGCTAAACATGCATCCTCTGTCTGGAGTATTTTCCATGCTTTGTCCATCTGGAAAACAAAAATCTCATCTTGATTTGTAAATTCAAGAGTCACTTTCTCTCTAACAGTGTCCATCCTTTCCCTTCCACTCCAGTAGAACTGACCACTCCACCTTTAGCCCCACCTCTAGGGTCCACAAACATTTTCTCATCATCTATAACATTTCTTGTCAGTTACATTTGTGTGTGTTTATTCCCCCTGCAAGACTGAGAGCAGCTTGGGAGCCAGTTTTTCTGTGCTTTAACCTTATCTCTTGATTCACTCTGTCCCCATAGGAAAATCTTCAGGTATACACTGGCCACATCCAGCGAGATATACTTACATTTCAAGGAAAGCTTAAGTGTTCAGATAAATGAGGAGGCAGAGGCAAATGAAATCGTGGAGGGAATAAAGAAGAGAGCTGTGAGTAAAGACACCAAAGTGCTTTCTTCTCTCCATCACTTTACCTTCTATCACCAAAGACTTAGCTCAGAACCAATGTTCAGGTTACGGGAAGTGAGAACCAGAATTGTGAGAAGCATGTGTCAGGGAGAAGCAGCAACCACACCAGAAAAAACAGACTGTGGCCAACAAACTGTTGATGTTGAAGCTGATTATCCAATAGTAGAGTCAGGAATATTCATCTAAGTGCAAGAACTATCACTTTTAGTATATCATAAACAAATGATCAGTTTTGATGATAGGCTTGATAATGAAATGAAAAACTCATAATTACATTCAACTTCATTTTTATGTAAAATCACATATTCAGTTTAGTTCAGTCGCTCAGTCGTGTCCGACTCTTTGCGACCCCACGGACTGCAACACACCAGGCCTCCCTGTCCATCAGCTCCTGGAGTTTACTCAAACTCATGTTCATCGAGTCAGTGATGCCATCCAACCATCTCATCTTCTGTCATCTCCTTCTCCCACCTTCAATCTTTCCCACCATCAAGGTCTTTTCCAATGAGTCAGTTCTTTGCATCAGGTGCCAAAGTACTGGAGTTTCAGTTTTAGCATCAGTCCTTCCAATGAATATTCAGGACTGATTTCCTTTAGGATGGACTGGTTGGATCTTCCTGCAATCCAAGGGACTCTCAAGAATCTTCTCTATCATCACAGTTCAAAATCACACGTACAGTCTCTATTTTTTTTTCTCAAAGGGAGAAAACAAAAATGAAAAAAAATGTCTCAAAACCAAGATGCCACCAGTCTCAGCTGAAGAGTCACAGACCAAAATCCAAGGTAAGACCCAAATTTGTAGGAAAAAAAGTAAAAAGTATATTTCTCTGAAGTGTATTGTCTGATGAAGCACACTATTCCTTGACTAGATATTACCTAGGGTGATGCTTGAGACAATGTGAAAATATGAATATTTACAAAAATTATTCCTTCATTCAGTCATTTATTCAGTAGATGTCTTCTTTTTCACCTATCACATGCCAGGCACTGGCCTGTGAGTTAGAGAAACAGTGATAAATAATTTGGGTTAAGTTTATATTAATATAGCAAATACTTTTTCAGATAAATGTTATGAAAACAATAAAATAGATGTGGCTTGTGCGTGTGTAAAGGTTCTGTGTTCTTCTGCCAACTCTCTCCTCTAGAAATCTTGTCTCCTCCTAAGGCTGCCACATTCATTTCTACATTGATGATTCTAAATTCATATCAGACCAATTTCTTTTTTAAGACCCTGTTCAATATTTTCCAAGTAACCACTGGACAAATATACCTGAACGTTCTACTGCCATCTCAAAGAAAGCATGACTAAAATTGAATTCCTTATCTTCTCCTTCAAATAAGCTCGCTCTCCTGATTTATTTCTATTCCTGGTTCTATCTTTTTTTTCTTTTTCAGTCTCCTGGGCTCAAAACTTAATTGATGTTTTATTCCTCTGTCTAGGCTGCCCTGTAAAGAAAATTAGCCACCAAATCTTCTTTCATAAGGGCTCTCAAACCCACTTCATTCCTTTCCGATCCCAACACCAATACTATCCTTATTAGTAACTCATGCCTGCATGACTCCCAGGCCCTAAGTGATCTCTTCTGATTAGAGCTCTATTTCACCCAATCTTTCTCCTTTTTGTCCAGCTCTCAACAGTATTAGCAGATTACTTTTTCAAAATTAATCACTATTTTGATCTCCCATCTCTGCTAGTCTCTTCTAAAGAACCTTGAGTGCCTCAATATTGCCTGCATGACAAAATCTAAATTACTTCACCTGACTTTGCAGGATCTAATCAAATCTACTCCCAGTCCCTCTTTCCAGCCCTTCTCTCCTATTTCTCCTGAGTAGGAACACAACCACCAGGGAAACAGAAAAATGGTAGAGGAATCACTAGAACAGAATATGCTATTGTTAAACAATAATGTAATTATTGTCACAAAACTAGAGTAAATGTCTTAGCTTTTCATATATTGGACAAAGGTCTATCTATGATAATTTTTAATGATTCTCTAGTTTTACTAGAATAAATCTTGGGGCTGAGGCACAATTGACTTTTCACCAGCCAAAATTCCTGTCTATAAAGAGGAAAAATAAGAAGAATATGAAAATTACAAACAAGATTGTAAATGAACAATCACAAGAAAGGTTGTAAGTAAACAAATTACTCCAAAGTAATATCAACACACTCAAAAGCTGAAGAAATGGTCCCACTGCCATTATATCTGACTGCTCTCACTTAAGAGAAAGACAAAGTGTCTATGTGAAGAAAATAAAAATGTAACAGAAAACTGTAGAATAATCTTGAATGACTGGAGGAAAATAATATGTTCCCAGTTTGAAAGATAACATTGTGGAAATAAAAATCTATTTTTATAGTTAAGTCATATTTCTATTTTTATTATCTCTCTAGTTTTATTGATTTTGTTTATTTATCTATTTTGAAGTATAGTTCTAGATTTTTATTGTCCTTATTAGAATGAAGAGAATACTTACTTTTCTCTATAGAAATCAGCTATTTTGTCCACTATCATTCTTTTGCATTTTCATCTCCTCCAAGATAACAAAAAAAACAACAGTGTTTATCAAAGAGTCAGCGTTTACCATTTATTTACCTAAGAAGAAAGAAAAAAAAAAGTGAATGTTCTGCAATGTTTTTCAACATAAATGTAGTTTAATATCACAAGGAATGATGCTAAAGCTGAAACTCCAGTACTTTGGCCACCTCAAGCGAAGAGTTGACTCATTGGAAAATACTCTGATGCTGGGAGGGATTGGGGGCAAGAGGAGAAGGGGACGACAGAGGATGAGATGGCTGGATGGCATCACTGACTCAATGGACGTGAGTCTGAGTGAACTCCGGGAGTTGGTGATGGACAGGGAAGCCTGGCGTGCTGTGATTCATGGGGTCGCAAAGAGTTGGACACTACTGAGTGACTGATCTGATCTGATCTGATCTGAACTCATTACTAAAGCTAGGCTCTTCAATTAGATTATTTGATTTAAAATATTTACTATGATGTGTCACTGAAAGGGAAATATTTAATAAGCATAAGACTCTATTTCTGATAAAAGTTCACATATATAAAATTTCCTCAGATAGTAAGACTCCTATACCAAGATGATATAATTTAAAAAACAAAAAATGCGTTCTTGACATTTTTTTCCCTCCCATTTTTTGTTTTGCTGAAAGTTTTCACTTTCATCTCAGGTTCAGAGATGTTAACAAAATAAGTCACTCATCTACAAATAAATAATACAAACATTTGTTAGAGAATTATCTAGCTTACTTTCAATAAACTAACATTAAACAGAAAGAGAAACAGAAAGAGCAGAAGATACACCACCAAACTGGGTTTTGACCATCATCCAGACTAAGTCCTGAGTCACAGCATCTGGAGTCCCAGCTGGGAAAGGGTCCCGGGCAGCAAGGCCGCACCCTGGGTGGGACTTCAAAGACTGCAGTTTGGGGTTCCCGCTTATAATCCCAGGACGCACACCGATTTCAGCATCCATCGGTGACCAGTTTGCAGCTCTGGTTTCATGTTAGTTTTAGCGTGTAAAACTTGGACTGTTGCTAAGGCTGGGACCTGGTTGCCCTGGCCCCCTCCAGGTCTCAACAATCTCAAGGCTCCTCCCCCATCTTATCTACAGTGCTGCAGCTCTTCCACTCCCAGCAAACAGTCACTCTCAGTCTGGGCAGTGTCCAGGCAGGTTAGAAGCAAGGTCAGAGACCCACTCTGCTTTGTCTCTGAAGCCTAAACAAGACTATTTATTTAATTTCCCTAACACCTTAATGAAAACAAAACTTCAACCAAAAGACACCTCTCTGGATCCTAATTCCTCTTTGACTATTGCCTCATTCCCACGTCCTCCTTTAGAGTAAAGACTGCTTGAAATAGCTATATATACTTGTAGTCTTGGATTCCTGTGGTCCCTTTCTTTTTTACTGAAATATAGTTGCTTTAATGTTCTATTAATTACTGCTGTACAGCAGTGACTCAGTTACACATATACATACATTCTTTTCCATATTATTTTCCATTATGACTTATTATAGGGTACTGAATATCGTTCCCTGCGCTATACAGCTGGACCTTTTTCTCTTTTTTTAATTTGACTGCACCTGGTCTATCTGTGGCATGTGGGATCTACTTCCCTGACCAGAGATCAAACCGAGGCCCCCTGCCTTGGGAGCACGGAGTCTTAGCCACTGGACCACCAGGGAAGTCTGTGCACATCTTTTCTACAAAGCCACCCTACGGCTGGACCTTACTGCTTGTCCATTCCACATGGACTAGTCTGCATCTGCTGATCCCAGGCTCTCACCAGCCCTCTCCCTCTCTCTCCCTCTTGGCAAGCACCAGCCTATTCTCCGTGTCCCTGTTTCGGTTTCTGTTTCATAGATAGGTTTATTTGTGCTGTGATTTAGATTCTACATATAAGCGATACCACATGGGGTTTGTCTTTCTCCTTCTCACTTATCTCACTTAGTATGATAATCTGTAGTTGCATCCAGTTCAGTTCAGTTCAGTCACTCAGTCCTGTCCGACTCTTTGCAACCCCATGGACTGCAGCACGCCAGGTGCCCCTGTCCATCACCAACTCCCAGAGTTGCATCCATATCACTTCAAATGGCATCTTTCATTTTTATGGCTGCATAGTATTTCATTGCATATATGTATCACATCTTCTTTACACATTCATCTGTCAGTAGACATTTAGGATTTTTCCATGTCTTGGCTATTGTGAATAATGCTGCTATGAACATGGAGGTGTGTGTATCTTTTTGAATTATAGTTATGTCTGGATACACGCCCAGGAGAGGGATTGCTGAATCATTTGTTAATTCTATTTTTAGCTCTCTGAGTAACCTCCCTTCTGTTTTCCACAGTGGCTACATCAACTTACATCCCCACCAACAATGTAGGAGGGCTCCCCTTTCTCCACACCCGCTCCAGCTCTTGACATCTTCTTAGCAACGATTTAAGAACATTATTTAATCTTCAATTTTTTTCAAAAGGAATAGAAGGTTTTTCTGTAGATCATATAAGCATTTTCACTACATACAATGAACTGTGGTTAACAAAGGGAGGTACTGAGGAAGAGAAACACCCTACAGTAGAAACCAAGTCTACATGAGCCAAAGGAAGAAAAAACCCACAAAACTGTCAAGATGATTCAATTGATTCAAGATGATTCAACTATAATTCTGTTTTATTATCACCTTTTTTAGGTTTTTATTGAAGTATACTTGATATACAATGTTGCTTTACTTTCTGGTTTGCAGAAAAGTGATTCAGTTATACATAGATATATACACACACACATTCTTTTTCATGTTCTTTTCCATTATGGTTTATCACCGGATATTGAAGATAGTTCCCTATTCTATACTGTAGGACCTTGTTTGTTATCTACCTTATGTATTGTACCTTGTATCTACTAATCCCAAACTCCTGATTTATCCCTCCTCCACCCCCTTACCCCTTTCGTAAACTTGAGTTTGTTTTCCATGTCTGTAAGTCTGTTTCTGTTTGGACCTGGAGAAGGGAAAGGCTCCCCACTCCAGTATTCTGGCCTGCAGAATTGCATGGACTATATAGTCCATGGGGTCGCAAAGAGCTGGACATGACTGAGCGACTTTCACTTTCACTGGCCATCTGTATGTCTTCTTTGAAGATATGTTTATTTAGGCCTTCCATCTATTTTTTTTTAATTGGGTTGCTCGTTTTTTCTTATTGAGTTCTATGAGTTACTTGTATATTTTGGAAATCAAGTTCTTGTCAGTCACATCATTTGCAAGTATTTTCTCCCGGTCTGTAGACTATCTTTTCACTTTTTTTATGGTTTCCTTTGCTGTGGAAAAGTTTATAAATTTGATTTGTTCTCATTTGTTTCTTTTTGCTTTCCTTGGGAGCCTGACCTAAGAAAACACTGGCATGATTTATGTCAGAGAATGTTTTGCCTAGGTCCTCTTCTAGGAGTTTTATATTGTCATGGTGTATGTTTGAGTCTTTAAGCCACTTTGAGTTTAGTTTTGAGTATGATGTACTTCATTGATTTACACACAGCTGTCCAACTTTCCCAGCACCACTTGCCAAAGAGACTGTCTTTTTTCATTGTATATTCTTGCCTCCTTTGTGGAAGGATTAATTGACCACAGGTATGTGGGTTTATTTCTGGGCTCTCTTCTGTTCTGTTGATCTGCATGACTGTTTTTCTGCCAAGATCATGCTATTTTGATTGCTGTAGTTTTGTAATATTGTCTAAAACCTGGGAGAGTTATGCCTCTTGCTTTGTTTTTTCCCTCGTGATTGCTTTGGCAATTCTGCACCTCTTATATTTATATGATTCCATATAAATTTTAGGATTATTCATTCTAATTATGTGAAAAAATCACGGGCAATTTAATAGGAATCACATTAAATTTATAGATTGCTTTGGGTAGCATGGCCATTTTAATAATGCTAATTCTTCAAATCAAACAGTATGAGATATCTTTCCATTTCTTTAAATCACTCTGTTTCCTTTATCATTGTTTTATAGTTTTCAGCATATAAGTTTTTCACCTCCTAGGTCAGGTTCATTTCTAAGTACTTTGTTTTTTGATGAGATTTTAATAGTATGAGTTATTTTATAATAGTAATGGTCTCAAATCTGTGGTTCTCACATAAAAATATAAGCTTAATGGCATGAAACCAAGGATCACATCTTCAGGATTATAAGTTTATTCTTATTATATTTTGTAAGTGTATTTGTAAGCTTAATTTTCATGATTGGTAATAAAAACTCTTTGTGGAAGCTTCATTTAACAGAGGAGCTATTTGAGTAGGAAGGAGAAAAACAGCATCATTTAAATTTGCAAACTAAGCATGTCTTCAAAAATTTTAATAGGAATAACAGATACTTTGTTTTGAAAAAGTAAAAGCAAAATTATTACTGCTTAAAGATAGCATCTTACACATGGTTGGTATTTTTGTGTTCTTTACTTCAAAACATGCAGGTGCAATGTCATAATATCTGCAGATGTTGATTTC
>NW_011488621.1:4578450-4583239 GCF_000754665.1 Bison bison bison
GTTGATTTCTGATTATAGAACTCTTATCTTCTGCTGAGCATGGTTTAATTTATATCTGCATGGAAATGAAGAATGCAATATATTTTGGATTCAAATAAAGATAACTTACTAAAGTCCTCTTTTGATTACAATCATCTTTCTTAGGATTACACTTCATTTATGTTACATTGAATGGTTCTTTAAATAAATGTTTTGGTACCAGGAGGGAATATGTAAATACTTACCTAGTGATTCATGATGCTGTAAAGTGACTCTGTTGTGTGGAAGTGTATCAAAGTTAGGTGCCCATCGCCAGTACAATGTGGTAGGTTGAATAATGCCCGCCTCAAAGATGTCCACACCCCAATCCCCAAAACCTATGAATTTCTTACCTTACATGGAAAAAAAATGCTGATGTAATTACGTTAAGGATCTTGAGAATGGTAATATTAGTCTGGGTTATCAAGGGGACCACAGTGTAGCCAGAGGGTCTTTACAAGCAGAAAGCAAGAGGGCCAAAGGCTGAAGAAGGGGATGGGATAAGGGAAGCAGAGATTGCATTGATGTATTCTGAAAACGGGGGAAGGGACCCTGAGCCAAGGTATACAGGCAGCCTCTACAAGCTGGGAAAGATGAGGAAGCAGATTCTCTCCTAAAATCTCCAGAAAGAACACAGTCTGTCTTAAAACTTCTGACTTACAAAATTTCTGTTGTTTAAAGCCACTACATTTGTGGTAATTTGCTATAGCAATAGAAAACTGACGTATATGGCTTCAAAACACTCCATACTTTTAAAAGTCACAATTAAAAACATTTTTTTCTGTCCAGACAATCATGCAATTAATACTAAAGGCAGTGTTTTATACTAGAAAGGGCATTGATTTTAGAGTTTGACACTCCTGAATTCAAATTATAATTCTACTACTTACTAGTTTTTCTGTGACCTTAGTCAAGATATTGGAGAAGGCAATGGCACCCCACTCCAGAACTCTTGCCTGGAAAATCCCATGCACGGAGGAGCCTGGTAGGCTACAGTCCATGGGGTCGTGAAGAGTCGGACATGACTGAGCAACTTCACATTCACTTTTCACTTTCATGCATTGGAGAAGGAAATGGCAATCCACTCCAGTGTTCTTGCCTGGAGAATCCCAGGGACGGCGGAGCCTGACGGGCTGCCATCTATGGGGTCGCACAGAGTCGGACACGGCTGAAGCGACTTAGCAGTAGCAGTCAAGATATTAAACATCTCTGACTCAGAGCTTGCTTATATATAAAATAAGGATAATACTGTCATGACTAGGTTGTGGGTATAAATTTAAGTAATATAGGTGAAGTATTGAGCATTGAGGTTTGTAAATTCCAGTGTTGACGGAAGTCAGGGCGTGCAAGTGAGGATTGCTCATGCCCGATCCAAAGAGCCCCGAGGCCACGCGGATCCTACCAGCCGCTTCCACGTGGGGATATGGGTCACGTGCTTCCAGACATTTCCATCTCCAGTCTAGAGAGACTGCAAAGACAAATCTTAGCTTGAAGTGTCCCAGTTTTTAAACATTGACTTTTTAAATGTTCACAGATTCCCTTTTTTAAATCCCAGAAGGAAAAACTGAATTCTTGTCAAATTTAACCCGTACCACCATCCCGTGGCCTCTAACCCACCACCTGTAGGTTCTCCATGTTGTTCAAACCTGTGGACGCTGACAGCCCTCAACAAGATGCATTTAGTTCTCCTTTTACCCTTCCCTTCCTCTCCACTCATGCCTTTCAGCCCAGACTGTGCTGCGAACAGATTACAGCTGTGGGATCCCCCTGAATCTTCTGGGCCAAACAGCTCTCCACAACCAAGATCCCAGCACTCCAGGTCCAGCATAGTGTGGGTCTACAGAGCATCCCAGGCCTTGCCAGCTCCCTCCATCTCTCCAAACTGACATGGCCTGCATCTCAGCTGCTTCTTAACAGTTTGAACAGAGATCCAGAGAGATAACAGCTCTAGAGCAAAACTATTCTAAAAAATAAAACGTGTTGACTTTTTAAAATATAGACCAAAAAAAGAGGGGCAATCCTAGCTTATTTAAACAAGAGACCCTTCTTTGGGCTTCCTGGGTGGCTCAGACAGAAAAGAATCTACCTGCAGTGCAGGAGCCCTGGGTTCGATCCCTGGATCCAGAAGATCAGCTGGAGAATAGAATGGCTATCCTCTCCAATATTCTTGCCTGGAGAACTCCATGGACAAAGGAGCCTGCCGCCTCTGGTCCATGGGGTTGCAAAGAGTCAGACACCACTGAGCAACTAACACCACTCTTTGGTCCTTGGCAGTAACAATTAACTTGTACAATTTAACTTGCCTTATGTGGGATAGGAAAATAGACAGACTATCTACTGAAATCTAATTTATAAGTATCAGTAAATTCCCCATGTAAGAGCAAACAGCTTGACTGGCATCCAGAAGAGGAACTACTATGGTTGATTTTAGCATTATAGTCCATTCTCTGTGACTGTCAGTCCTATTCACCAGCTAAAGGTAAGATGGGAATATAGAAACCACAACAACGACAAAAATGAATGAAATTTTTACCAAAATTGCTCCAAGCATATTTCTCTGCTTCATCTGAAAAGAAACAGTCTTATATAGTATATAACTAGAATTATAGAGCTCACTAAGGAATATTCTTTCAAAAATGATACCTAATGTAGTGATGGGCAAAAGAAATGAGAAATGAATAAACTTGGCATGTGAAATTTCTGAAAATTTAGTCTAGAAAAAAAAATATATGTATCTATACCGTGTCTTTTATGGTTTGAAATGAGGAAGAAAAGTCCAAACCATGCTGGGTTGGCAAGGGACAGAGGAGTGATGAGGGCACCTTGGGTGACAATGGCTTACTGTAGGAAAACTTGTGGATAACTGGAACTGAAAAAGCAGTCTGGGGACAGAAGCTGTCCTAGGGGCTAATTGCCTTCTCTGACTCTTGTTTCACGGTCAACGTGGCTTCAGTTCTCAAGATGGCTATGTTCCTGTCTGCGGATCTCCTCTGGACTGCTCTCCGTCATCTATTCACTTCCTGGTCCATAGTCCAGAGAGAGTGGTCTGCCTGACTCAGAGAACAGCCTTTGTTCCCAGTGCGCAGCCTCCGTTACAGCGTGGCGGTCTCCCGGCAGCTGCGGACGGCCGCCTTCTTTTGCTTGCCCCGCTCTGGGCGCCCTCAGGCACTGTTCCTGCTTGTGACGTAGCGGGAGTGGGGGGCTGTGTCGGCTAAAAGAATAAGTTAGGCAGAGAAACCATACTCTGTTTTAAATATCAAACAGAAGAGCAGACTAGGATCAAATACCTCCGTTTCCATCTTTTTTTTAACTAAAAACTTGAGACTGTAACCAATGTGAATTGGATGGGTATTTTTGCTCATTTATTATTTTTTGGACAAAATGCCATTTTTTGTAGCTTGAATGATTTAAATATATTTGCATAATTCAGTTACACCAAACTATGTTTTTAGGCTTCTTTCTACTAAAAAAATATAGGAAATCGCATTCTGCTTTCCAAATCCCTGGAATCCTTTTAAGTAAACAAAAGTTCCTGTATACCCCACACACATTAATGCTGTGCAGACATGAAGGAGTTAATATAGATACTTTTTTTTAAAGATAATTTTAATTTATCGTAGTCTGGCTGGTAGAACACTTTGTATTTATATTGCATTTTTCTCAAATGCAGTCTTTATCTAATCCTCACAGAAATCCCCATGACAAAAGTATTTCTCATTTTATGGATGAGGAAACTGTTATAGAAAAGCGACTTATCTAGAGTCACCCAGAGAATTAGTGATGTAAGGATTAGAGCTCTCTATTCGGTACCTAGCACCAGTAAATCACCACTTGCCTTAATACCTATACATAAAATGTATTTTCTAGATGAATTATTCCCAACAAAATGTCCTGGAAATCAAGCATGACGTTGAGAAAGTACCAGAGCTGATTCTGACACAGTACCAAAGCTACCTTATGTGGATCTGTATTCTTTTTTGTTTGCTATTATTCAGTTTTTTACTTATGGAGATGCATGTTAAAGCAAAATCTGCCTAAATGTAAAAACCCCTTCAGGACTTCTTAGCATGTTACGGCTGCCTGGAGGAACGCTAACCTCTGACCAGATTCAAGGACCTCATCTGACACTCTTGGCAAAGGCTTCTGCCTGCACACCTCCAGCAATGGGGCTGTCACTGCCTCACAAAAATGTGCGTTTCACTGTTAGACAAGTTTAAGAATGTTTGAGGTTTGTTTGTGTGTTTTATAAATTCCATGGATGGATTCTTCCTGTGCCTTCTGGACTGTGTGAAATAATTTTATTTTCTTGTCTATTTAATGGCCCTTCAAAGAATTGGAAATAGTGGCCAAGTCACTAGTTAGTCTTCAGTACCTTAGCTAAAGAACTTAAGTTCCTCAACCATTCCTCTAATAGGAAGGTTTCCAGAACTCTCACCTACTCTGATTCCTTCTTCCTTAGATTTTTAAAAATTGCATGAGCACTTAATGTAAAGTACTCCATTTTTCTATTCGGTGGCATTTCAGGGTGCTCCATCAGACTCCATTGTACATGCATTGCTATAATGTTTGCCAGCGTCCTCCGTGTCATTTCACAATCTGCAAAGATGTAATAAAATTTCAAGTGTGATCAAAGTGTTATGTTCTAATTAAAATTATTCTAAGGATACCTATAGTCTAGCAACTATAAAATTAATCACAAGCTGAGCCATAAATATAACCTTGGGTGCCCATTAATCATATGCTTCGTAAACTGTGTTATTCACTTTTTTTT
>NW_011488621.1:4584900-4585430 GCF_000754665.1 Bison bison bison
GGATGAAGCACAAGCTGGAATCAAGATTGCTGGGAGAAATATCAATAACCCCAGATATGCAGATGACACCACCCTTATGGCAGAAAGTGAAGAGGAATTGAAGAGCTTCTTGATGAAGGTGAAAGAGGAGAGTGAAAAAATTGGCTTAAAACTCAACATTCAAAAAACAAAGATCATTGCACCTGGTCCCATCACTTCATGGCAAACAGATGGGGAAACAGTGACTGACTTTATATTCTTGGACTCCAAAATCACTGCAGATGGTGACTGCAGCCATGAAATTAAAAGATGCTTGCTCCTTGGAAGAAAACCTATGATCAACCTAGACAGAATATTAAAAAGCAGAGATATTACTTTGCCTACAAAGGTCCATCTACTCAGAGCTATGGTTTTTCCAGTAGTCAGGTATGGATATGAGAGTTGGTCTATAAAGAAAGCTGAGTGCTGAAGAATTGATGCTTTTGAACTGTGGTGTTGGAGAAGATTCCTGAGAGTCCCTTGGACTGCAAGGATATCCAACCAGTCCATCC
>NW_011488621.1:4585530-4586315 GCF_000754665.1 Bison bison bison
CCTAGAGCCAGACACCCTGGAATGCGAAGTCAAGTGGGCCTTAGGAAGCATCACTATGAACAAAGCTAATGGAGGTGATGGAATTCCAGCTGAGCTATTTCAAATCCGAAAAGAGATGCTATGAAAGTGCTGCACTCAATATGCCAGCAAATTTGGAAAACTCAGCAGTGGCCACAGGACTGGAAAAGGTCAGTTTTCATTCCAGTCCCAAAGAAGGGCAATGCCAAAGAATGTTCAAACTACTGCACAATTGCACTCATCTCACATTCTAGCAAAGTAATGCTCAAAATTCTCCAAGCCAGGCTTCAACAGTACGTGAAACGAGAACTTCCAGACGTTCAAGCTGGATTTAGAAAAGGCAGAGGAGCCAGAGATCAAATTGCCAGCATCTGTTGGATAATCAAAAAAGCAAGAGAATTCCAGAAAGGCATCTACTTCTGTTTTATTAATTACACCAAAGCCTTTGACTGTGTGGATCACCACAAACTCTGGAAAATTCTTAAAGAGATGGGAATACCAGACCATATGACCTGCCTCCTGAGAAATCTGTATGCAGATCAAGAAGCAACAGTAGAACCAGACATGAAACAACAGACTGGTTCCAAATTTGGAAAGGAGTATGTCAAGGCTGTACATTGTAACCCTACTTATTTAACTTATACACAGAGTACATCATGCAAAATGTCAGGCTGGATGAAGCACAAGCTGGAATCAAGATTGCTGGGAGAAATATCAATAACCCCAGATACGCAGATGACACCACCCTTATGGCAGAAAGTGAAGAG
>NW_011488621.1:4586415-4628919 GCF_000754665.1 Bison bison bison
ATTAAAAAGCAGAGATATTACTTTGCCTACAAAGGTCCATCTACTCAGAGCTATGGTTTTTCCAGTAGTCAGGTATGGATATGAGAGTTGGTCTATAAAGAAAGCTGAGTGCTGAAGAATTGATGCTTTTGAACTGTGGTGTTGGAGAAGATTCCTGAGAGTCCCTTGGACTGCAAGGATATCCAACCAGTCCATCCTAAAGGAAATCAGTCCTGAATATACATTGAAAGGACTGATGTTGAAGCTGGAATTCCAATACTTTGGCCACCTGATGGGAAGAACTGACTCACTGCAAAAGATCCTGATGCTGGGAAGATTGAAGGTGAGAGGAGTAGGGGACGACAGAGAATGAGATGGTTGGATGGCATCATAGACTCGATGGAGTTTGAGCAAGCTCCCAGAGTTGGTGATGGACAGGTAAGCCTGGTGTGCTGCAGTCCATGGGGTTGCAAAGCGTTGGACATGACTGAAGGACTGAACTGAACTGAATAAAAAGATTTGTTTTTGAAACAGAACCCATAATGTATTTGCTGTTTTAAGAGTTAGAAATTTAACTAAGTAATAAGATCACCTGCATCAAATATTCCAACCAATGAAAGCATTTTCAGGTCTTCTTTTTACATTCATCCAAAAAAGAGCCACTTGAACCAATGCCTAATTAAGAACTTTATTCCCAAATTAGTTTCTTTATTTGAATCCCTCCTTTTGCAGCAGTTATTTAGTGCCACTGATAAAATATAGAAGGTTGATGACTTTTCATCAATCGTTTCCTGTCTTGAAGAGGAAAGCAGGTGTTTCACACCCACACGGGTCGTCACCAAGCCCTGCTACCAGGGGGTCAGGCAGTCTGGAGGTGCATTACTGAGGCCCAGGCTGGAGACAGAATCAGCCAGGTTTTTGGAGAGCACTCAGTACTCACCCTTGCGCATTCAGTAAAAGCAGCCATATCAGAACACTCTGATATCTGCCATGGGTACACATTCCAGGGCCAAATTTGACCAAGTATCCTGATGAGATCTGGCAATTGCTCCACAGTGTGCAAAGAGCACAGTTGGCAGGAAGGCTCATTCCGTTCATTTGCGCAGCTACAAAAGAGGGAATCCTGCTGTCCATGTGCAAAACTGGGAACAAGTACAATGCCCAGCTCACAGAACTCTACCCAGATGCCAATGCGAGGTTTGCCATGTATTTTGGATTTCTCTTTCATGACGAAGATGATGCAAACAATGTGACCATCTGTTCCCACAAACAAAATAACATGCTGCATGGATGAAAAGACACCCACACTGACTATGGTTGATGGAGAGCCTTTTGTTTTCAGTTCTCAGAGGTATTTTTTTTAGTTGTTCTGCTTTGAATCCAAGAATGGAAAATAACTGGTTTCTCATCTTCATCAATAAGCTATGATTGAGGATTTATTTTATAATTGAAATGCTTATCCACAAAGCAAATTAGGCTATAATTAATCTCTAAATAGCCCAGATTTGTCATAATGGAGCATCCTTTTAGAAAGGCTTGGTAATATCTAGAGGAGACCTGGTAAGATGCGAAGATCTGCTTACTTAGTTTAATCCAAATGTTGTGGAATAAAGATAAATTCTTTATTAGAATGGAAGAAAATAACTGCTGCAAAACGATTGGTCATATAATTGGTACTAGCAGAAAAGTAACACAGCAAAGATACATATGCTGTGGATTGAAATAGCAATGGAAGAGGAAGAAGAGGATAATATAACTTATACCCATGTGCCTCTCTAAGAAGTAGTCACTAAAAGTCTCCTAAGGAATATTCTGTTTTACAGATTCTGCCTCTTTTATATTCAGGAGGGCTTTTTCTGAATTCTTTTATTCATTTTTCATGCTCTACTTCAATCCTAATATTCTTTGGGGGACAGGTGTTTCTAGAAATTCATATGTGCACAAAATAACTCATAGCCCTTTTTTGGTCCAGACTCCTTTGATGAGCTCACGTTAACCCTAGTTCCTCCCCATGGAAAAAAATTTATACAAAACATATAGTATCAAGAGTTCCAGTCCAGGAATGTACTGGACATCCACAGCCAGAGGTTAAGAACTCTGCTTTAAAATACCATACAGTGATTGCCCCCAATATTTGTAGACATAGGAAAAAGAGTTGGCCATCCGCTTTCTTAGGCAGCAGTACATGGCACAGTGTCAAAGATCTGGAAAATGACTGTGGGAGGTGGATAAAAAGAAATGGATATGACTTGAGCCAAATACATAAGGAAAATTCTTCTCTTTTATTTCTATCTCAAGTTTCTTAGTACAAAATGACATATGGAAAGTGTGTGTTTCCTATCTTCCAGCCAAAATTACTTTAATTCCAAAACAAAGGTAAATAGATGCAAAATGAAAAAAAAATCATCTTGGAAAATCCAGGAGTTTGTTGTATATTGTGTTAGTCACTCAGTCATGTCTGACTCTTTGCGATCCCATGGACTATAACTCACTAGGATCCTCTGTCCATGGAATTCTCCAGGCAAGAATACTGGGGTGGGTTGCTATTCCTGTCTCCAGGGGATCTTCCCGACCCAGGAATCAAATCCTGAACTGGCCGCATCACAGGCAGATTTTTTACTGAGTAACCAGATAATTTTTTTTTTAATTGCTCAAGTAATAACTTGACTTTATTCTTGAAACATGTTCCTGAAAAGCTTAGTATATTGAAAACCTTTAGATGGATCATAGCAATTTTGATATTAAAGAACTTGTATGGTGAAAACTTTTGTAAAGTAAGCGATCATCTCCCGATTTATCAGTTTTGCAAACCCAAATTTTCAATACTGTGTTGGCTTAAGTTTTTAAAATTATAATGTACTATAATAAAGTAAGAATCATTATTTGGGCTTTGATTTCAATTTCCTAAACATAGTACATCCAATTAAAAATAAATTAGAAACTGTGAATAATGAATTAAATTGTATTCATTGTATTTCTTTGCCCCCTCTATATTTTCTTTTTATATTAAGCAATTTACTTTCATTAAAATATTCTCTAAAATTCAAATATTTACCCATGAATTGATTATTCTCTGGGTAAATTACAATTTAAACTATATTAATTGGAAATTGTATTTGTAGGTTTGAATGAAAAAATAAAAATGAATCTAATACATATTAGCTTGCATTGCTTCTTCAGAAAAGAGGTCATAGCTAAAATGATCAAATCAAAAGCCATTTTTATCAATAAGCAAAATTAGAATGCAAAATTCTAAATACCAATGACATCCTTTTTGCCTATTTTATTTTTCTGAATTTTTGATGAATCAATTTCAGCCATAAATTATGAATACTTTAGCGAACTGAAAATGCCTTTTGAATGTTAATTATTTTGAATATTAATCCTTATTAATCTCAGCTTTGCTAATATCAAAAAGAAATTATACCATGTGAAATTTTTGTTGCATAATGCACCACATTTAAGTGTATTTTTTAATCAGTCTGAAGGTTCTGCATGTTATTAAGATCTCCTGAATAAGATCCTACTTTGTTCAGAGGAATCTGAGAGGAGGTGTTCTGGAGAAGACCATCCTGAAAAAACAAAAACAAGCATCATCTGCTGTCCAACACAGCTGTATTAAGAGTGGCATATATTCTTCTATTTATATGTTGTTTCTTTTCCACAGATAAAGTCTCTGAGAAAAATACACATGAAGATAGGACCACAAACCCTGACTCTCAAAATCCAGCAGCATCAACTGGAGCAAAACCAGAGCAGAAGGAAATGGAGACAGGGAAAGAAGACCCGGTCAGGTAAGAGCTCAATAAAACACCTAACTCTGCACTCTGAACTTCAGACAGCTAGTCCTCATGGACACGACTGAGCGACTTTCACACTTTCCCATTCCTCACTTGAGCTGAGCACAGGCCGAGAGAACTACAGCAGTCACACGGCACAGGGGACCCGGGCCGGAGCTACAGGGTGGTTTCTGTCTGTCCAGCTCACTGTTCCTTAGCAGCCCGCCACGGCCGCGAACCAGGATCTTTAGGCAGCCAGTTGGCCATAGTCCAAAGCACACCAACAAAGACATTGTAGTCACATATCTGAGTCATTAATATCATCTTGCCAATAGCCTACATAGTTACAAGGCTTGAATTTTTTTAAAGGACTTGAAGAGAATGTATGATTCTTCTCTGAATTGACAAAGAAATAGCTACTTCAATTCTGCAAACATTTTATTGTTCCAGAAGATTATTATTTCCTTTCATCTGCGAAAGAAAGTGTGATATGATAACCAAGAATAATTATAGAAAGAGATAATCTTTATGCCACTGAAGGAATACAATTATATAAATAATTCCCACAAAATTACTGGAAATATCACAAAGGAAATGGCAATTTCCATGTGAATCAGCAAATCCACAATAAAACCCAACTTGAAGCTCCTTCACTTGGCCACCGCTTGGCATGTTATTATGTGTCTGCTGATCCAATTTGAATTGCTTTTTTGGGATACGTTTTTCGGGATACATTCTTCTTCACCTAATAGAGTACTTTCACTTTTCTGAAATAAGCGTATCCTTATTTAAGAGGCAAGAAGACCTGTCATTTATAAAAAAGTTAAAAGTACCTTTGCTTCTCCTTCACCCCCTATTCCCACTCCTCTCCCAGCAGCTCTACTGCATTAAACTGTGAGCTGCCAAGAGGTGTTACAAAGATAATTTGGGACCCAGTGTATTGGGTTGAACAATAGGCATCAGAAAAAGTTCATTTTTAATAAGCATAGATTTGACTGCATGAGAAAATAAATTCAAGCTTACTCTACCACACATACAAAAAATAGCTTGACAAAAATTAAACATGACATTTTATTTAGGCAGAGAGAAGATACTTAAACTCTGAAGTAAATATTAGACTCTCAAAACTGGGATAAGTATTTATATTATATCTGTAACAGTTGGCGTTTATAGACGGTTTACAGTCCTTTTGGTGAGTCACTGTTGTCTTTACTGCAAAGACAAGCTGCCAAGGCACAAAGAGATTAATTAGTTTGCCTCTAGTTGTAGGGTCAGCTCCGCCAAGATCAGACAGTGGAAAAGTCAGATCCCGGAGCGGAACTCTCCCTGCCTCCCACCAGTACACTCGCTGCTAATCAACAACTTAACTTTCTGAACTGATCTCTCTTTCTAGCATTTATTTCAGTATATTTTATTTTTTGTAACAACCAGGATGATAGGTAGTTTTTCAAAGGACTGGAGTGGAAGCCATAACTAACATTTTTCAGGATACATTCTTCTTCACCTAACAGAGTACTTTCACTTTTCTGAAGTATGAAAATGCAGACATTTCAGTTACCCGGAAAATGGATCATATCTTAAACACACAAAACTCCTGGACATGGCTTGTCTGTTACCCCAGAGCGTAGTTCCTTCCCCTTCTTCCTATCTCTCTGCTCCAGTCACACCAGTCCCATTTCAGACTCTTGGACTCATGAACTGATTATTCTCTGGAATGTTCGATTATTCATTTTGCAATATGGGCTTCCTAGGTGACTTACACAGTAAACAATTTACCTGCAATGCCGAAGACCTGGGTTCAATCCCTGGGTCAGGAAGATGCCCTGGAGAAGGGAAGGGCAACCCACTCCAGTCTTCTTGCCTGAAGAATCCCATGGGCAGAGGACCCTGGCGGGCTACATTCCACAGGGTCACAAGGAGTCAGACACGACTGAGTGACTAACACTTTCACTTTGCAATATAAGCAGCAAAATCTCTTGAGAATTACTGACAGACTGAGTAGACCCATGTTAGTTTAAAGCTCTGGCTTTATAGCCAACCACACTTTTCCTCAGGATGGAGGGAGAGCCAGTTACATTGAAGGAGCAGCTTAAAAGGATGACTGGAAATTCCAGCGTCACTTTTGACTAATATGACTAGAAATCCTAATTTTAAATCCCGTGGAGGACTTACCAAAGCCTTCCTCTTTTGATTTCACAGGCATCAAGGGTACCACATCTTGAGTCCTAGTGAGCAGAGGTTTTGTACATAACTAGAAAATATCAATGGTAAAATAAATTTCTATTAAAAGTATTATTTCACAACACTCTCAATGAGTAGTAATGATTTTGATATCTTCAGTTATTAAAAATCAGCAACTTTAAACCTGGGCAAAACTAGGTTTTAAAAAGCTCCTTCTCCTTGAAAAACATTAAGGATTTGATTGATTGCAGGTGCTAAATATAGAAGCTGTGTGAATGACATTCTCACCTTAACTTTTTGAACTTAAAAAAGTTAGATTATTAATAAATAAAACTTAAAGTCAGGTTTTTTATTTTAAGTGCATATATTTTATCCTCTGACCTAAGCCATGGGTTGAATAGGAATTATGTGTCCAAGCTGATCGATTAGTATTGGGGAGAATGCTTGTTGTAGATTTTTTCTGTCTTTGTGTGTAAAGTGCACTGTGATATTATTGATTATGCCTTTAGTTTCTGTCACACTTAGCAAAAGATGTGCCAGAGGTAGATAACAAGAGAATCAACAGGATATAGATATAAATATATTTTTAACAACAAGATTGTTGTTGTTCAGTCACTCAGTCATGCCCATCTCTTTGTGACCCCATGGACTGCAGCATGCCAGGCTTCCCTGTCCTTCGTCATCTCCTGGAGCTTGCTCAAACTCATGTCCATTGAGTTGGGGATGCCATCCAGCCATCTCGTTCTCTGTCATCCCCTTCTCCTCCTGCCTTCAATCTTTCCCAGCATCAGGGGCTTTTCCAGTCAGTCAGTTCTTCGCATCAGGAGACCAAAGTATTGGAGCTTCAGCTTCAGTATCAGTCCTTCCAATGTATGTTTAGGACTGATTTCCTTTAGGATGGACTGGTTGGATCTCCTTGCAGTCCAAGGGACTCTCAAGAGTCTTCTCCAACACCACAGTTCAAAAGCATCAGTTCTTCAGTGCTCAGCCTTCTTTATAGTCCAACTCTCACATGCACACATGACTACCGGAAAAACCATAGCTTTGACTAGACGGATCTTTGTTGGCAAAATAATGTCTCTGCTTTTTAATATGCCATCCAGTTTTGTCATAGCTTTTCTTCCAAGGAGCAAGTGTCTTTTAATCTCATGACTGCAGTCACCATCTGCAGTGATTTTGGAGTCAACGAAAAGAAAGTCAGTCACTGTTTCCCCATCTATTTGTCATGAAGTGACGGGCCCTGATGTCATGATGTTCGTTTTCTGAATGTTGAGTTTTAAACCAACTTTTTCACTCTCCTCTTTTACCTTCATCAAAAAGCTCTTTAGTTCCTCTTTGATTTCTGCCATAAGGGTGATGTCATCTGCATATCTGAGGTTATTGCTATTTCTCCCAGCAATCTTGATTCCAGTTTGTGCTTCATCCAGCCCAGCACTTCGCATGATGTACTCTGCATATAAGTTAAATAAGCAGGGTGACAATATACAGCCTTGACGTATTCCTTTCCCAATTTGGAATCAGTCTGTTGTTCCATGTCTAATTCTAACTGTTGCTTCTTAACCTGCATTCAGGTTTCACAGGAAGCAGTTAAGGTAGTCTGATATTACCGTCTCTTTAAGAATTGTCCAGTTTGTTGTGATCCACACAGTCAAAGGATTTAGCATAGTCAGTGAAGCAGAAGTAGATGTTTTCTGGAATTCTCTTGCTTTGTCTATGATCCAATGGACACTGGCAATTTGATCTCTGGTTCCTCTGCCCTTTCTAAATTCAGCTTATATATCTGGAAGTTCATGTTCACATACTGTTGAAGCCTGACATGGAGAATTTTGAACATTACTTTGCTAGCATGTGAAATGAGTGCAATAGTGTGGTAGTTTGAACATTCTTTAGCACTGCCCTTCTTTGGGATTAGAATGAAAACAGACCTTTTACAGTCCTGTGTATAAACAAGACTTTATGTATATAAAGAGATTTATTATAAGGAATTGTCTCCGATGATAATGGAGGCTGGGAAGTCCCAACATAGCCAGGCAGTGAGCTAGAGACCCAGGAGAGCCAATGACATAGTTCAGGTCTAAATCTGAAAGTCTCAGGATTGATGGTACAATTCCAGTTTGAACGCTAGCAAGCTCAAGACCCCAGAAAGCACAAAGAGTCTGAATGCAGGAAGAGCTCTTGTCCCTGCCAGGAGGAGTCCCTCTCACTCATAGGAGGGTCCGCCTGTTTGTTCTGCTCATGCAGGCCCTCAGCTGATTGGACACACAGCTGTGTACTCTGGCTGTGGCTGTGAGGGTGCTTTGAATGACTTTAACATTTGAATGTGTAGACTAAGTAAAGCAGAGTGCCCTCTCTAATGTAAGTGGCCCTCATCAGATCAGTTGAGGGCCTGCATGAGTAGGACAAAACGGCTGACCCTCCTGTGAATGAGAGACTCTTCCTGGCAGGGACAGGAGCTCTTCTTGCCTTCAGACTCTGTGCCTCCTGGGGTCTTGAGCTTGCCAGCTTTCAAACTGGAATTATGCCATCAATCCTGAGACTTTCAGATTTAGACCTGAACTATGTCATTGGCTCTCCTGGGTCTCTAGGTGGTCCTGGTGGTACAGAACCCACCTCCCAATGCAGGAGACATAAGAGGTGCGGATTCGATCCCTGAGACGATCCTCTGGAGGAGGACTTGGCAATCCACTCCAGTATTCTTGCCTGGAGAATCTCATGGACAGAGGAGCCTGGCAGGACATGGTCCATAGAATTGCAAAGAGTTGGCCTTGACTGTCGTGACCTGGCTTGCTTGCACAAATACCTGGGACCCTGTGGCTCAGGGTAGGTGACACATACTATTAATTATCACACCAGCTCCATTACTCACATAAAGCAGTTGACACTATACAAGTCCTTGTTTTTCTGATGCTAAAATATGGTCTTTTCTCACCATTTCACAGCCCTCTCCTCTTACCTGCAGTGGACTGAATGTTTGTGCTCCTTCAAAATTCACATGCTCAAACTCTAACCCCCAATGTGATAGGGTTAGAAGATTGGGTCTTTAGGAGGTGAACTCCATCATAAATGAAATTCTTGCCCTTATAAAGAGGCCCTTAAGAGCCATCTTGTCCTCTTTCCACCATGAGAGAATACAAGAATCCTATAAAACAGAAGAGAGCTCTCACCAGGACCCAACTATGCTGGCACAGTGATAGACTTCCAACCTCCAGAATTGTGAGAAATGAATTTCGGTTGTTTATATGCTACCAGTCCATTGTATTTGTTATAGCAACCTAAACTGAGCAAGACATCATCCAGCTCCTTAACTTACAGCCTCAGTATGCTTAGACACACACAACAGTGACCTTCTGCATTATGCCACAGAAGAGAAACTCTAATGTTAACTATTTACAAAGTTACACCACATGTTTAAAAAATATTCTCTTTTCTCAAATACAGTTTTGTGAGGATAGAGGAGTATGAATATATGCCAAAGTGAAACTGACATATTATTTATGTCTATTAGCTTTTTATACAAACACAAAAAGGTGAGTAAAGTTTATATTATTATTATAAAGATGTGAATTCATAAAATAAAATCACTACTGTGATCCTGTGATTTTTTTCATCCAACTCCCAAGAAGTTTCTAAATACAGTCTAAAATTAATTTTCTAGCCATAGTAATAATACTTATCTCAGATACATGTCAGCCCAGGAGGAGATTTCTTTTCAAGATATCCAAGTATTACATGTCTACCTTTCTGACTCCATTCTGAATCCGTTTTTGGTAAACTAGTTTATTTCTTTTTATATTTATTATTTTTTATATCACTTCAGAATTTTTGTAAACTGTTTAGCCAAGGGGAAAATGTTCTTTGCAAATATTCCCAGGAAAAAAGCAACCAACTCATTATCTTGTCAGATGAATCATTTAGCTTCTAAAAGACATGGGGTTCACCCCTGGAAAGTCCCAGTGATGCTGTTTGTCCATTACTAAGAAAAACAGCTTGTTTCTGGCATTCCATCTCAGCACAGTCTTATTTTTTAATATAAAAAAGTGTATTTTGATGGACGCTAATGAATAGCAAGCAAAAGAAGATGTGTTTTGCCTGGAAATGTCAAATAGCTATGTCTGAAAAGGAGACAAAGTTGAATGCCTGATAGGTTAAGTGGTTAAACGATGAACAAGCAAGTGAGTGAAAAGTTCAATGCCGTGACTAGAGTGCACTGCAAGACTGACTTTTACCGTCTAGTGTATGGCTTTTCATCACCACCGCTACCCATCATGCCAGGAAGGAAGGTTATTTCTTTGAATAGTCTTCTGTGTTCATAATAGCAATCAGTCTCTATTTGGGTGGTTTTCAAATAGGCAGTACTTCACAGCAGGAACAATGAATACAGAATAGAATTCAGAGTCTTATCAGCACTCATAAACACTGATGTTTATTGTCTCGTAGCTAGAAAAGGCAAGAATCACTGCCAGAAAGATACTTAAAAATCCATATGTGACTTTATAATTGCAGTAGAAAAGGAATGTCAGCTATCAAGTTTATAAAATAAAATACAATTGATACTGTAAAAATTTATAAGATTGTAGAAACCATAAAATCAGCTACCCATTTGCTGATTTTATGAGATGAATAATAAAGAATGATGCACTATTACACTTAGCCCCAATTAAAATTTGCCTCTATGGTAAGCAATACTTTTATAATTAGACATTGCAAACACTTTTAACAACAGATTGGCAACTCATATTAATAATGATTGCTAACTACATTTCTAGCAATATGGCAGACTAAATATTTATATTAATAGAAAATTCTTTGAGGAGAATTTAATCAAATCTACTAGGTAAAATGCAAAACCTACATTTGAAAGCATTCCCCAGCTAGTGAAAAATAAATTCTTCTGATAGAAAGTTTTAGAAACTGGATGTTTGCCTTGAGGATTTTTCGAAACTCTACAACCTAGATCTGAGTTGAAATATATCACTAGTGAAATAAAACCTGGGATTAAACCGGATGCAAAAACAGATTGGAAATTCTTTCATAAAACTAGAATTCCACCAGGTAACCCACCGCAGGGTACACTATTTCTCAGAGAGAAAAAGCTTGAGAAATACTTGGTCTTTGTCCTGATTTTGAGTGGGAAAAATGGAAGAAATTTAAAATTGGGGAGGGAGGCAGGGGATGGGGAAGAAAAGAGGAAAGAACATGGGAGGAGATGAAAGGGAAAGGAAGAAAAGGAAAGGGGAGAAAATAAAATATTAGCTACAAGTCAGTATTCATATAGGCCTGGAACCAAGATTCTTATACTATCTGTATCCTAAAAAAAATTGAAGCTAAAAAATATTTAAAATAATTAAGTTTAAAAGCCCAGATATCTTCAAAAATCCAACAAAATTTGGAAGATAGTAAACCTTAAAACCACATCTCAAAATATCCTTATTGATAAAAGTCCAATTTTAGTCCAATTTAGTCAAAAATTACTAAACATATGAGGAAATAAATAACTATGAACAACACTGCAGAAGCAACAAACTGCAGAATCAGACTCTTAAAACCTACAGAGGATGAAATTATCCAAAATAGTATTTTGCATAAAATAAGTATGCTATATATATATATATATATATATAAAAAGAAAGAAAAGATTGAAAATAAGACAAGAAACATCAAACAAGAATTTGTCAGAACTGACAAGGTATTTTTGCAAATTAACTGAGAAAAACATCTAGAAAAAATATATATAACCTCTAAAATTAGAAAGTTCGTGAGCTAGACCACAGATTAGAGAGTTGAAGAGCTAGCAAAGTGGATGATAAATCAGAAGAAATCACCCAAACTTCCACCAGAAAGAAAAAGGATAAAAGCTATGAGAGCTAGATTAAAATTAACTGTGGAGGCAAGCAGGAAAAGATAAAAAATGCATATAATCAGAATTCCAAAAAAAAAGATAATAAATAGAATGGTAGAGAATAAATATTCAAAGAGTTTTTATTCCAATCCCAAAGAAAGTGAAAGAAAGTGAAGTCACTCAGTCGTGTCCAACTCTTTGTGATCCCATGGACTGTAGTCTACCAGGCTTCTCTGTCCATGGGATTTTCCAGGCAAGAGTACTGGAGTGGGTTGCCATTTCCTTGAAAGGCAATGCCAAAGAATGTTCAAATTACCATACAATTCCACTCATTTCACATTCTAACAATATGATGCTCAAAATCCTTCAAGCTAGGCTTCAGTATACATGAACCAAGAACTTCCAGATGTACAAGCTGGATTTAGAAAAGGCAGAGGAACCAGAGATCAAATTGCCAACATCCACTGGATCACAGAAAAAAACAAGGGAATTCCAAAATAAATCTACCTCTGCTTCATTGACTATGCTAGCCTTTGACTATATGAATCACAACAAATGTGGAAAATTCTTAAAGATATGGAAATACCAGACCACCTTACCTGTCGTCTGAGAAACCTATATGTGGGTCAAGAAACGACAGTTAGAACTGGATATGGAAGTGACTAGTTCCCAATTGGTAATGGACTACAACAAGGCTGTATATTGTCACCCTCCTCTGTCCATGGGATTCTCCAAGTACGAGTACTGGAATGGGTTGCCATTCCCTTCTCCAGGGGATCTTCCAGACCCAGAGATCAAATTCCAGTCTCCTGCATTGCAGACAGATTCTTTACTGTCTGAGCCACCAGGGAAGTCAGAATGTACATGCAGAGTACATCATGTGAAATGCCATGCTTGATGACTCACGAGCTAGAATCAAGATCCCCGGAAGTAATATCAACAACCTCAGATATGCAGATGATACCACTTTAATGGTAGAAAGTTAGGAGGAACTAAAAAGCCTTTTGATGAAGGTGAAAGAGGAGAGTGGAAAAGCTGGCTTAAAACTTAACATTCAAAAAGCAAAGATTATGGCGTCTGGTCCCATCACTTCATGGCAAATAGATGCAGAAAAAGTGGAAGCAGTTACAGATTTTATCTTTTTGGCCTCCAAAGTCATTGTGGATGGTGACTGCAGTTATGGAATTAAAAGACACTTGCTCCCTTGGAAGAAAAGCTATAACAAACCTAGACAACATATTAAAAAGCAGAGACATCACTTTGCCAACAAAGATCCATATAAGCTATCATTTTTCCAGTGGTCAGGTACAGATGTGAGAGTTGGACTATAAAGAAGGTTGAGCCCTGAAGAATTGATGCTTTTGAACTGTGGTTCTGGAGAAGACTGTTGAGAGTCCCTTGGACTGCAAGGAGATCAAACCAGTCCATCCTAAAGAAAATCAGCCCTGAATATTCACTGGAAGGACTGATGCTGAAGCTGAAGCTCCAATGCTCTGGCCACCTGATGCCAACAGCTGACTCACTGGAAAAGACCCTGATGCTGGGAAAGTTTGAGGGCAGGAGGAGAAGGGGACGACAGAGGATGAGATGGTTGGATGGTATCACTGACTCAAAGAACATGAGACGGAGCAAATTCAGGGTATAGTGAAGGACAGGGATGCCTGGCGTGCTGCAGTTCATGGGGTCACAAAGAGTCAGACACGACTTAGATACTGAACAGCAACAAACCCTAAATATATTCTAGTAAAACTTAAAAGTACAAAAGACCAAAAAAAAAAGGTATTTTAATTAAAAAATACAGGCCACATAAAATAGGAAAAATAAACTAATATCTGACTTAACTGTAACAGTGGAAACTAGTAGACAGGAGAATAACATTATCATGATTCTAAAAGTAATAGTCTAGGGTTGTCTACATGGTGAAATTATTGTTCAAAAATTAGCATAAAACTGAGATACTTTCAGTGAAGCAAAAAGAAGAGAGCTTAGAAATGTTTTAATGTATACTTTAGAAAAAAAAAACTATCTGAGGAGGAAATATTCACACTGGGGTAGTCAGGGATCAGACAAGAAAAAGAATTTATTGTAAATATTTCAATAAAATACCAATTATTCATTTAATTAATAAATAGTTAATTTAAAATTAATTTATTATATTTAATTCTACATTATTATTCTAAATATTATACAAAGAATTCTGCAGTTTGAGAATTGTTGTAAGAGGTAGGAGAGATGCCTATAAGTTCAAGGGTGGAAATTGCAATCCAGAAATTAGCTGCCAAAGCCACAGCTGCCCCTTAATTTCAAAGCTGGATACTGGCAGTAGAATATAGATTCTGAAGAAGGCTTAAGAAGATCTGCTGATTCTGAGGAAATATGCTCTGGTCTTCTGCCAGATGACAACTTCCTTTTAACTTTCAAATTGCCTACAAAAAGTCTCTCATTGGTGGAATGTAAATCAGAACCCTTCTGGCAGAGGAGTCTTAAAAATAAGGTTCCCAGGCCTTCAGACACTGCAATAACAAGGAAGAGTCAGAAATGCTGCTGATTGCAAACAGACAATTCAGCACAGAGATTCGATAACAAATGAATGAAGGAAAACATGTGGACAAACGGAGACCAACACTGACACCATGAAATAATTACGGAAGTGAAAGTGTTAGTTGCTCAGCCGTGTCCAACGCTTTGCGACCCCATGGACGGTAGCTCACCAGGCTCCTCCATCCATGGGGTCGCAAAGTGTTGGAATTCTCCAGGCAAGAATACCGGAGTGGGTTGCCATGCCCTTCTCCAGGGGATCTTCCCAACCCAGGGATCGAACCTGGGTATCCTGCCCTGCAGGCGCATTCTTTACCATCTGAACCACCAGCAAAATAATTATAATAATGCCTAAACTGAAGGTAAAAAATGAGATAGAACTGAACTATTGCCTCTATAGTAAGGTGATTACATACAAAGAATTAAGAATTCGATCAATTTTAGAACTTCCTAATGAAACACACATGTTAAAATATATTTGAAAAACACTAATTTAATTAAAACATACACTAAATCTATATGATTTTAATATTATAAGATGATAGACAAGAGACAGAGGGAACACTGAGTAATTACATCAATTACAAATGAAATTAATGATTCAGCTCCTTGATGGCTGAGTTTAAAATATAAATTTTTGTTTATTAATAGTTTTTAAAAATTCATTAAGTATATAGTATAGTTGAACAACACAACTGACAAACATAAAAGAAATTTAGAGAACCCTTATATCCAGTAACTGAAGGATAAACGGTTAATTCAAGCTTAAATAGAACATTACAAAAATTCACAATATACTGCCGAGGTACACCATCCTTAAAAACACAAATATCTGTGTGCTATTCCCAATGATACTGATTTTACTGGTCTGGAGTGGGTCTTTAACATGTCTAAAAACCTCCTCAGGTAATTCCACCATCCATCCAGAGCAAAGAACCATTTCACTAGGAGTGACCACTTCTCAAGTCTAGACTTAACATGAGTCTTAAATTTTAAAGATTTCGCATTGAATATATTCCTAACTACTATGCAGTAAAGTTAGAAGTTAATTTTTAAGAAACTAAAATTTTGAAAAAATGTCATAAAAAAAGAAATTTAAAACAAACTTTTAAGTGACCCTTGGGTCAACAAATACATCATGAGTGAAACTAGAAAACATGTAGAAAGGAACAACAATGAAAATATCCCACACCAAACTTACGGAATAATAAAGATGCTATCCCCAATGGATCAGATCGTAAAGAATCAACCTTCAATGCAGGAGACACAGGAGACACAAGTTTCATCCCTGAGTCAGGAAGATCTCCTGGAGAAGGAAATGGAAACCCACTCCAGTATTCTTGCCTGAAAAATCCCATGGACAGAGAAGCCTGGAGGACTATAGTCCAAAGGATCACAAAGAGTTGAATACAACTGAGCAACAGACACACACAGACACACACTCCACAAGTTGTTATTTAGTTGCTAAATCATGTCCAACTATTTTATGACCACCAGGCTTCCCTGTCTGTGAGATTATCCTGGCAAGACGAGTGGAGTGGGTTGCCATTTCCTTCTCCAGTGGATCTTCCTGACTCAGGGATCCAACCAACATCTGCTTGGCAGGTGAATTCGTTACCACAGAGCCACCAGGTAATTAGCATAGAGTAAAACCATTATGTCATGTAATCCCAGAAGTAAAACAATAATTCTGACACTCAATATGGTGCAATTTAAAACTCCATCTTGACCTCAAATAAAGTAATTATTAGTGTGTATATATATATATATATGTAATATAATATACATATATTATGTATACATTATTCATATGAACATTCAGAAAACCAAGATCATGGCATACGGTCCCATCACTTCATGGCAAATAGATGGGGAAACAGTGGTTGACTTTATTTTTCTGGGCCCCAAAATCACTACAGATGGTGACTGCAGCCATGAAATTAAAAGACACTTACTCCTTGGAAGGAAAGTTATGACCAACCTAGACAGCATATTCAAAAGCAGAGACATTACTTTGCCAACAAAGGTCCATTTAGTCAAGGCTATGGTTTTTCCAGTAGTCATGTACGGATGTGAGCGTTGGAATATAAAGAAAGCTGAGCGCCGAAGAATTGATGCTTTTGAACTGTGGTATTGGAGAAGACTCTTGAGAGTCCCTTGGACTGCAAGGAGATCCAACCAGTCCATCCTAAAAGAAATCAGTCCTGAATATTCATTGGAAGGACTGATGCTGAAGCTGAAACTCCAATACTTTGGCCATCTGATGTGAAGAACTGACTCACTTGAAAAGACCCTGATGCTGTGAAAGACTGAAGGCAGGAAGAGAAGGGGACAACAGAGGGTGAGATGGTTGGATGGCATCACCGACTTGATGAACATGAGTGTGGGTAAACTCCAGGAGTTGGTGATGGACGGGAGGCCTGGCGTGCTGCAGTCCATGGGGTCACAAAGAGTCAGACACAACTGAGCGACTGAACTGAACTGATTCATATACATATAATAAATGTGTATGTGTGTACTAAGTCGCTTCAGTCATGTCCAACTCTTTGCAGCCCTATGGACTGTAGCCCACTAGGCTTCTCTGTCTATGGGATTCTCAGGCAAGAATACTGAAGTGGGTTGCCATTTCCTTCTCCAAACAAATGTGTGTATTTGGTGACATATTACCTGCTAGAGTCTACATCTGTGCTTTCTACTCTTAAAAGACATTAATACTGCTGCCAGAAATTAGATGCGGCATGTGAAGATGGAACAGACCAGTGTCAGAAACAGCAAGAGCGAGGTACTGGTAGGCAGTCAGACATGAGTCAGCACACGAAAGACAAATTTAAGAACATTCATAGTTGTCTTGAGAGAGGTACAAGCCTACAGACATGGTTTGTGGTCCTATTTAAATCACTTCAGTCTTTATCATGGATTAATATCACTCATTATCAGGCAAATCAGCTGCCTGTTGCCATAGAAAACCAGAGCAGACAGAACTTGTGTCTACCTTCTTTTTTTTAATTTGCCTTAAAACTAAGGAAATTAGACAAATTTTGTAATAATTTTTTCACCAAAATTATGATTTAAAAAAAAAAATGAGTCTTACTTACTTGGTACAGTGAAGGAAAACATAGGATAATTAATGGATTGATTGAAAGCTTTTTAAAAATTATGCAAGTGGACAAATTCAGATTACTACGAGGCAGGAGAATAGTACCCATGAATGAAGCAGAGAATATGGAAACAAAGGTGTGAGCAGGGTGGTAAGAGACAAGAGGAGGGCACACTGAAGTGCACTTGAGTGTTCCCAAGGGCTCTTCCTTTCCGCAAAGAGACAATCAAGCTGAGTGCTGCCATATGGAAAAGTGAGGCCGGTGTTGTGAATATCATCTGACTTTTTCAAAAAGAGCCCAGAATGAATACTACCAAAATAAATTGAAATTATGTTCAACTACCGGCCAAACAGAACACAGCTACCATCTCTGCTTTAAAAGGGTAGGCAAGTTCTAAACAAGTTCACTGTTAAAAAATATAATTCCACTGTAAAGTTAGAGATGTGGTCCACAGGGAAAACATTCATTAAGGCTGTTCCCAGTGTGAAGCCCATAGAGAAGACAGAATCAAAGTGGTAAGAACATTTTGTGGATTATAATTAATAAATTTGTGTGTTTCCTTTCAGTATTCTTTTGCTATTTTTAGGATTTGGACTTATATAGTAGTATTTTTAGATACTGTATTTCAGATATTTTGGATATCTTTTGTTTGACATTATTTAATAAGCAGTCTTCCATGTGAATAGCATGTTTTTGTAGCCAAACACATTCTCTTAAATGCATTTGTAATAGTCCAAATGTGCAATAGCAATAGTCTAGAAAAAAGGTTTTGTTGATTTATTTGAAAGTTCATTGACTGATGGAAGTTGGAAGACCTGGTAAAAACAGGTAAAATGGAAGCTCCCTAATGTGAGAGAGTAACTAGATGGCTCATCGAGTTTTTTTAAATCTTTATCTCCTTGGGAAGAAGAAAAGGATGGATCTGCCAAGGACTGGCATTAGTAGGAGACAAGAAAATGCTGAGACCAAGGACTAGAGATGGGAAGGGAGTGCCTCCCTACCTGGTCACAGCAGCAGACAAAAGAGAGGAATGAACTGAGAAAGAGAAAACAGAGATTTCAGTTACGGGGAGCAGAAAAATTGGCAGTGACTTGCAGCATCCAAAAAGCAGCAAAAATGCTATACAGATAAGCCGAGGGAGCAACCCCATAAGCAACCTAAAAGATAAGTAAGTTAGCCTGTGGGGGTCAGGATGGGAAATAGAGGTTATCAGAGACTCCTATACTTTTTTCCTACCTTTTTGAGCAAGGAAGGGACTTGAATGTTTCAGCAAGTCAGCAAAGGTGAGCAGAATTACTTAGCTGTTAGAGTGGGGCAGTTATCAGAGGGGCTGATGATTTTATCTCAGATATTTAGCCCAGGATCTGGCACCTAACTATATGCAGAGGAGCTTGACGGGCTACAGTCCAGGAGATCGCAAAGAGTTGGACATGACTGAGCGACTAACACTTTCATAGGCACTTAGAGATAATTGCTTTGTGAATAAGACATCAAGTATTTAGTCTACTCCAAGTAGATTTCCAGAAATTTAAATCTAAAAAAAAAAAAGAAAGAAAAGAAAGTGCAAGTGTTAGTTGCTCAGTCGTATCTGACTCTTTGTAACCCCTTGAATCTTACCTTTGTCCATGGAGTTCTCCAGGCCTAGAGAGGGTAGCCATTCCCTTCTCCAGCAGATCTTCCCAGCCTAGGGATCAAACCTGGGTCTCCTGCAATACAGGCAGATAGATTCCTTACCGTCTGAGCCACCAGGGAAGTCCAGAAATCACAAAGTGAACCATGTGCATGGCGTGCGAAGTTATTTCAGTCGTGTCCCACTCTTGGTGACCCCGTGGACCATAACCCGCGAGACTGCACTGTCCATGGGATTCTCCAGGCAAGAATACTGGAGTGGGTTGCCATGCTCTCCTCCAGTGGATCTTCCCAACCCAGGGATTAAACCTGTGTCTCTTACCCGCCTGCATTGGCAGGTGGGCTCTTTACCACTAGTGCCACCTGGGAAGCCCGAAATGAACCATAAAACATGTATTTTTAAAGTTTCTGATGGAAATTTTATGAATACATATCATGTGAAACAGTGTCAGACTTTATTTTGGGGGGCTCCAAAATCACTGCAGATGGTGACTGCAGCCATGAAATTAAAAGACACTTACTCCTTGGAAGAAAAGTTATGACCAACCTAGATAGCATATTCAAAAGCAGAGACATTACTTTGCCAACAAAGGTCCATCTAGTCAAGGCTATGGGTTTTCCAGTGGTCATGTATGGATGTGAGAGTTGGACTGTGAAGAAAGCTGAGCGCCGAAGAATTGATGCTTTTGAACTGTGGTGTTGGAGAAGACTCTTGAGATTCCCTTGCACTGCAAGGAGGTCCAGCCAGTCCATTCTGAAGGAGATCAGCCCTGGGTGTTCTTTGGAAGGAATGATGCTAAAGCTGAAACTCCAATACTTTGGCCACCTCATACGAAGAGTTGACTCATTGGAAAAGACTCTGATGCTGGGAGGGATTGGGGGCAGGAGGAGAAGGGGACAACAGAGGATGAGATGGCTGGATGGCATCACTGACTCAATGGACGTGAGTCTGAGTGAACTCCGGGAGTTGGTGATGGACAGGGAGGCCTGGTGTGCTGCGATTCATGGGGTCACAGAGAGTCGGACACGACTGAGTGACTGAACTGAACTGAACTGAAGGCTTAAATACTGTTGTCATTTTAAGTATAGGAATCTTTCCAACTATGGCTATTTTCACCAGTCATGATATGTCTCAACAATTTTTCTTTTATGCAGCAGGTAATGTTTTCATTTATTGTTACTGTCTTCCAGCATCCCACTGTATCTGGTCAATTTATTATGTAATGTGGTGAGACAAATCTGAAAGCTTAAATCTCTAATAATCTTACACCAATAAAAGTGTGCCAGGGTTAGTAGTTCAGTCACGTCTAGCTCTTTGCAACCCCATGGACTGTAGCCTGCCAGACTCCTCTGTCCATGGAGTTCTTCAGGCCAGAATACTGAAGTGGGTAGCCATTCCCTTCTCCAGGGATCTTCCCAACCCAGGGATCGAACCCAGGTCTCCTGCACTGCAGGCAGATTCTTTACCAGCTGAGCCACAAGGGAAGCCCATACCAATAAACATTCACCTATTTCTGTCCAGGTAAGAGATAGTCTCTCAACCAGTTTATGTGCCAACCACCAGCTAGGTAATTCACTTCCACCTAGCCTGCTGGTTCATTTCATTCTAAGTGTCCACATGCAGTTGTTCACCAGAGGTCTTATCTGGGCATCCAGCTCACAGGAAGCATGTCTGAGCCCAGCCAAGCCCTGGGCATGCAAGACATTGATAGACAGTAGAGAAACAGCTACACGAAAAGGAAAAGCAGCACAGGGACAAGTGAACAGCACAGGAGCAATCAGGAGAGACGTTGCACATGCATCCATCACCCAGTGTAACACATGTCTGGGTCTGTACCCTTTTAATCAGTCTTTGCTCCTATTACAGTGGATGGGCTGAGCACACCATGTCTCAAGGTGACTCCCTCAGGAGTGCTCCCCCCCCCACCTACTCAGGACATCATGCTGGCAGTGTTCCCTTTCTCTCCTGCAACATCTAATCTCTCCTTTCCCTGCTGGATCACTTCTGTACATTTCTATAAGCATATAATCATGTTGCAGCATTTCTCACATTTAAACAACAGCAACGGAATGCCTCCTTTAATTCCAAATGACCATCAGCTATTGTCCTATTTGTCTGCTCCTCCTTAAAGTCAGTCTCCTCAAACCAATGACCTAGATTCACGTTTTCTACTTCCCATCCTCTCCTGTCTTCCTGAATCTGTTTCAACCAGGATTTTATTCCTTCATTCCACTAGGGTTTTTTTCTACTTTTAGGGATGTTTTTACTGGTTTTGTCCATTTTTATCAAAGTCAAGAATGCCCCCTGCATTCCCGGAGCCAATGGGCAGGCTCACTTTTGTTCCTTTCTGCTCATCAACAGCAGCCCAGGGTTGACCTCTCTCTTTTCCTTGAAACACTCTCTTCATCCCAGATGCCTCGCTCTGACTGATGCCCGACCTCCTTGGACATTCGCACCGCTGTCCATTGGTGATTAGGGTCTCCCTAAACTTGGAAGTCCCCAAGCATGATCTGCAGACCCCTCCTCTGCCCTTACTAAATTCTTTGAGTGTATTATTTTATCTGGTTCTATGGTTTTAACCAACACTGATACCCTGATGAGTCCTGAATTTGTATCTCCAATCTGTCTCTCTCCCTGAGACCTCGATTTCTCATACCAATTACCTACTTAATATCTCCACTATGGTGTCTATTAGACATGTCCAAAACCAACTCTTAATTTCCCTGTCTTCCTGCAAATCTTTTCCTCTTACAGTCTTCCCCTTCTCGGTACAAGGCACCTTCATTCTTCCCTTTTCTCAAGCCAAAAAATCACCCTATTTTTTCTCTCATAAAGTCCAGCCGAGGCAATAACAACTTCTGTTGCCTATTCCTTTGGGACCTGGTCAGAATCTTGCCACATCTCAGCATCCCACCTATAGCTGTTGCAATATCATCCTAACCATCACCTGACTTGCACTATTCGTCTCTGTAATCTATGTTCAACAGAAAGCCTCACCAATCCGGTTGAAATGCAAATCACCCCTTTCTCCTCCAGGCTCTCAAGCAGCTTCTCGTTTCATTCAGAGCGAAAGCCGTCCTCACAACGGGCCAGAGGGCCCTCCATTCCCTGTCCCCCAACCTCACCCCCGCTTCTCTGCCCTCAGCCCCCAGCATGTTCACTGCCTTACTCTGACCCAGCCATGCTGGAACAGGCTTCCCTCACATCTCTATAATTCCTCCCTCACTGTTTTCCAAGTCTCAGCTCAAATGTCACCTCATTCGTTGAAGGGACCTTCCCTGGCCACCTGATGGGAAACGGCAGTCCCCGTCACTCCTCCCGTGCCCTTACCCTGACTTGCTTTGCTCTGTAGCATTTACCATCACCTCACATAGTCTGTATTTTTTTAATGTCTATATTGTCAGTCTCTCCCTTCTAGAAAGTAGGATACCTGACGGAAGGATTTCATTAAGCTTATTTCCAAATTCCTGTATTCTCAATGTCCAGAAGACTCCTGGCATATAGTAGGCCTACAATAAACCAATGAATGACTAATTGAATGATTGAATGAGATCCCCAAATTATATGATTCTGGAGGGATAATAATGTTTTCCCCATAAATATTTACTTCATTCTGAAATTTAAACCATTGCCAAGTTAATTTCTCTTAAGCAACTGAACATTTTCCTCCATTAATATATTTGATCAAGCTCCATGTCTGATTTCACAACATTTTTATCACAAAATACCACCAAGTCTTTTCCAATGGCTCAGAGCAAATTCACAGTTTAATGTGCTTTTAAGCTATTTGGGGTCAAAAACAAAATTGGACTCATGCTTTAACTGCTTCCACAAGTATAAGCAGGAGCTATGCATTTGATTTCCTCTCTACAATTGCTGGTTTCAACTACAATCGTTGTAATGACTCGTGTGACTCAGATTTGGAGAGAGCACTGTAATCAGGAGGGGACTGCTTTCGATATTCACCTCCAGAGTCTAGGATATGAGTTAAGACTCCAGTGAAAGGAAAACAGTGGTTACAGTCTGGACTTCAGTAGGCATCTGTCCATGTAACAAAAGTACCAAGCTATCGGACAGAGGAGGTTTCCTGCTCAGGGCAAAGCTAATTAGAGAAAGGCAAAGCGAACCGGAGAGAAGCATGGTGGCCACTTGCTTGAAGAGCTCTCAAGGCTGTTGCACTTTTCCCCACTTGGAGCTCAACATGGTGTTTTCCCCGCACTAATGAGCAATGCATTTACTCGCGTGTTTTTAAAATTAGAATTAGAGGGTTTTTTTTTTTTTTTAAGTAATGAATGTTTTGCTTAAACCATACCAACATGTGTTTTGAAAGGAACTGGAAATGTAACAGATGGTTCACATAGAAGGAAACAGGCCTTGTTGGGACATTAATCTGAGGGGAAGAGGGGCTGTTTGCCTAGCCGTCCCCCCTGGCACAGCAATCTCTACTCAATCATCAACGATTCTCCTTAGATCAGATATTTGGTTTTAATGGAACCTGACAAAATACTTCACCCTCAACTTTTAAAGACAATTTTGAAAAGACTTACTGAGGAATGTAAACTACAATATGGAAGAAACTGTGTTCTGATTAACAGGCAATTTATACAAGCAACTACCATTAAATTACCATACTTAGCTCACTCCTGGTAGAGGAGCTCAGTAAAGAAAGTTCTGAAATCAACAACTCTTGCTCATCAATAACCCGGTGTAAAATTTAACCAGGTGTAATAAGCTTCTGTCTTGGTCCCTTCAGATCAGCATCTGGTTCTGCTCATCCCTGTTCCTATTCTACACCTCCCTACGTCTACAGCGTCTGGGCCAACACCACTGTTATTATTGTTCAGTTGCTCAGATGTGTCTAACTCTTTGCGACTCCATGGACTGTAGCATGCCAGGCCTCCCTGTCCTTCACCAGTTCCCAGAGCTTACTCAAACTCATGTCCATCCAGTCAGTGATGCCATCCAGCCATCTCATCCTCTGTTGTCCCCTTCTCCTCTCACCTTCAACCCTTCCCAACATCAGGGTCTTTTTCAATGAGTCAGCTCTTCACATCAGGTGGTCAAAGTATTGGAGTTTCAGCTTCAGCATCAGTCCTTCCAATGAATATTCAGGACTGATTTCCTTTAGGATGGACTGGTTGGATCTCCTTGCAGTCCAAGGGACTCTCAAGAGTCTTCTCCAACACCACAATTCAAAAGCATCAATTCTTCAGCGCTCAGCTTTCTTTATAATCCAACTATCACATCCATACATGACCACTGGAAAAACCATAGCCTTGACTAGACAGATGTTTGTTGACCAAGTAATGTCTCTGCTTTTGAATATGCTGTCTAGGTTTGTCATAGCTTTTCTTCCAAGGACCAAGCATCTTTTAATTTCATGGCTACAGCCACCATCTGCAGTGATTTTGGAGCCCAAGAAAAGAAAGTCTCTCACTGCTTCCATTGTTTCCCCATCTATTTGCCATAAAGTGATGGGACTGGATGTCATGATCTTAGTTTTTTGAATGTTGAGTTTTAAGCCAGCTTTTTCCCTCTCCTCTTTCACCTTCATCAAGAGGCCCTTTAGTTTCTTGGGATCAGCTCCCTGAACTGGGGCAAACATAAATCCAGCAGGCCTAGTAACGAAGCATCTCACTGCCCACTGCAGGCTAAGCCTCTGGTGCCATTTATAAACCAGCAGCAGCAGCATCCCAGAAACTCAGGTTCTAGGTTTTCTCTGGATCCACATATGCTCATGTCAGGTATGCCCTTGTATTTGGATTTGATGCTCTCTTCTGCTTGCAACCAGAGGAGGTTTTCCACTTTTAAGGGCTCATGTGATTAGACTGGGCCCACCCAAATAATCCCCCATTTTAAAGTCTATAAACTGCAAAGTTCCTTTTGTCACTAACATAAGAATTTCCCAGGTTCCAGAGATGAGAGCATGGACATCTTTGGAAGGGTCACCTTTTCTTTTATTCAAGTTTACAGGCCCAAGCATAATTTTGACAGGTAAATACAGTAAAAGACTGAGCAAAAATTAAACAATGACAATGAAAAGTTTCCAAGACTTGAGTTTTAATTGGCCAAAGAAAAAAGCTGCCTACTCACTGACAGAAATACATATGAGAATTCCACTCTAAGTGAAATACTGGCAAACAGCTTCAGAAGATAATTAGAATTCCTAGGCAATTTCCTTCTTCCAAGATGCTTTTTGAGAGGTGTGGGGAGGGGTTTATCATCTCTGGATAGCTTTAAATACTTAGACATGGGCTAATTTAAATTAAAGATCTAATTTTAGCTCTATTCTGTCCTTAAATGTAGCTGCTGATACATTTCCAGTTCCTGGTATGCTAGTGACCCCTGAATGAAGGAGATCAACTACCCTCTGTCATTTGCTCATATAGATGATCCCCCAGGTTTAAAAAAAAAAAAAAATAGATGGTGCTTTGGAAGTCCTAATGCATTTTTTCATTGTAACAATGTTAAAAGCAACAGATGCCAAGGTAGATCTATAGAATTCAATTTAGATTATAATTTCCTTAAGACCAGTGCTATTTGAAAGGACTATAGAGCTAATTGTGAGAAACTGTATTCCAAGTTTCAGCTTGGAACCCATCACTGCTACAGTGCCCTTCACACAAAGCTCCTGTCTCAACTCCCGAGGTGGATCAAGCCACTGAGAGCAGAGGTCCCCAGCCTCCAGGCCTCAGACTGGTACCGGTCCATGGTCCATTAGGCAAGGGGCTGCACAGCAGGAGGTGAGTAAAGCTTCCTTCGTCTATATTGACAGCCGCTCCCTGTCGCTCACATTATGGCCTGAGCTCTCTGCCTCTTATCAGAGCAGCGGTTGCATTAGATTCTTGCAGGAGCAAGAACCCTGACTCTAAAGATGGAATATCTGAGATGGCCACAAAATAACATGCACAATAAATATAATCCACTTGAATCACCCCCAAACCATCCTCCCCCCTGGTCCATGGAAAAACTCTCCTCCATGAAACCGATCCCTGGCGCCAGAAAGACTGGGGACCTCTGACCTAGAAAGTAGCCTCTGATGTGGTTCCAAAGCCCAGGCAGAAAGTCCTTCAGAGCACCGTCTGCAAGAAAATGGCAAAAGAACAAGGGTTTTGGCTTTCGGGAGTGAGGCAGAACTTCCCACCCAGGCAGCCTCAAGAGTGAGGCAGAACTTCCCCCCAGGCAGCCTCAAATGTCTAATTCTAGGGACTCACACGTTCCTTGTTTGATCAGTGCTTGATGGCGACATTTTCAGCATCCCTGGTTTACAATATAGGAAAATGTAACTCGACGGGTCTCTCTTCCCCTCTATCTCCATCATTAAAGCACAGTCCTTTAGTAAATTTACAGTCAGTTTTGACTGCTAGGAACAGTGGCTGTGTGACTCTGGGCTACCCCGTGGACTGTAACCCACCAGGCTCTTCTGTCCATGGGCTTTTCCAGGCAAGAGTACTAGAGTGGGTCACCATACCCTCCTCCAGAGGATCTTCCTGACCCAGGGATCAAAACCGGGTCTCTGGCATTGCAGGCAGATTCTTTACCCTCTGATCCACCAGGGAAGTCCCTGGGGACAATAAGAAGTATTAGTTTGTACGGCATATATTCTTTTATATAATAATTTTACACATTGCCACTAGGAAATCTGATAAATAGCACATATTGAAAGTAAAAACCATTCATGATCTCAATAGTTGTATATAATACCCGTTATAATAGTCCTTGATGAAAAGTGCAAACGAAAGAATGATTGGATGAACAAGTTCATAGTGTAAGACCAAAAGGAGGTTTGACTCGCTTGTACAAGCTCCGTGGCAGTCTGCAATAGTCTGCCTAGCCCTGGCTCCTACTGTGCGGTGGACTGCTGAACCAAATCATGGATTAAGTTAAGAAAAAGAGGCGCAGCGCCAATCAGTCACAACAAAGCTTGAACTTTCCTCGGAACTGCCTTTGAGCAGCGTCAGGGGTTGCGCCCATAACGTGCGTCTACACTGCCCCCTAGAGCCCACCCATCGGATGCGACGCAGCGACCGGCGTTATCGGACTAACCACGAAGCTGAACGCAGATCAAAGGAAAGCAGTGGGTACCGGGTAGAAGGAAATGATTAGAAAAGAAATCAGATCGCGTGCACTCAGCGAACTTCTATTATGGAAAAATAAATTATCAAAAAGCTCTGCTTTTCTCCTCCTCCCCACCCCAGCCCCACCCCCCTCTCTCTTTACCAATGCAATACACGTGTTGTTTTTCATTCTGGCCATGTCTGTGGGTGGAATGAAAAGGATCCTGTGATAAAGCTGTGAATTAAAACTTAAATATTATTTATTAATATTTGGATGTATCTGAAGGATTAAGTAGCCTTGTTTAAAACAGAAATCTGATTGATAGAAAAAGAATGAAAATGACATCATAAATCACAAAAAAAATGAAAGACTATTCAAAGAATAATGCTGGGTGGTGAGCTAGTTTTAAGAAAGGGGGTTGTAGTTAGGTCTTCACATAAGTCCAAAGAGCCAAGTAGATTTCAGATGCTTAAAATTTAAACCAAAAAGTGATTTTCAAAAAAAATAAGAATATTGAAGTGAACATTTGGTACATATATAGAGAACTTTCTAAGCTGGAAGAAATGACAAAGGGAAATGTGGATAATTTATATCAAAATAAAAACTTCATTATTTAAAAAACTGAGCAGGAACACAATAAGCTGAGAAAATGTCTACACTTATATAGCCTATGAAAAACTGATACAAATATATAAGAAACAATACAATTTCTAAACCAGCAGTTAACAAGTAAAAAATGGCTTAAAAGAAAATGTGAAAGCACTTACCTTGAGAGTAACAAAAAAATGCTAATGAAAATTATAAGCTAATTATAAGCTAATGAAAATTTTTCAACCTAGCATTAACAGAAATGCTTTTATAAGAACATCCAGTGCTGAAGAAGAGGAGGTAAAAGAAACATTCTCAAATATTGGTTGCATACCTTTAGAAAAATAATTCGCATGTATCAGAAATATTCATGCTCAAAAAATATTCAACCCTACTATTTTGGATAATTTATTTTAAGGAAATATTTAAGATTCTTAAATGTGTAAGAAGCTTTATGGTCAAAGATGATATTGCAACATTATCTATAATGATTCAAACTTACAGGCATATTACATGTCCAGCGATAGAACAATAGAGAAGAGCCTTAAGAATTGCTCACTGGTGGCTCCTGTCACACTGCAAAATGGATCACACAATCACTTACCCTCTGTGTTCTCAAAGATGATCACAGGGTCTGTCTCTGACCCTCAAGCCACCTTCATCTATTCACCTTAGAGGGTCGTAAAAATAGTCATTTTCTAGGTGTGCCATGATATGAAAAAGATTAGGAAGCATTTTATAGTGTAAACATTAAATGTGGTTATTACTAACCATTAAAAAGTTTACAAATTGTAATGTAAAAACTCAGATTACTAATAACAAAAAAAAGAGCACAAAGTCATACATATCATATAACCTCAAATACATTTTTCAAATCTATACAGAATATACACCAAAATGTTAATAATAATTTTCCTTGACTACTAAACCTAAAATTCATATTATTTTTCTTCCTTCATGTTTTTGTATTTTCCAAGTTCTCAAAGATGATTACTCATTTTTAAGCATTGAAAAAAATGTTTAAGTCTTAAATTGTAAAATCCATAACAAAAGAGTACAAATATACTACAGCGGAAATAGCCATTTCCAAGGGTTACCTATTGAATTTTTTTTTTTTTTTTTTTGGTTATATCATGAGATGGCATGGTAGAGTTTGTCCATAAGAGAGTTGTTTTAGATAACACACTACTACAGTGTAATTGTCTTGTTTTTCTAATCTTTTAAATTACTTCCTCAAGTTAGCTGTGGACACACCTAGAAAGAGTGGGTAATTAACTCTCTAGATATAATGTGGAAAGGATTCTTGCTTCAGAAGAATCAGATCAAAGGTCTTCTGATGTCCTTCAATTTAAGTCTGAATTTGGCAATAAGGAGTTCATGATCTGAGCCACAGTCAGCTCCCAGTCTTGTTGAAGAAAGTAGGGAAAACCACTAAACCATTCAGGTATGACCTAAATCAAATCCCCTATGATTATACAGTGAAAGTAAGAAATAGATTTAAGGGCCTAGATCTGATAGATAGAGTGCCTGATGAACTGTGGAATGAGGTTTGTGACATTGTACAGGAGACAGGGATCAAGACCATCCCCATGGAAAAGAAATGCAAAAAAGCAAAATGGTGATGGGCTCGATAAAGGACAGAAATGGTATGGACCTAACAGAAGCAGAAGATATTAAGAAGAGGTGGCAAGAATACACAGAAGAACTGTACAAAAAAGATCTTCATAACCCAGATAATCACGATGGTGTGATCACTGACCTATAGCCAGACATCCTGGAATGTGAAGTCAAGTGGGCCTTAGAAAGCATCACTATGAACAAGACTAGTGGAGGTGATGGCATTCCAGTGGAGCTATTCCAAATCCTGAAAGATGATGCTGTGAAAGTGCTGCACTCAATCTGCCAGCAAACTTGGAAAACTCAGCAGTGGCCACAGGACTGGAAAAGGTCAGTTTTCATTCCAATCCCAAAGAAAGGCAATGCCAAAGAATGCTCAAACTACCACACAATTGCACTCATCTCACACGTTAGTAAAGTAATGCTCAAAATTCTCCAAGCCAGGCTTCAGTAATACGTGAACCGTGAACTTGCTGATATTCAAGCTGGTTTTAGAAAAGGCAGAGGAACCAGAGATCAAATTGCCAATATCCACTGGATCATCGAAAAAGCAAGAGAGTTCCGGAAAAACATCTATTTCTGCTTTATTGACTATGCCAAAGCCTTTGACTGTGTGGATCACAATAAACTGTGGAAAATTCTGAAAGAGATGGGAATACCAGACCACCTGACCTGCCTCTTGAAAAATCTGTATGCAGGTCAGGAAGCAACAGTTAGAACTGGACATGGAACAACAGACTGGTTCCAAATAGTTTTAAAAGGAGTACGTCAAGGCTGTATATTGTCCCCCTGCTTATTTAACTTATATGCAGAGTACATCATGAAAAATGCTGAGCTGGAAGAAGCACAAGCTGGAATCAAGATTGCCAGGAGAAATATCAATAACCTCAGATATGCAGATGACACCACCCTTATGGCAGACAGTGAAGAGGAAGTAAAAAGCCTCTTGGTAAAAGAGGAGTGTGAAAAAGTTGGCTTAAAGCTCAACATTCAGAAAATGAAGATCATGGCATCTGGTCCCACCACTTCATGGGAAATAGATGGGGAAACAGTGGAAACAGTGTCAGACTTTATTTTGAGGGGCTCCAAAATCACTGCAGATGGTGACTGCAGCCATGAAATTAAAAGACACTTACTCCTTGGAGGGAAAGTTATGACCAACCTAGATAGCATAATCAAAGGCAGAGACATTACTTTGCCAACAAAGTTCTGTCTAGTCAAGGCTATGGTTTATCCAGTGGTCATGTATGGATGTGAGAGTTGGACTGTGAAGAAAGCTGAACGCCAAAGAATTGATGCTTTTGAACTGTGATATTGGAGAAGACTCTTGAGCATCCCATGGACTGCAAGGAGATCCAGCCAGTCCATTCTAAAGGAGATCAGTCCTGGGTGTTCCTTGGAAGGAATGATGCTGAAGCTGAAACTCCAGTACTTTGGCCACCTCATGTGAAGAGCTAACTCATTGGAAAAGACCCTGATGCTGGGAGGGATTGGGGGCAGGAGGAAAAGGGGACGACGGAGGGTGAGATGGCTGGATAGCATAACCAACTCGATGAACATGAGTTTGAGTGAACTCTGGGAGTTGGTGATGGACAGGGAGGCCTGGCGTGCTGCAATTCAAGAGTCAGACACGACTGAGCGACTGAACTGAGATGTCCTTCAAAGCTTGCCTTCTGCACCCCAGTCCACCAATAGTATGGATCATTAGTGGCCCACATTTCAGGGAACGTGGGCCTCTTTCAATACTGAAAGAAACTAAATCCCAAGAAATCTGTAATATTACTAATGTTAACATATTTTACCATCTTAGACTTGAAAATTTGAAGTTCCAGCTCATAATATGTTTTCTTTTGCTTGCCAAAGAGATTTTTTACAACTAAGGAACAACTGAACCTAAAAGAAAAGAGCAATGAATGCTATGTGCATAAATTGTGATTTGGAAAATTATCAAAGTGTTGACAGTGTTAGTCACTTAATCATGTCCAACCCTTTGTGACCCCATGGACTGTAACCCACCAGGCTCCTCTGTCCGTGGGATTCTCCAGGCTTTCTCCAGTGGTCGAACCCAGGGGTCGAACCTAGGTCTCCACATTGCAGGCAAATTCTTTGCTGTCTGAGCCACCAGGGAAGTCTATGAGCTCATAGCTATTAAAATATAAAAATAATTTATTTTCATAGACTATCAAAGTGTATAAAAATAAGGCATTCTTTTCAGGCTAAGGAGGTAAAGGTTTTAGTAGAGTTAGGATTCAATATTTGTAATATTGTTTATATTTTAAATTATATTGAAATGATAATTACCCAGAAGCTAGAAAACATGATTTAGAAATATCTAAAACATTCTTTCCCTTTGCTCTACCAGTTCATCTGCTTTGGGGCTGTTCTGTTTTTGATTCATATTATAACCAGAAGGCATTGGAGGTAAGGAGTTAGAATTTAAACAGTTTAATCTTATTCACTGTAACTGGAAGACATTTTGCAAATAGAAAATAACATTAAAGAGATGTATATTCTTTATCAAGAAAATTTTCCAGAATGTTTACCATAGGTCCCATTTTTAATCATTTCTTTGTTTATCTGGCTGCCTCAGGACTTCCCTGCGCGACGTGGCTCTTTCACTGAGGCGTGTGGACTCTGGTTGTGGGGCACAGGCTCAGCAGTTGTGGGTTTGGACTTAGCTGCCTTCTGGCCTGTGGGATCCCAGTTTCCCAACCAGGAGTTGAACCTGTATCCCTTCATTGCAAGATGGATTCGTAACCATTGGACCATTAGAAAAGTCTCTTTAGCTACCTTTTAAATACAACTAGGTGAAAATATCTACTCATGGAAATTTCCTGGTGGTAAATTTCCATGTGATCAACTAAATGATGCTGAGTATGCAAGTGCTTGGAAATGGTAGGCAAGATATTGCAATAATCTCTAAGATGTATGCAAAAGCCCTTGTCAGAGCTGAGTTAATCACTGACTAGGTTTTTTTTTTTTTTAATATCACAAGAAGTTTCAGATATTTATGTTAAAGTGAAATATCCCTATTAAAATATTGCTTCTCATAGTATGTGGCTCTTACTCTATAGTAATTCTTTTGGAAATTCTTAAGCGTCCTTTTGTCGAAATAAAAATCTACAGCAATGAAGCGCTTTTGTAAACACAAAAAAGAAATTGAGCATGTTAAAATTTTGTGGGGGTCTTGCTATTTTATTTGACTTGATTTGGATTGAAAGAGAAACAGAGAAGGAAGGAAGGAAAGAGGGTAGGAACAAAGAAAGGAGGGAGGGAGGGAAGGAGGCAGGGAAAAGGGGGAGAGGAAGTGGGGGAAAGATGGGGTGGCGAGGAAGGGGGAAAAAAGGAGAAACTATATCTCGATTCTAATTGAGTCTCCTCTCAAAGAGCCTGAGAGGAAAGATTAAAGGATTTACCACCTGCTAAGGTTGGAAGATTATGAGCATTGTGCAAAAAAACATATTCTGACAACCCTATAAATTTAGCGAAAAGGATCTAACACGATGAGATTGACATAGGGGAAATCTAACTATCCAAACTGCAATTTTTCAAGGATAAAAGACTTGAAAGCTTCAGGAGTTTTTTTTTCTTTTTATTAGTTATTGTAGATGTCAGGACATTATTTTTCTTAGGCCAGAATCATACACAGTATTTAACAAGGAACCACGAGTGCTAAAAAATGGTCTATTGGAAATGGTACACGTACGCTATATTTTGACATGCAATAGTCTGAATTCTGTTATTTTTTAAATAAGAGCCAATTAATTTATAATTGAGCTATTAACACAATAACATCTTAATGAAGAGGATTTTTAAATTCTGTTGTATTTTCTAACATGACACTAATGTGCAATATTTGGAATAGGAAAAGAGGTTCAACTTGAGAGGACTTTTAAATATATGTTGTCAGTTGAAAAATAAATTATGGGAGTATTCTACTTCACTAACTTTCAAAATGCAAAGCTGTAACTAGATGATTACTTGCCTTGTCATTGATCACTAATTTGAAGAATATAATATTAGCTGAGAAAACTGAGAAAATAAACCCAGCACCCAGGACAGTAGATTGCACGCTGAAGTAGAAGAGGGGACAATAAATAAGAACTGTGTGGCAGGGTCAGAGAACAGAGAAGAGTCCGGAATGAGAAAGGTGAGCGAAGAGAGAAATACTTTCAATGACAGACTATCTTCATCCTGTTACTTGTAAACTTGCCGTGGTCCAGTGTGATCCAGCTTTAAATCGCGAAGCAGCTACAATGCATCACTGTGACCCAGGGAGCCCTGACTTCATCCTAGCAGCGCTTTTCAACTTACGCTCGCCCTCTACACCGCAGTGAGGATCCCAGACTCTTCATAGAACTCTTTCCACCTAACACCCGATCCTTGGCCACTACCACTCACCTCATCATCTACACCCCACTCCTAAGGCTCCTTCTGAAATAAAACAATCTTGGTCATTTATATCTTAACATAAATTGTGCCTCTCTCAAAAGCAAGTTGAGCCTAATTCTAATTATGGAATGGAAAGCTTTTCCCCTGTTAAGAAATCTTGCATATCATCAAAAATGTGGGACAGTTCTAGGAAGGGAGCAGAGCAAAGGAATCAAACACTAGGCAACTTTTTCCTTTCTTTCTATAAAGGTGTCCTTGACTCAGTCAAAGCCTCCACCCAGTACAAGCTTGAAATATCATTTCTATTCCATTCATTAAAGATAATTACTTCTCCTTGACTATAAGGTCATAATAATGCTCACACACAGGTAGATTCAGAAGCATTATTTTGTCCTGATAAAAATTTTATTTAATTTCCAATGAACATCTAAATAACAAATAACATTTAGAAGAATCTTCAACTACAACTGATTTGAATATACTATATAAAAATATGCCCATGTATTAATTTTCAAAGAATAGTATAATATAAAATCTAGAAACTATAGACCACACAGTTCTATGCTTGATCCCATGCAGAACTCTAAAATGGATTGTTAAATATGACTTTTGAACACTTAGAAAACAAAATGGTATTCCTTAAATAGCAAGTGGGAGTTGCTAGAATTCATCCCATTAACCTCGTTTTAGGAAAGAATTTCACAGTTTTTTATCGTATATTCTCAAACAAGATGGGGAAATGTGTTCAGTAAATCCACAGTTCTCTGAAAACATAGACCTACTAAATTTTAATAAATGAACCAGTGTAAACCTGATCATCTGTAATGTCATTACTCCAGACTCTGTATGTTATATTGTGCAGCTCAACATATTTTTCAATGACTAGGAGAAAGTCACAGATGATACAAGTCCCAAGTCTAAAATTAAAACAAAATAAGATAGCAAATATATTTGTGGTGGATAAAAAGATAATAGATTGAAATAATAGATTAAAATAAATGAAACTAAAGAACTTGATTCTTCTCTTCAAACTTCCACTTACTGTTCTTACAGACTGGGACAAACCTTTTAATTTGGTAGAACCTCATTTCCTCATTTAAAAAGGAGACTAATCTCAAGTAGTTTTATTCATGGGGCTGTTGAGAGATTCAAATAAGGCAAGAATGGTAAAAACCTTTTTAAAATCATGAGTGCCATTAAAAAAAAATTTTTTTTTAATGTGCAAGAAACAAATGTAGAATTCCTAGTAGAAGTTTTAAATATTCAACCACTTGAATACAGACTGAGGGAGAGCCACTTAGGGTGAGAGGAGAGGCAAGACAGGTAAAGAAGATTAAGAATCTGCAGACTATTAGGCAGAAAAGAAATAAGATACAAGGATGTAATGTTTAGCACAGAAAATATAGTCAACAGTTTATAATATTTTTATATGGAGTATAATCTATAAAAATATTATATCACTATTAAGTACACCTGAAGCTAATATTATATTGTGAATCAAATATGCTTTAATTGAAAAAGAAAATAATGGAACAAACAACCCAATTATCCAAAAAAAAAAAAAAAATGAGCAAAAGGTCTGAACAGACATCTCATCAAAGATAGACAAATGGAAAGTAATATGTGAAAATACACTCAACATCATTTGTCTTTAGGAAATTGCAAATTAAAGCAAGGAGGTATCACAACACACCTGTGAGAATGTCTAGAATTCAAAATATTGAAACCCCAAATGCTGATAATGTCATGGAGCAACTGGAACTCTCATTCACTGCGAGCAGGAAAGAAAAGCGGTGGGGTCACCATGGAAGCCAGCGCAGTAGTTTCTAACGAAGATAATCTTAGTCTGAATACATAATCCAGCAAGCGCACTTCTTACCCAAATTTACCCAAGTGAGTTAAAGACTTTTGTCCACACAAAACCTGCATATGGGGCTAATGGCAATTTTACTCATAATTGCCAAAACTGAGAAGCAAACAAGATGCCTTTCAGTAGGTTAATGGATAAAAAACAAACAAACAAAAAAAACAAAACTCTTTATTCCACACAGTAGAATATCACTCAGTGATAAAAACAAATAAGTATCAAGCCCTAAAATTTATAGAGGACTCTTTAATGCATAATGCTAAGTAAAAGAAGCCAATCTGAAAAGCTATGTACTATGTACTTCCAACTACAGTTTGCAAGGCAAACTGTAGAAACATAAGACCGGTGCTTTCCAAGGATTTGGGGGAGGGAGGGATTTTATATGGATAAATAGGTGGAATACAGGGAAGTTCTAGGACATTGAAGCTATCCTGTATGATACTGTAATGGATTCATATCGTTATGCACTTGTCAAAATCCACATAACTGTGTAGCACAAAGAGTAAATCCCAATGCAAACTATAGGCTTTAGTTCATAACCATATTTTTCATGATTGCAACAAAGTAGTCGTGTTAGTCACTCAGCCATGTTCCACTCTTTGCTATCCCATAGACTGTAGCCCACCAGGCTCCTCTGTCCATGGGATTCTCCAGGCAAGAATACTGGAGTGGGTTGCCATGCCCTCCTCTAGGGGATCTTCCCAACCCAGGGATCTAAACCAGGTCTTCTGCATTGCAGGCAGATTCTTTACTGTCTGAGCCACCAGAGAAGTCCCATAAACCACATGAATGCAAGAGGTTAATAATAGGGGAAATGGAGGTTGAGGAGAGGCATATGAGGCAGGAGCTCTCTATGCTTCCTGCTCAAATGTAAACCTACAACTTCTCTAAAATATAAAGTCTTTGTTTAAAAAGTAATGATAACAAAGTCTATTAATTAAAAAAATCTTGCCAGTAATGACGGCTATTTACACATGGAATGCACAACTTTCAGAGACAGGCAGTTGCTATCATCAAGAAAGTTCACAGAGAGATCAAACGGCCATCTGTCCCAAGTAGGGGAGAGAGGATTCTCCCTTTGAAAGGAAGGTTAAACTGCTTGATCCCGAAGAGCCCTATCACTCCCCCTTTAATCCATTAGAAATGATCAAGGTGCTGCTGCTGCTAAGTCGCTTCAGTCGTGTCTGACTCTGTGGGACCCCACGGACTGCAGCCCACCAGGCTCCCCCGTCCCTGGGATTCTCCAAGCAAGAACACTGGAGTGGGTTGCCATTTCCTTCTCCAATGCATGAGAGTGAAAAGTGAAAGTGAAGTCTCTCAGTCATGTCCGACTCTTCTCGACCCCATGGACTGCAGCCTAGCAGGCTCCTCTGTCCATGGGAGTTTCCAGGCAAGAGTACTGGAGTGGGGTGCCATTGCCTTCTCCGGATCAAGGTGTAGCTCTCGTCAAATACTCCCTTTGCTTCTCGCTGCTTCTGAGGCCACCAGGAATGCCTGTATTTCGACCACAATCTAACCGTAGTGGGAGGGAGATGTGGCAGTGTGTCTATAATGTCAAAACTAAGCTCCCTTCCAGGCATACAGCAAACTGCCATTGTCAGCTGCCACAAGTGTGAGACCGGTCATATCCACTGAGATTGATCAATTTCATTAGGATACCACACCTCTTTACTGCAGGGAAAGACTACTTTAAGAGTTGACTCCTAAATTAGACATTTCTTTGCTATTTCAGACCCAAGGTTAACGTTCTGGCTCTGTGAACAACAAGAGTTCCTAAAACGTGAAAAGAAGAATAGTGTTTGCTAGCAATTTTTAGCAATATGTGAGCTTTGCTAAATCCTAACAGTTGAGGTGCTACCCTTTCAAATCTACTGAAAATATATAGATTTTTTCCGCAGAGAAAAAATATGCATGAACAGTTTTAAAGGGTATGCAATTTCAGGATTTCAAAGAATTTCTGAAACCAAAAGAACCTTTAAATAATCAATGAAGCCTAAGTTAAGAACTCCTGCAGCAGCAAACTGAGTACTTGGTGGTTCCCACGCGTATATTCTGCTCATGTTATTTCTTGCACTAACATGCCCTCCCACCCACCTCCTGCTGGGTCATTAATTCTGTTATCTAGCCTCACAATAACTAACCCGTTTTACCCAAAACATATCTCTGCTGGTCCTCTCTAGCTCCCAGGAGTTCTGTGCTCATTCATATCTCCACGCTTGTGCTCACTCTCTTACCCCCTCAGTTTCCTCCATTACTTGAACTCACATATCAAGAGAGATGATTTACACAATCATCTCAAAGCTATCTACTTTTTGAAGATTTGTCTGATAATTCCTTGCTGTGCTGTGCTTAGTCACTCAGTCGTGTCCGACTCTGTGACACCATGGACTGCACCCCGCCAGGCTCCTCACCATGGGGATTCTCCAGGCAAGAGTGTTGGAGTGGGTTGCCAGCCCTCCTCCAGGGGGATCTTCCTGACCCAGGGATTGAACCCAGGTCTCCCTCATTGCAGGCGGATTCTTTCCCTTTATCAAGGATGGTGGAAATCACACAATTCTGGAAATATATTGACAATTACAGGGTTTTTTTTTTTTCATTTTTATACTAAATTATTTAAGAACAAGTCATGTGACTTACCTTTTTAGCATATTAAGATACCTATGAGTCCTCTGTAAACACTTGATTACTTCTCCTTGAAGCTTAGCACACTGTAATATAAGGTGACGTTATAATGTTACAACACTAGTAGCAATTAGCTTCTGAGTGAATGACTGGATTGTGGATTTAAAAAAAAAAAAATGACTGTGGTGAGATTCATACAACATAAAATTAACCATCTTAAAATGAGCTACTGAGTAGTGGTTAGTACATTCAGTGCTGTTCGACCACATCTAGTTTCAAAACATTTCCATTATGATAAAGTAAATCTTTTATCCGTTAAACAGTTTCTCTCCATATTTTTCCCCCTCCAACGCCTAACATCCACCAATCTGTGTTCTGCCTCCATATATCTATCCATTCTGGATATTTTGTCTAAATGCAGTCAGGTAATACGTGACATCGTGTTCCTGGCTTCTCTCACTTAGTGTAATGGTCTCAAGGTTCATCCTTGCCGTGGCATGCATCCCTACTTCATTCTTTCTCGTGGCCAAATTCCATTCCATTATACGTGGATACCAGGATTTGTTTATCCACTCGCGCACTGGTGGCCGTTCGGGCTGCTTCCGTCTCTTGGCTGTTGTGAATAAGCCTGTTATACAGGCTTGTATCCGTGTTTCTTTACCTGCCTGTTTTCCACTATTTGGAGCATAAACCCAAGAGTGGGGGTGTGAGCTCATGTGATAATCATGTGGTTAACTTTTTAAGGAACTGTCAAATTATTTTCCACAGCAGCTGAACCATTTATTTTCCCAATGATATACGAGGTACAAGGGTTCCAATTTCTCTAAAACCTTGTCAACACTAATTTTTCGTTTTTCATTTTGCTGGGTTTGAGATGGTACTTCTGGATGATGACTTTAAAACAGTGCACTGTTTTGAATACATCTTTAACATCTGTAGGGGTGAATTTACTGTAAAGCTAATAAGTTTTATGTTTTAGAGCCCCTCACTAAAGATTCGGCATTGAAATTAGGACTCAATTTTCTATTCTTTTTAATTAAAAGAGCCCTATAAATTATATAATTTCCAGCTCCCAAAATTTGAAGTTTCCCTGCACACAACCAAATGAAAATATCTAGTGTTCAAGAATATAACAAAAATATCCCTATCTCCAGCTGTGGTGGTGCATTCTTTCGCTTGCAGAGTCACCATATTTGACTCAAAGCCTTTATGACAAATAATCTTACCTCCTGAGTAAGATGTTTAAGAACCTAGTATTACAGATGGCATGACAGGAATCTTAATAATCCCAGTCACTTATCAATTGCAGGACAACCTGAATCCAGCTTATGGTTAGAAAGCCAAGCATAAATTTTTGTTTCCAAAAGGATACATATGATGCAGTTCTGCTGACAATTACCTCTTCTTCTCCAATATCAAATTAAAAAGAACAGAGCCATAGGGTGTCTACAATATTTTAAAGCTGCAATCTCTTTTACATTATTTCTGCATTTTGCTTGTAGCCAATAAGATGATTCTGTCACATTCACTGAGAGGAATCAAGTTGCAGATGCAAATTTATATGACTATTGATGTCCCTGATTTACATAAAAATCTGTGGTGCGCATCCAAGATCTGTACTGCCTACAAATAGATCAAATGGCAAGCTCCCTCAACCATGCTTATATGATTTATGGCTAAGCTTTACTCTACGTACTGTTATGCCCTTCAGAAACTGGGTTATTTGAACCGAATGTTCAGTGTAATACAGTATGTGACAGACAATGCAAATTGTTTGCACAAGACATGGTAAGCAATTTTGACTGTAAAGCTTGATTACAGTGTTCATCAGGAGGGTGCCCTGCCGTTCCAAAAAGCCCTGGCGATTTATGTTATCATCCCATATGCTGTTCTTTGCTTTCCACATTTTCCTCTTAAAGATTCAAGCGCATTCCCATAGTTCGTCATGTTATTCTCCCCTGTAAAATATTCACTTTACCTTACATATGAGCAAACTAAGTTTAAGTTAGTGTCATTCAATTTTAACAAGTTCACCTTCCAGTTCATATTGCTAAAATGGGACTAAATGACTAGATTCTTGCTCAGTTGTGTTCCGTGTACTCAGAATATTCTCCATTTTTTAAGAGAAGTAACTCACTATAAACCTAGCTTGGCCTCTTAAAATCAAAATACTTACCTTTCACAGATCTCAAAATATTGAGTTCTAAGTATTTGCATTTTCCCTTCTATAGTTCCGTCATAATCTGTTAATAACCTTCCATCACCAATTTTCATCCATACATGGTTTTTCATCATGTAGGCTGTCTCAGTCCATCAGAAAAGGGATACAGTGAAGCCCATCTCATTGAGCTTTGTGGGAAACGTGTGCTATTGACACAGACAGCATTCAATAAAAGTTATAGCGTTCCCCCTGCCCCCTTACTTAATGGGTGCTTAAGTCAATGAAAAAGTATGAATTCTGCCAACATTTACAGACTTAAGCTTGTAAAACCACTCTTACAGAACAATATTTCTCAAACTACTGTGCAAACTATCTGAGGAGCTAGTCGAAATGCAGATTCTGTTTCAATAGGTCTGGGGTGGAACCTGATATTCTGGGTTTCTGAAAAGTTCTCAGGCGATGCCAATATGGGTCCACAGACCACTCTTTGAGTGGCAAGGTTACAGATCCATGCTTCTAACCTGACTATGCTAAAGGTAACTAAGCAGGTAGCTCACTGTTTTTTTGTTTAATGAAACTTTCAATTTGGGTAACAGTAAATTTATATACTGTTATAAGAAATAATATAGAAATTTCCCATATACCTTTCATCCAATGATAACACCTTGCAAACTACAGAACAATAGCACAACTGGTATATTAAGATAGATAATCGACTGATCTTACGCAGATTTTCCCTGTACGCGTGTGTGTGTTTGTGTTTTATGTAATTTTATCCCATGTAAGTTCATGTATCCATCACCAGTCAAAATACAAAACAGTTCCATCAAAGGTCTCTCCTGTTGCTTTTTATAGCCGCATGCATTTTCTCCCTACCCAACACCCTGTCCCTTCCCTGGCCCTGAAAATCACTAATCTGTTGTCCAACTCTAAAATTTTCCCATGTTTAAAAAGGTTATACAAATGGAATGGGTTATACAAATGGAAAAGGCTTCTAACCTTTGGAGATTGGTTTTAATCATTATAATTCCCTGGAGATTCATGCAAAGTATAATGTGCATCAATAATGCATTCCTTTTATTCCCCATGATATGGCTGTACCATAGTCTAATCATTCAATCACTGAAGAGCATCTAAGTTGTTTCCTGTTTGGGTTTATGAAAAAAAAATCTGCTTTTGCACATCTGTGTACAGGCTTTTGGGTGAACACAAATTTTTAGTTCTTGGGGATAAATGCAAATGTGAAATTGTTGGATCATACAGTAATCACATTTAGATTTATAAGAAATGATGCAATTTCTCCACATTCTTTCCAGCATTTGGTAATGTCACTTTTTTTATTTTAGCCATTCTGATAGATGTGTAGTGACACATCACTGCAGCTTTCATTTGTAATGGTCACTGATATTCTAAGCCTTTTCATATGCTTATTTGCCACTTTTATATCTTATTTTTTGAAATGTCTGTTCAAGTCTTTTGTTCAATTTATATTCACTTCAGTTAAGTCGCTCAGTCATGTCCGACTCCACAACCCCATGAATCGCAGCACACCAGGCCTCCCTGTCCATCACCAACTCCCGGCGTTCACCCAGACTCACGTCCATTGAGTCAGTGATGCCATCCTGCCATCTCATCCTCTGTTGTCCCCTTCTCTTCTTGCCCCCAATCACTCCCAGCATCAGAGTCTTTTCCAATGAGTCAACTCTTCGCATGAGGTGGCCAAAGTACTGGAGTTTCAGCTTTAGCATCATTCCTTCCAAAGAAATCCCAGGGCTGATCTCCTTCAGAATGGACTGGTTGGATCTCCTTGCAGTCCAAGGGACTCTCAAGAGTCTTCTCCAACACCACAGTTCAAAAGCATCAGTTCTCCGGCACTCAGCCTTCTTCACAGTGAACTCTCACATCCACACATGACCACAGGAAAAACAATAGCCTTGACTAGATGAATCTTTGTTGGCAAGGTAATGTCTTTGCTTTTGAATATGCAAACGCTACTAAAGTAATGCTCAAAATTCTCCAAGCCAGGCTTCAGCAATATGTGAACTGTGAATTTCCTGATGTTCAAGCTGGTTTTAAAAAGGCAGAGGAACCAGAGATCAAATTGCCAATATCCACTGGATCATGGAAAAAGCAAGAGAGTTCCAGAAAAACATCT
>NW_011488621.1:4629019-4630768 GCF_000754665.1 Bison bison bison
TATTGACTATGCCAAAGCCTTTGACTGTGTGGATCACAATAAACTGTGGAAAATTCTGAAAGAGATGGGAATACCAGACCACCTGACCTGCCTCTTGAGAAATCTGTATGCAGGTCAGGAAGCAACAGTTAGAACTGGACATGGAACAACAGACTGGTTCCAAGTAGGAAAAGCAGTTCGTCAAGGCTGTATATTGTCTCCCTGTTTATTTAACTTATATGCAGAGTACATCATGAGAAACGCTGGACTGGAAGAAACACAAACTGGAATCAAGATTGCCAGGAGAAATATCAATAACCTCAGATATGCAGATGACACCACCCTTATGGCAGAAAGTGAAGAGGAACTCAAAAGCTTCTTGATGAAAGTGAAAGTGGAGAGTGAAAAAGTTGGCTTAAAGCTCAACATTCAGAAAACGAAGATCATGGCATCTGGTCCCATCACTTCATGGGAAATAGATGGGGAAACAGTGGAAACAGTGTCAGACTTTATTTTTCTGGGCTCCAAAATTACTACAGATGGTGACTGTAGCCATGAAATTAAAAGACGCTTACTCCTTGGAAGGAAAGTTATGACCAACCTAGATAGCATATTCAAAAGCAGAGACATTACTTTGCCAACAAAGGTCCATCTAGTCAAGGCTATGGTTTTTCCTGTGGTCATGTATGGATGTGAGAGTTGGACTATGAAGAAGGCTGAGCGCCAAAGAATTGATGCTTTTGAAGTGTGGTGTTGGAGAAGACTCTTGAGAGTCCCTTGGACTGCAAGGAGATCCAACCAGTCCATTCTGAAGGAGATCAGCCCTGGGATTTCTTTGGAAGGAATGATGCTAAAGCTGAAACTCCAGTACTTTGGCCACCTTATGTGAAGAGTTGACTCATTGGAAAAGACTCTGATGCTGGGAGGGATTGGGGGCAGGAGGAGAAGGGGACAACAGAGGATGAGATGGCTGGATGGCATCACTGACTCAATGGACGTGAGTCTCAGTGAACTCCAGGAGTTGGTGATGGACAGGGAGGCCTGGTGTGCTGCAATTCATGGGGTCGAAAAGAATCAGACACGACTTGAGCGACTGATCTGATCTAGGTTGGACATAACTTTCCTTCCAAGGAGTAAGCGTCTTTTAATTTCATGGCTGCAGTCACCATCTGCAGTGATTTTGGAGCCCCCCAAAATAAAGTCTGACACTGTTTCCCATCTATTTCCCATGAAGTGATGGGACCAGATGACATGACATCTTCGTTTTCTGAATGTTGAGCTTTAAGCCAACTTTTTCACTCTCCCCTTTCACTTTCATCAAGAGGCTCTTGAGTTCCTCTTCACTTTCTGACATAAGGGTGGTATCATCTGCATATCTGAGGTTATTGATATTTTTCCCGGCAATCTTGATTCCAGCTTGTGCTTCTTCCAGCCCAGCGTTTCTCATAATGTACTTTGCATATAAGTTAAATAATCAGGGTGACAATATACAGCCTTAACATACTTCTTTTCCTATTTAAACCAGTCTGTTGTTCCATGTCCAGTTCTAACTGTTGCTTCCTGACCTGCATACAGATTTTTCAAGAGGCAGGTCAGGTGGTCTGGTATTCCCATCTCTTTCAGAATTTTCCACAGTTCATTGTGATCCACACAGTCAAAGGCTTTGGCATAGTCAATAAAGCAGAAATAGATGTTTTTCTGGAACTCTCTTGCTTTTTCCATGATCCAGTGGATGTTGGCAATTTGATCTCTGGTTCCTCTGCCTTTTCT
>NW_011488621.1:4630868-4631914 GCF_000754665.1 Bison bison bison
CAGGAAATTCACAGTTCACATATTGCTGAAGCCTGGCTTGGAGAATTTTGAGCATTACTTTACTAGGGTGTAAGATGAGTGCAATTGTGTGGTAGTTTGAGCATTCTTTGGCATTGCCTTTCTTTGGGATTGGAATGAAAACTGACCTTTTCCAGTCCTGTGGCCACTGCTGAGTTTTCCAAATTTGCTGGCAGATTGAGTGCAGCACTTTCACAGCATCATCTTTCAGGATTTGGAATAGCTCCACTGGAATGCCATCACTTCCACTAGCTTTGTTCATAGTGATGCTTTCTAAGGCCCACTTGACTTCACATTCTAGGATGTCTGGCTCTAGGTCAGTGATCACATCATCGTGATTATCTGGGTCATGAAGATCTTTTTTGTACAGTTCTTCTGTGTATTCTTGCCACCTCTTCTTAGTATCTTCTGCTTCGTTTAGGTCCATACCATTTCTGTCCTTTATCGAGCTCATCTTTGCATGAAATGTCCCCTTGGTATCTCTAATTTTCTTGAAGAGATCTCTAGTCTTTCCCATTCTGTTGTTTTCCTCTATTTCTTTGCATTGATCGCTGAAGAAGGCTTTCTTATCTCTTCTTGCTATTCTTTGGAACTCTGCATTCAGATGCTTATATCTTTCCTTTTCTCCTTTGCTTTTCACTGCTCTTCTTTTCACAGCTATTTGTAAGGCCTCCCCAGACAGCCATTTTGCTTTTTTGCATTTCTTTTCCATGGGGATGGTCTTGATCCCTGTCTCCTGTACAGTGTCACGAACCTCATTCCATAGTTCATCAGGCAGTCTATCTATCAGATCTAGGCCCTTAAATCTATTTCTCACTTTTACTGCATAATCATAAGGGATTTGATTTAGGTCACACCTGAATGGTCTAGTGGTTTTCTCTACTTTCTTCAATTTAAGTCTGAATTTGGCAATAAGGAGTTCATGATCTGAGCCACAGTCAGTTCTTGGTCTTTTTTTGTTGACTGTATAGAGCTTCTCCATCTTTGGCTGCAAAGAATATAATCAATCTGATTTCGGTGTTGACCAT
>NW_011488621.1:4632014-4636737 GCF_000754665.1 Bison bison bison
GAGGGTGTTTGTTATGACCAGTACATTTTCTTGGAAAAACTCTATTAGTCTTTGCCCTGCTTCATTCCGTATTCCAAGGCCAAATTTGCCTGTTACTCCAGGTGTTTCTTGACTTCCTACTTTTGCATTCCAGTCCCGTATAATGAAAAGGACATCTTTTTTGGGTGTTAGTTCTAAAAGGTCTTGTAGGTCTTCATAGAACCGTTCAACTTCAGCTTCTTCAGCATTGCTGGTTGGGGCATAGACTTGGATTACTGTGATATTGAATGGTTTGCCTTGAAAATGAACAGAGATCATTCTGTCGTTTTTGAGATTGCATCCAAGTACTGCATTTCGGACTCTTTTGTTGACCATGATGGCTACTCCATTTCTTCTGAGGGATTCCTGCCCGCAGTAGTAGGTATAATGATCATCTGAGTTAAATTCACCCATTCCAGTCCATTTTAGTTCATTGATTCCTAGAATGTCTACATTCACTCTTGCCATCTCTTGTTTAACCACTTCCAATTTGCCTTGATTCATGGACCTGACATTCCAGGTTCCTATGCAATATTGCTCTTTACAGCGTCGGACCTTGCTTCTATCACCAGTCACATCCACAGCTGGGTATTGGTTTGCTTTGGCTCCATCCCTTCATTCTTTCTGGAGTTATTTCTCCACTGATCTCCAGTAGCATATTGGGCCCCTACTGACCTGGGAAGTTCCTCTTTCAGTATCCTGTGATTTTGACTTTTCATACTGTTCATGGGGTTCTCAAGGGAAGAATACTGAAGTAGTTTGCCATTCCCTTCTCCAGTGGACCACATTCTGTCAGATCTCTCCACCATGACCCGCCCATCTTGGGTTGCCCCATGGGCATGGCTTAGTTTCATTGAGTTAGACAAGGCTGTAGCCTTAGTGTGATTAGATTGACTAGTTTTCTGTGAGTATGGTTTCAGTGTGTCTGCCTTCTAATGCCCTCTTGCAACACCTACCATCTTACTTGGGTTTATGCTTGGAGTCTTTTAATTTTTACTAATAAGTTTTGAGAGTTTTCTATATACTCTAGATGTTAGACTTTGGTCAGATATGTAGCTTGCAAATATTTTCTCCTGTTCTGTTGCCTGTTTTCATCCTTCTAACAGAATCTTTCACAGAACAAAAGTATTTGGTTTTAACCTGGCACAATTTATCCATTTGTTTCTTTTATGGACTATGCTTTTGGTGTCAAAGTTAAGAATTCTTTGCCTATTCCTAGGCATAGAGGAGTTTTCCCTTTTTTTCTAAGAGTTTTATAGTTTTATACTCAACACATAAGTTTATGATCCATTTTGAGTTAGTTTTCTATGAAGCATGAGGTTTAGGATTGAGTTCATATCTTTGCCTCGAATGTCCCGTTGTGCCAGCATGATTTGTTAAAACGGCTTCTTCCTCCTCTGAATTGCTTTTGTACCTTTGTCAAAAGTCAAGTGGTGCCTTTTTAATGGTGGTGTTAATGTTTTGTCCTCAGACATGAAGGTCTGTCCCCTGCAATCACTGACTATAGCAGTGAGAATTCCCTGGAGGTCCAGTGGTTAGGACTCAAAGTTTTCACTGCCATGAGATCAGATTCTATCGCTGGTGAGGAAATTAAGTTGCCACAAGCCATGCGGTGCAAGCAAACAAAGAGAGAGAGACTGTGTTAGTGAAGCAGTCAGTACAAAGCTCCTCATGAAAATACAATTACTAGAAGAGAAAGAAAATTATTATAGTCTGCTTTCATCCTAAGGAAAGCTTCAATACAGAGCCAGACTACTAGCACAATTCACTCGCTAACTTTCAGCAGTTATCAGAAACTTGTTTAGTTTCATCTTGCTCTTTATTTATCTAGTTCTAATAGTTTATCTTTTCATTTAGTGGTTTAAAGGTCAGAAATTATTCAAACTTTATCTACACGCCCAGATGCCTGCTTTAACATGTTTAGTTTGGCTCCTTAGTGCTTCATTTCAACTTGATGTCTGTTGAACTGAAGCATTTAGAAGAAGTGGGGGAGAAAAACATGAATTGGGCATTCAGAGGATCTCTTAAATATATGCCCTGTTTTCTCATTTATTTCAACATTAAGCTGAATATTATTTTCTTATACTATTAGTTATATGCCTGAGATATGATTGATATATCTGTACTTTCAGAGAAAAGAAGTTGGGCAAATATTTTCAAATCAAATATATGTATCTCTGATAACCATTCACTGCTCACTCACTCTTAAGGCAAACTCTACCTGAGCACTTTGCCCAATCAGACACTGAACTGCCAAATTTCTAAATGGGCAGGGAAGGGCATCCTGGTGCTCCTGGGCTTTAAAAGCTGACTACCAGACAAGGATCAAGATACTGGAGTAAAAAGATCCTTCATTCCCCTCCATAAATGGACACACCAAAACTACAATTAGATGTAGAAATACTATCCTACGAGAAGGACCTTAACACTAGCAGAACAGCTCTTCTACAACTATGGATATAAAGAAAAAAACACACAGAGATAGGTAGGAGCAGGACCCACAAGAAGGAGAGGAATCACAAATGCAAAGGCTTTCCTTCAGAAGAAGGGGTTTGAGCTCCACAGTGGGCACGCCAGCTCTGGGGACCCTCACCAGGGAGACAAGCTTCCATAGAATCTGGCTTTGAAAACCAGCAGGGCTTTCATCTAGAAGAGCCAGAGGGCCATGGAAAATGAAAACTTTACTCTAAAAGGGCTCACATGAAAACTCACTCCAAGTCCAAGCAGAGAGGCAGCAGTTTGAGAAGCACCTGAACCCTAAGTGAAGGAGGTGCACTGACTAACTTTAAGAGAAGTACCAAAAAGGCACTGGAACTTTCTCTGGGGTTCAAAGTGCTGGTGGATGCCATTTTTTTTCTCCTGGTTGGCCGGACACCGGCATGCTCCATTTGTGACATTCACTGTCTGTATTGCTAACACCCTCTGCCCATGTGGCAATCCTCTCTAGCACTTCCTTGCACAATCAGCCTGCCCTAGTAAGCACCCCTCAATACAGCTCCCACCTTGCCGCATCTTTTTGGTGGCCTAGGACCAGACTTCCGTGTAGCTCAGAAAGTAAAGAACCTGCCTGCAATGCAGGAGACCTGGGTTCAGCCCCTGGATTGGGAAGATCTCCTGAAGAAAGGAATGGCAACCCACTCCTTGCTGGGAGAATGCCATGGACAGAGGGAGGAGCTTGGCAGGCTATAGTCCGTGGGGTCACAGAGAGTTGGATACAATTGACCAACTAACACTACTCCTAGGGCCAGACTAGCACCCCACAAATTAGCTACTGCTGCTCTACAGTGAGTGGGTGGCCTGCACCAGGACAGGTGTCCCCCACCCGCAGAGTGGCTCCCTACTTACCACACCCAGTTGGCAGCCCTGGACCAGACAGGCACCTCTCCAAAGTGGCTTCCACACCAGGAGCATACTCCACCCACCAGTGCACCAACTGCAGCACCACAAAATAAAGGGCACACAGCCCACATGGGGGACACATCTGGAGCACCAGGAGCTAGTAACCAGGAGGGACTGCTTTTCCAGGCCCCAACTTTTTACATAAGGCCACTCCTTCAAGACCAGGAGACATAGCTGGTCTACCCGACACCTAGAAATAAACACATAACCTTAGGATAAACAAGGAGATAGGGGAATATGGTCAAAACAAAAAGACAAGACAAAACTTCAGAAAAAGGATGAGACCAAATATGCGTAAGTTATCCACTAAAGAATTAAAAGTTATGGTTATAAAGATGCTCACAAAAACCAGGAGAAACTAGATGAATATAATGAGAACCTTGACACTGAGACAGAAAATATAAAAACCACTCAGAGCTGAAGAATACAATAACCGGAATGAAAAATACACCAGATGGGATCAGCAGCAGGTGAACTTCCAGATCAATGAACTGGAAGACTGAGTAGTGGATATCCCCTAATCAGAACTGAAAATTGATTAATTAATTTAAAAAGTATAGTTTAAGACATATCTGGGACACCTTAAAGCATACTATCATCCACATTATATGGGTCCCAAAAGGCGTAAAGAGACAGAAAGGGACAAAAAACTTATATGAAGAAATAATGGCTGAAAACTTTCCTAATCTGAAGAAAGAAACAGATGTCCAGATACAGGAAGCACAGAGAGTCCCAAATAAGATGAACCAAAGAGATACGCTCCAAGACACACTATAACGACAAAGTCACAAGTTAAAGACAGAATCTTAAAGGTGGAAAGAGAAAAACAACGAGTAATGTGTAAGGAAATTTTCTCCAGAAACATTATAGGCCACTAAGAACTGGAACAATATGTGTAAAGCATTAAAAGGAAAAAACAAGAATACGCTGACAGCAATGTTATTATTCAGATTTGGAGATATAAAGAGTTTTCCAGAGAGACAACAGCTAAAGAAGTTCATCACCTCTAACTTGCATGTAGACAAAAGGTTAAAAGAACTTATTTAAGTGGAAAAAAAAAAAAAAAAGGCCATAGCTGCAGATAAGAAAATACATGAAATAATCTCACTTACAAACATGAAAATAAAGAAAAGGTACTGGATCAATACTTACAAATCTAGTATGAATGTTAAAAACCAAGGTAGTAAAATAAACTATCAGATCAGATCAGTCGCTCAGTCGTGTCCGACTCTTTGTGACCCCATGAATCGCAGCACACCAGGCCTCCCTGTCCATCACCAACTCCCGGAGTTCACTGAGACTCACA
>NW_011488621.1:4637291-4639343 GCF_000754665.1 Bison bison bison
GTTGGCAAAGTAAGGTCTCTGCTTTTGAATATGCTATCTAGGTTGGTCATAACTTTCCTTCCAAGGAGTAAGTGTCTTTTAATTTCATGGCTACAGTCACCATCTGTAGTGATTTTGGAGCCCAGAAAAATAAAGTCTGACACTGTTTCCACTGTTTCCCCATCTATTTCCCATGAAGTGATGGGACCGGATGCCATGATCTTCGTTTTCTGAATGTTGAGCTTTAAGCCAACTTTTTCACTCTCCACTTTCACTTTCATCAAGAAGCTTTTGAGTTCCTCTTCACTTTCTGCCATAAGGGTGGTGTCATCTGCATATCTGAGGTTATTGATATTTCTCCCTGTAATCTTGATTCCAGCTTGTGTTTCTTCCAGTCCAGCGTTTCTCATGATGTACTCTGCATAGAAGTTAAATAAACAGGGTGACAATATACAGCCTTGATGAACTCCTTTTCCTATTTGGAACCAGTCTGTTGTTCCATGTCCAGTTCTAACTGTTGCTTCCTGACCTGCATACAGATTTCTCAAGAGGCAGATCAGGTAGGTGGTCTAGTATTCCCATCTCTTTCAGAATTTTCCACAGTTTATTGTGATCCACACAGTCAAAGGCTTTGGCATAGTCAATAAAGCAGAAATATAGCTACAATAACTAGCAAAGGATGCACAAATTAAAAAGATGCAAAATATGCCATGAAATCTCAAAAACTTATGAGATACACAAAATTAAAGAAAAACGAATCCAAGCATAACACTAAAGACAGTCATCAAATCACAGAAGGAGAGAACAAGATAAGAAGAAAGGAACAGAGAATTACAAAAACCAGCAGAAAACGATCAACAAAATGACAATAAGTATATACCTGTCATTGCTTTAAGTGTAAATCAACTAACTGCTGCAATCAAAAGACATAGAGTGGCTGAATGAATAAAAAACAAGACCATCTATATAATGTCTACAGGAGACACACTTCATATCTAAAGATACACAAAGACTGAAATGAAGAGATACAAAAAAAGTATTACACATAAACGGAAACAAAAAGAAAGCTAGGGTGGCAGTACTTATATCCACAAAATAGACATAAAAACAAAGGTTTTAAAAGAGATTTTTAAAGTATCTTTTAATACTTTAAATATCTTGTATAATGATACAGGGATCAATCCAACAAGAGGAAATACTAATGAATTCAAAATAGAAGCACCTAAATATATAAAAAATATTAACAGACATAAAAAGAGAAATTGACATTAATACTATATAGTAAGGGACTCTAATACACCATTTACAGCAAAGGATAAATCATTCAGACAGAAAATCAACAAAGAAGCACTGGTCTTAAAAGATATATTAGACAAATAGATTTAATAGATGTATATAGAACACTCCATCAAAATAATACAGTATGCATTCTTTTCAAGTGCATATGGAACTTTCTCCAGAATAGAACACACGTTAGGCTGCAAAACAAGTTTGAAGAAGACTGGACTCGTGTGCAGCCAAAGATGGAGAAGATCGATACAGTCAGCAAAAACAAGACCGGGAGCTGACTGTGGCTCAGACCATGAACTCCTTATTGCCAAATTCAGATTGAAATTGAAGAAAGTAGGGAAAACCACTAGACCATTCAGGTATGACCTAAATCAAATCCCTTATGATTATACAGTGGAAGTGAGAAATAGATTTAAGGGCCTAGATCTGATAGATAGAGTGCCTTATGAACTATGGAATGAGGTTTGTGACATTGTACAGGAGACAGGGATCAAGACCATCCCCATGGAAAAGAAATGCAAAAAAGCAAAATGGCTGTCTGGGGAGGCCTTACGAATAGCTGTGAAAAGAAGAGAAGTGAAAAGCAAAGGAGAAAAGGAAAGATATAAGCATCTGAATGCAGAGTTCCAAAGAATAGCAAGAAGAGATAAGAAAGCCTTCTTCAGCGATCAATGCAAAGAAATAGAGGAAAACAACAGAATGGGAAAGACTAGGGATCTCTTCAAGAAAATCAGAGATACCAAAGAAACATTTCATGCAAAGATGAGCTCGATAAAGGACAGA
>NW_011488621.1:4639443-4642362 GCF_000754665.1 Bison bison bison
CAAAGAATGCTCAAACTTCTGCACAATTGCACTCATCTCACACGCTAGTAAAGTAATGCTCAAAATTCTCCAAGCCAGGCTTCAGCAATACGTGAACCGTGAACTTCCTGATGTTCAAGCTGGTTTTAGAAAAGGCAGAGGAACCAGAGATCAAATTGCCAACATCCACTGGATCATCGAAAAAGCAAGAGAGTTGCAGGAAAACATCTATTTCTGCTTTATTGACTATGCCAAAGCCTTTGACTGTGTGGATCACAATAAACTGTGGAAAATTCTGAAAGAGATGGGGATACCAGACCACCTGACCTGCCTCTTGAGAAATCTGTATGCAGGTCAGGAAGCAACAGTTAGAACTGGACATGGAACAACAGACTGGTTCCAAATAGGGAAAGGAGTTCATCAAGGCTGTATATTGTCACCCTGCTTATTTAACTTATATGCAGAGTACATCATGAGAAACGCTGGACTGGAAGAAACACAAGCTGGAATCAAGATTGCCGGGAGAAATATCAGTAACCTCAGATATGCAGATGACACCACCCTTATGGCAGACAGTGAAGAGGAACTCAAAAGCTTCTTGATGAAAGTGAAAGTGGAGAGTGAAAAAGTTGGCTTAAAGCTCAACATTCAGAAAACTAAGATCATGGCATCTGGTCCCATCACTTCATGGGAAATAGATGGGGAAACAGTGGAAACAGTGTCAGACTTTATTTTTCTGGGCTCCAAAATCACTACAGATGGTGACTGTAGCCATGAAATTAAAAGACGCTTACTCCTTGGAAGGAAAGTTATGACCAACCTAGATAACATATTCAGAAGCAGAGACATTACTTTGCCAACAAAGGTCCGTCTCGTCAAGGCTATGGTTTTTCCTGTGGTCATGTATGGATGTGAGAGTTGGACTGTGAAGAAAGCTGAATGCCAAAGAATTGATGCTTTTGAACTGTGGTGTTGGAGAAGACTCTTGAGAGTCCCCTTGGACTGCAAGGAAATCCAACCAGTCCATTCTGAAGGAGATCAGCCCTGGGATTTCTTTGGAAGGAATGATGCTAAAGCTGAAACTCCAGTACTTTGGCCACCTCATGTGAAGAGTTGACTCATTGGAAAAGACTCTGCTGCTGGGAGTGATTGGGGGTAGGAGGAGAAGGGGACGACAGAGGCAGAGATGGCTGGATGGCATCACTGACTCGATGGATGTGAGTCTCAGTGAACTCCGGGAGTTGGTGATGGACAGGGAGGCCTGGTGTGCTGCGATTCATGGGGTCACAAAGAGTCGGACACGACTGAGCGACTGACCTGATCTGATCTGATCTGGACTCGTGTGAAACATAATTTCTGACCACATAGTGTGAGACTAGAAATCAACTACAATTTTTAAAAGCTGTAAAAAAAAAAAAAAAAACACATGCAGTATAAACAGCGTGCTCTAAAATGACCAATGAGTTACCTAAATATCAAAAAGGAAATAAAAAACTATCTGGGGAAAAATGAAAATTGAAACACCACATTCCAAAATCAGTGGGAGGCAGCAAAAGCAATTCTAAGAGGTAAGTTAATTGTGGTACACACCTACTTTAAGAAGCAAGAAAAATCTCATTCTATTCTTAACCTAGTGTGAAAGTCACTCATTCGTGTCCAACTCTTTGGGACCCCATGAACTATACAGTCCATGGAATTCTCTAGGCCAGAATACTGGAGAGGGTAGCCTATCCCTTCTCCAGCAGTTCTTCCCTACCCAGGAATTGAACCAGGGTCTCCTGCATTGCAGGTGGATTCTTTACCATCTGAGCTATCAGGGAAGCCCCAATTAAACCTGAAGGAATTACAAAAAAGAACAAACAAAGCTCAAAGTTAAAAGAAAGGAAATAAAAAAGATAAAAGCAGAAATAAATGAAACAGAGACCAAAAAAGAAAAAAAGAAATCAATGAAACTAAGAGCTAGTCCTTTGAAAAGATAAACAAAATTGATTGAAGAACCCAAATAAATAAAATCAGAAATGACATAGGAGAAATTGCCTCTGTCACCAAGGAAATGCAAAGGATCATAAGAAACTACCAAGATGGACAATCTAGATGAAATGAATAAATTCCTAGGGATTTATTATATTATTTAATTTATTCTATTAATTTATTTCTATTAATTCCTGCAATGCCCCAGGACTGAATCAAGAAGTAGATAAGATAAACTAATTATCAATAGCGAATTGAATCAGTACTAAAAAGAAAAAAAAAAGCTCAACAAATAATAGTCCAGAACAAGACAGCTGCACAAATGAATTTTACCAATTATTCAAAGAAAAGTGAACACCTGAACTTCTCAAACTATTACCAAAAAACTGAAGAAGAAGGAACACTTCCAAACTCTTTCAGGAAGATCAGCATCATCCTTATACCAAAACTAGATAAAAATATCACACAAAAAAGAAAATTACAGCTAGTATTCTTGATGAAGATAGATGCAAAAGTCCTAAATGAAATATTAGCAAACCAAAGTCAATACGTTAAAAGAATCATACACTGTAATCAGGTGAGATTTACTGCAGGGAAGCAATGATGGTTCAGAAAGGCTTTCATCAAAAAGACAAAATATGACAAGTGTTGATGAGGATGTGGAGAAAGAGAACCCCTTACTCACTCTTGCTGGGAGTGTAAATTGGTTCAGTTGCTATGTAAAACAATATAGAGGTTTCTCAAAACATTAAAAAAAAATAGAACTACCAGATGATCCAGCAACTCCACTTGTGGACATTTACCCAACGAAAACAAAACCTCTAATTGAAAAAGATAGATGCACCCCGGTGTGTATTGAAGCAGCATTTACAGTAGCCAAGATGTAGCAGAAACCTCAGTGTCTATTGACATTAGTAGATGACTAGTAAAGAAGATGTAGTATATATGGTGGAATATTGTTCAACCATA
>NW_011488621.1:4642462-4644415 GCF_000754665.1 Bison bison bison
TGTTCAACCATAAAAAAGAAAGAAGTCTTGGCATTTGGGGCAAACCGGAGAAGGTGATGGCACCCCACTCCAGTACTCTTGCCTGGAAAATCCCATGGACGGAGGAGCCTGGTAGGCTGCAGTCCATGGGGTCGCTAAGAGTCGGACACGACTGAGCGACTTCACTTTCACTTTTCACTTTCATGCATTGGAGAAGGAAATGGCAACCCACTCCATTGTTCTTGCCTGGAGAATCCCAGGGATGGGGGAGCCTGGTGGGCTGCTGTCTGTGGGGTCGCACAGAGTCGGACACGACTGAAGCAACTTAGCAGCAGCAGCAGCAGGTGAACCTAGAGGGTAATATGCTTAAGTGAAGTAAGTCAGATAGAGAAAGACAACTATCTTATGATTGCAATTATATATGAAATTTAAAAACTGAACTAAAGCAGACTCATAGATATAAAGAACAAAGATGGTTTACAGGCTACAGGCAGGTAAGCAGATGGCAAAATAAGTGAAGGAGATCACGAGGTAGAAACTTTCAGTTATAAAATAAGTCGTGGAGATGCAATACACAGAGCAAGGAACATATTGTATTAATAATATGCAGTAAAGTGAAAGTGAAGTCGCTCAGTCATGTCCGACTCTTTGCGACCCCATGGACTGTAGCCTACCAGGCTCCTCCGTCCATGGGATTCTCCAGGCAAGAGTACTAGAATGGGTTGCCATTACCTTCTCCAGGGGATCTTCCTGTCCCAGGGATCAAACCCAGGTCTCTAGCATTGTAGGCAGACGCTTTACCATCTGAGCCACCATCCTTAATTATAATAAACAATAATATGGTATTAATTTTAAATGGTCACATCTGGTTACTAGACTTATCATGATGATCATCTAAAAATATATATAAATGTTGAATCACTGTGCTGTATGACCGAAACTAATATAATACTGTATGTCAGTTGCACTTCAATTTTTAAAAAGCTGATCACAACTACACACAAACCACCTGAGTTTAGACTTCTGTTCAGCAGTCCCGTACACAGGGTGCAGAATCATGACATAAATTCACTTGTCTGATTACAAGCACCCTGAATCCTCCTCCATTCCCTAGTCTGATTTATTTCTGTGCTATTTCCAGTTTCTCTGAGGCTTTCTTATGATTTTGCCTCATTGATTCAGACAGTATTGGTTTCTGTTTTTCTACAAATTGCCTTTCTTTGCATTTAAGTTACTAAATTGCTTCAAGAGGAATCTCTTCCTGGCAGGAACTCTCCATTGGCATTCTTATGAGGGAAGTCGATCTCTGCTTTATGAGCTTCTGCTCCATCCTCAGGCCCCAGCAACACATACTGCTGCTAAGATAATTACAAATCTGCCTCAGGGTAATTGACATTTGGTCGTGGGGGGAGCGGAGCTGAAATATTTCTACTCTACCTTTGTCACATCAGCCTTTTGCTCTCCACCGTCTCATTCCCAATTTCTCCTGGTAGGAGAAGTTGGAACCCAAAACATTCTTCTTCCATGGTTTAGTAATGAATGGGATTACTGTGCCTTAAAGAAAGGAGATCAAGTCTTGTCCTTTTTCTTGACTTTTTCCTTTATGATGCAGTAAAACTACCTGGGTACAGACTTCTACTTAGAGAAGATTTTCACTTAAGGTTAGTAGGTGGGTAAGTAGACCCACCTATGCCAAAGCCTTTGACTGTATGGATCACAATAAACTGTGGAAAATTCTGAAAGAGATGGGAATACCAGACCACCTGACCTGCATCTTGAGAAACCTGTATGCAGGTCAGGAAGCAAGAGTTAGAACTGGACATGGAACAACAGACTGGTTCCAAATAGGGAAAGGAGTTCATCAAGGCTGTATATTGTCACCCTGCTTATTTAACTTATATGCAGAGTACATCATGAGAAACGCTGGACTGGAAGAAACACAAGCTGGAATCAAGATTGCCGGGAGAAATATCA
>NW_011488621.1:4644515-4674486 GCF_000754665.1 Bison bison bison
TGGAAGAAGCACAAGCTGGAATCAAGATTGCCAGGAGAAATATCAATAACCTCAGATATGCAGATGATACCACCCTTATGGCAGAAAGTGAAAAAGAACTAAAGAGCCTCTTGATGAAAGTGAAAGAGGAGAGTGAAAAAGTTAGCTTAAAGCTCAAGATTCAGAAAACTAAGATCATGGCATCCAGTCCCATCACTTCATGGCAAATAGATGGAGAAACAGTGGAAACAGTGGCAGACTTTATTTTGGGGGGCTCCAAAATCACTGCAGATGGTGACTGCAGCCATGAAATAAGAAAAAACACTTGCACCTTTAAGAAAAGTTATGACCAACCTAGACAGCATATTAAAAAGCAGAGACATTACCTTGCCAACAAAGGTCTGTCTAGTCAAGGCTATGGTTTTTCCAGTAGTCAGATATGAATGTGAGAGTTGGACTATAAAGAAAGCTGAGCACTGAAGAATTGATGCTTTTGAACTGTGATGTTGGAGAAGACTCTTGAGAGTCCCTTGGACTACAAGGAGATCCAACCAGTCCATCCTAAAGGAGATCATTCCTGGGTGTTCATTGGAAGGACTGATGTTGAAGCGGAAACTCCAATACTTTGGCCACCTGATGCGAAGAGCTAACTCATTGGAAAAGACCCTGATGCTGGGAAAGATTGAAGGCAGGAGGAGAAGGGGACGACAGAGGATGAGATGGTTGGATGACATCACTGACTTGATGGACATGGGTTTGAGCAAGCTCTGGGAATTGGTGATGGACAGGGAGGCCTGGCGTGCTGCAGTCTATGGGGTCTCAAAGAGTCGGACATGACCGAGTGATTGAACTGAACTGTACTAGTAGACCCAACAGTCAGGCCTGCAGAACTAGCATATTTCTCTTCAGTAAGATGTTTCAAAATTTAGATTCAGAGAGAAGTTGGAGAATCTACTTTGGCCTCAAGGTTTAGACTGAATTTCTCAACACAGGTTTTATCAGAGCCCTTCATTCTCCACTCACAGAAATCCCAAACCCTTCATCTGCTTCCTTTTTCAAAACTGTTTTACCTTTTAAATTGTATTCCTAGTGTCGAAGGAAGAGGCCACCATACAATAGTTGATATGAATATTGAATTACTGCTTTGTAATCAAGTCAGAGCTTGCTTAGAAAGTTGTCTTCCTGAGCAAAGCCAAGAGGTGGTCTTACAGAAGATTTGACACCAGGGAGTTCAAGAAAAATATTATTTTCCCTTAGAAATGTCTAAGGGCTTCCCCGGTGGCTCAGATGGTAAAGAATCCACATGTAATTCAGGAGAGCCAAGTTCAGTTTCTAGGTTGAGAAGATTCACTGGAGAAGGCAATGTCTATCCCCTCTGGTATTTTCGCCTGGAGAATCCCATGGACAGAGGAACATGCGTGCTACAGTCCATGGGGTCACAGAGAGTTGGACTGAGTGACTAAGCAGCAGCAGACTAAGGAGAAGGCAGTGGCACCCCACTCCAGTACTCTTGCTTGGAAAATCCCATGGACGGAGGAGCCTGGTAGGCTGCAGTCCATGAGGTTGTGAAGAGTCGGACACAACTGAGTGACTTCACTTTCACTTTTCAAGCAGCAGCAGCAGCAGAAATGTCTGTCTTCTAGTAATTTCTAGAAATTTCCAGCATCCAGCAGTATCAGTGAGAAATCTCATGCCAATCTTATGTTTATTTATAGACATTTTTTCCATCTCTGGAAACTTTTAGGACTTTTATCTTAATGTTTTGAGATTTAAAACAGTTTGCTATGTTTGAATTTTACTCCTCACTCACATTTGGTGACCTTTTTAAATCTAAAGATTTGTGCATTTCTTCTGTTCTCTCTAAAAAAAGTTTCTCTATAGTTTATTAATTTTTCTCTATATCCTCTCCTTCAGGGACTTACCTAACTTATGTCAGAACTTCTAGTTGTATCTTTCATGTCTATTTCACCTCTCTTGCCATCAGTTCTCTCTTACCTTGTCTTGCATGTTTTTACATCTCCTGTGTTATAACATCTTTCTGTGTTATATTCTGGGAGAATTATTCAACTTATTGAATCTCTCTTCAGTTGTGTCCATTCTGAAATTTAATCAATCTCATATCTGTTTCTGTTTTTATTGTTATTGCTTTTTTGCTTTCTGGATGATTAAAATTTCTTATCCCCAAGTCTCTAATTGATTCTTTCACAATAAAGATTCTGATTAACATAAAATAGATACCCTCTCTTATTTCCATGAGGACATTAATCTTTTACAAAAATTGTTGTCTGTTTTGTTCATTTTAGTTCCTCAGGTGTTTGTTTTCTTTAATGCTTCTCATAGTGTTCATTTTGCGCAATTGTTTGACAGTCTTTGTCTTGTATGATTATCTTTGTACTGAAATTCTTTGTAATTTAGGTAGATTTGTAGTATACAAAGAGGGATAATAGGCATGGTCTACCTTAGCGGTGGAAGTATTTTATCATCAGAATAATTTGTTATCAGCACACAGTGACAATATAAGGACTGACTTTGAGTTATTTATAGTTGGTTTTTTTTTTTTTAATTTCCCTGCAGACATTACTCTCCTTTATTGCCATCACCTGGGAAAGATTGGTCCCACTACACCCTCACTTAATCCACCTTCTCAATTCATCCCACCACATGATAAGCCATTGCTATAGATTCTGTTCCATTAAATGTCTTCTTTCTACAGTGATTGTGGAGAAAACATTGCTAAGAAAAAATAAGTAAGCGACAGGGCTTTATGGTAAAGCACAGCTAATTACACCTAACGTATTATAATGACCTATAATGGAATATCTGAAATTTTATCAGCCAGAAAGCTGAATCACTATTCTGTATACCTGAAACTAACACAATATTGTAAATAAGCTATACTGAATTGTTGTTGTTGAGTCACTAAGTCTATCTGGCTCTTTGTGATCCCAAGGACTGTAACCCACCAGGCTCCTCTGTCCATGAGATTTCCCAGCCAAGAATATTGGGGTGGGTTGCCATTTCCTACTCCAAGCGATCTACATTAATTTGAAAAATTCCTAAGAAGGGTATAACACTAACTCATTGTCTGGGCATAGAGTCCCCAACTCCCTCTGATTTTTGCCATCCACCTGGGATACAGCTCTGCTTCTCCAGCTCAAATTCCCAATCTTACCCGATCTTACTCCCCACCCTGGAGACAATTGCTTCTGCTTTCATCCATTCCATGCAGATTTGGTGAGAAAGAAGTCACTTTACTTCACTTACTAACCCCATGTAATCACCTTAATGGTTGACCATGGCACTTGAATCTACCCTCTTCAAGGGTAGAGCATTTCCAGAATCCTTCTCACTTTGCAAGAAATGTTTCCTATGAGTGTTTTGGATATTGGTTTTCTTCATTAATAGTAACAACAGTAGCCTATTCTAAGCACTTCACAATTTGTGCAAATTAAATGATATGAACCCATGTGACTTCTCATTAAGAAACTTCTCAAATTTCCTATTTTCCAGCTAGAAATTTCCTGTTTTTCAACAGGAGATTTTCTTAACCATCATTTTTGTCATTTCTAGAGATTTATGGCATTCAGTCTATTATCTTGATCTAATTTTTTTATCTGCTTCTTAAAATAGCTCTGCCCTTTTTTTTTCTAGACATTCATTCATTCTGGAGTAGTCTGCTCAGAGTGTCATAGCAAAATACCACAGACTGGGCAGCTTAAACTTTTCTCATGGTTCTGGAAGATAGGAGTCCAGATCAGAGGGCTGTCATGGTTGATTTGTTAAGACCATTTTCCTGGCATGTAGGCAGCTACCTTCTCATAATCTCCTCCCATGTTCTTTCTTCTGTAAACAATCAGAGAGTTCTCCAGTGTCTCTTCTTAGAAGAACACAAATCCTGTTGGATTAGGATCTCACTCTTATGACTATTTAACTTCAGCTACCTTTCTAAAATCTTATCTCCCAAATAGTCACATTAAGGATGATCATATCAACATATGAATTTGGAGGAACAGCATTCAGTCAATAGCAATTTTAATAGACTGATTCTTAAAGAAAACAGCAATTTACTCAGAAGAAGCTGATAAGCAAGAACAAATGTGAGGGCACATGTAAAGTGAAAGAGGGATATTAACTAAAGAATCTTCGAAGTGAATATAGAACATGCTGTCTTTCCTGATGAAAAGTAGTGTGCAAAAATATCTGTAGAATAAATGAATGAGACACTCAAAATGCACTTCAGCTTCCCCAAGACACCAATTTTCAGGAACATTTGTGAATGTATACTTTGATTCATTTAGGTTGGATTTGTATAAAACAAATAATAAAAACATGACTGTTCCTTACTTTACTCTCAAACATGAAATTCACTAGGGAATTTAATATGTTTATTCAATGGAATATATTAGTATTAAAGACTAATAAATTTTGATATTGATATGCTATTAAAAAATTCTCTTTTCAACTGGGCTAAGATTTGGAAAGGGTTGCTGTTCTTGTGTCTAGTGATGTGTTTGTGGATATCTGTGCATATTAGTATACATATGGGATTTACAAATTTTAAATCTCTGTGGCAATATTTCTGTAACACTTTTGTGACTTTAGTCTTAACTAGTCACTTAAGCTCTAACAAAGTTAGGCACCACCATATTTATAGACTATTAGAACATGATTCACTAAAAATAAAAGTAAGTGCTATGTACACAGTCTCTAGCACTTACAGGTAAACAGAAGAATAGATCTAGAGAGCAGACTGTTGGAATAGGTTTGCAAACAAGATTTGGAGCCACAAATGCACCATAGGCTGTTCTACACAGATCAAAAATAATTTAGGTTAGGAAGTTGTGGATCGTAATATCCATATGTACACTACCATATGTACAAATTAATGTGTACAAACAATACCATATGTAGACGTGAAATGTGACAAGCAACTTAAACTTTTCTCAGTATGTAGAGGTAAATGTGAGAAGACAGCAAAGTGAGAATTGGTTAAGCTTTATTTTAATGACCCAACTTTGCTTACAACTTGTTTTTAGGATAGAGCAAAAGATACATTGCTTAAAATCAGAATTGTGTGTAAATTTCAAATATTTTTATTTAGAAATTTAATCCTACAAAAATGTTCACTTATTCAAATCAGATTTCTTTTCTGCAGATGTAAAATTCACAGAGGACAGCTCTATGAATTTATCATTAATTAATATCTTTCAGTTGCTAAGTCATGTCCAACTCCTTGAGACCCCATGGACTGCAGCATGCTAGGCTTCCCTATCTTTCACTATGTCCAAAAGTTGGCTCAAATTCATATCCATTGAGTCGGTGATGCCATCCAACCATCTCATCCTCTGTCACCCTCTTCCCCTTTTTCTTTCACTCTTTCCCAGCATCAGGGTCTTTTCCATTGAGTCGCCTCTTCATATCAGTTGGCCAGAGTGTTGGAGCTTCAGCTTCAGCATCAATCCTTCCAATAAATATTCGAGGTTGATTTCTTTTATGATTGACTGGTTTGATGTAGGATGTAGTGCAAGTGCTCTCAAGAGTCTTCTCCAGCACCACAATACAGAAGCATCAATTATTCCGCATTCAGCCTTTTTTACTATCCAATTCTCACATCTGCACGTGACTACTGGAAAAACTATAGTTCTGACTATATGAAACTTCGTCAGCAAAATGATGTCTTTTCTTTTTATCACACTGTCTAGGTTTACCATAGCTTTCCTTCCAAGCAGCAAGCATCTTTTAATTGTGTGGCTGCGTGTCATGGTCCACGGCGATTTTGGAGACCAAGAACATAAAATCTGTCACTGTTTTCACATTTTCCCCTTCTATTTGCCATGAAGTGATGGGGCTGGATGCCATGATGTTAGCTTTCTTGAATGTTGAATTTTAAGCCTGTTTTTTTGCTCTCAAGACTAGAAAAATGACCTGCTACTCTCTCCCTCCCAAACCTCCCAAATTAGAATATAAAATTCTTTGTATTAAAATATAGTTGATATACGATATTATGTTATTTTCAAGTATACTACACAGAGATTTGACATTTTCAAAAGATATGAAATGATAACCACTAAATCTGGTAACCATCTGTTCCCAAATAAAGTTATTAAATATTACTGATATTTATTAAGATGTATGTTATATCTTGTGTGTTATTTATTTTATAACTAGAATTTTATACCTCTTAATCCCTTTTATCAGTGTCACTCACCCCCACCTTCTCTCCTCTGGCAACCACCCGTTTGTTATCTCTATGGGCCAGTTACACTTTTGTTTTATTTGTTTGTTTTCAGACTCCACATATAATTGAGATCATACATTATTTGTCTTTTACTAGCTGATTTATCTCACTAAAGCTTAGCTTTCTAGATCCATCAATGTTGTAAAAATGTTAATATTTACTTATTTTTATGGCTGAATAATATTATACCCCCCACACACACACACACAATATCTCCTTTATCCATTTGTCTGCCATGTACACTTCGGTTGCTTCAATATCTTGGCTACTGTAAATAGTGCTACAGTGTACACTGGGGTGCATATACATTTTCCAATTAGTGTTTTATATTTGGGGACAAATACCCAGAAGTGGAATTGCTGGATCATACCTTAGTTCTATTTTTAATTTTTTGAGAAAACTCCATGCTGTTTCCCATAGAGACTGCGCCAATCTACACTTTCTCCAACAGTCTCGAGGGTTCCCTTTCTCCACATCCTTACCAACACTTGTGACTTTTTAATAGCCATTCTGATGTGTGTGAGGTGAGATCTCATTGTGGTTTTGATAGGAGTTCACTGATGATTACTAACCTTGGGCAGATTTTCAAGTCTTTTGGCCGTCTCCATGGCTTCTTTTTGCCTTTCATACTGTTCATGGGGTTCTCAAGGCAATAATACTGAAGTGGTTTGCCATTTCCCTTCTCCCGTGGACCACGTTTTGTCAGAACTCTTCACTGTGATCCGTCTGTCTTGGGGGGCCCTACACAGCTTGGCTCATAGTTTCATTGAGTTAGACAAGGCTGTGATCCATGTGATCAGTTTGGTTAGTTTTCTGTGTTTGTGGTTTTCAGTCTGTCTGCCCTCTGATGGATAAGGATAAGAGGCTTGTGGAAGCTTCCTGATGGAAGAGACTGACTGTGGGGGAATCTGGGTCTTGTTCTGATGGGTGGGGCCATGCTCAGTAAACCTTTAATCCAATTTTCTGTTGATGGGGGGAGTCGTGTTCCCTCCCTGGTGTTTGGCTTGAGGCCAAATTACGGTAGGGGTAATGGGATAATGGAGACCTCCTTCAAAAGGACTTATGCCCACACTGCTGGATTCAGTGCCCCTGACCCCAGTGGCAGGCCACTGTCAATCCACACCTCTGCCAGAGACTCCCAGACACTCACAGGCCAGTCTGGGTCAGTCTCTAGTGGGGACACTGCTCCTTTCTCCTGGCTCCTGGTGCACACAAGGTTTTCTTTGTGCCCTCCAAGAGTCTGTTTCCCCAGTCCTGCAGAAGTTCTATAACAAATCCTACTGGTCTCCAAAGTCAAATTCCCTGGAGGTTCTCAGTCCCTTTGCCGAATCTCCACGTTGGGAAATCTGTTGTGGGTCCTAGAACTTTCTTAACAGTGTGAGAATTTCTTTGGTAGTATAATTGTTCTGCAGTTTGTGGGTGTCTGCTCAGCAAATCTATGGTGGGGCTAATGGCACCCTCTTCAAAGAGGGCCTATGCCACATGCTGGCGTGTCCCAGGTCTGCTGCAGCCAGAGCCCCTGTCCCCGCAGCCGTCCACTGCTGACCTGTGCCTCTGCAGGAGACACTCAAAAGCAGGTCTGGCTCAGTCTATGTGGAGCCTCTGGGTCCTGGTGTGCACAAAGTTTTGTCTGAGCCCTCTGTGTGTCTCTGGTGTGTATGGGGTTTGATTCTAAATGCAATTTCACCCCTCCTACCATCTTCTTGGGGCTTCTCCTTTGCTCTTGGATGTGGGGTATCTTTTTTGGTGGCATCCAACATTCTCCTGTCGATGGTTGTTCAGTATCAAGTTGCAATTTTAAAGTTCTCTCAGAAGAAGATGAGCACATCCTTCTATTCTGCCATCGCAAGCTCTGGGAGTTGATGATGGACAGGGAAGCCCAGTATTCTGCAGACTATTTGTATGGAGTTGCAAATAGTCGGATACAAGTGAGCGACTGAGCTGAACTGACTGATATCTTCTTTGGAAAAATCTCTATTCAGATCCTATATCTAATTTTAAGCAGGTTTTTTTTTTTTTAATGTTGAGTTCTCTAATTTCATTTTACAGTTTGGATATTAATCTCTTATTGGATATATTGTTTGCAAATATATTCTCTCATTCAGTAAGCCGAATTTGTATTTCATTGCTAGTTTCCTTTGCCATGCAAAAGCTTTATAGTTTAATGTAGTTGCATCTATTTATTTTTGCTTTTGTTTTCCTTGCCTGAGGAGACAGATCCAAAAATATTGCTAATACCAACATCAAAGGACATGACATGTATGGAGTTTTGTGGTTTCAGGCCTTACATTTAATTCTTTAATACATTATGAGTTTATTTGTGTATATGGTGTGAGAAAATAATCCAGGTTGATACTTTTGCATGTAGCTATCCAGTTTTCCCAATAGCATTTACTGAAGAGGCTGTCTCCCTCCATTGTATATTCTTGTTTCTGTCATCATACTTAATTGACCATATAAATGAGGGTTTATTTCTGTGGTCTTTATTTTGTTCCATTGATCTATGTGTATGTTTTTGGCCAGTACCATATGTTTTTTATTGTTTTTAACATTATTTTAAAAGAATAAAGTTTTTATTACATTAGCTTTGCAATAAAGTTTGAAATCAAGGAACATGATAAACTCACATTTTTCTTTTCCAGGATTATTTTAACTTTTCAACATCATTTGTGTTTCCATACAAACTTTAAAATTATTTCTTCTAGTTCTATGAAAAATGACATTGATATTTTGAGAACAAAATTTTTGCCTCCATTAGATTTTTTTCATGGCTTTTTTCTGGATGCGATTGTAAATGAATTTTTTTTTAATTTTTATTTCTGATAGTTCATTATTAGCATATAGAAATGCAACAGATTTTTGTATTAATTATGTATCCTTCACCTTTACTGAATTTATTAGTTCTAACACTTTTTTGCTAGTGTCAAAGATTTTCTACATATACTAACATGTCATTTTCAAACAGCAACAGGTTTACTTCTTCCTTTCAAATTTGAAGACTTTTTTTTTAATTCGAAGACTTTTAATTCATTTCTTTCTCATTGCTGTGGCTAGGACTTCCAAAACTACGTTGAATGAGAGTGGCAAGGGCACACTTCTCTTGTTCCTGAACTTATAGCAAAGGTTTTCAGCTGTCACAATTGAGTATGATGCTGACAGTGGGCTTGTCACATATAGCCCTTATCATGTTGAGATATTCCTTCTTTACCCACTTTGTTGAGAGTTTTGCCATAAATGAATATTGAATTTTGTCAAAAGCTTTTTCTGCATATATCCAAATGATCATGCTATTTGTTCTTCAATTTGTTAACATGGTCAATTTGCAGATATTGAATCACTCTTGCATCCATGGAATAAATTCCTTTTGATCGCGGTGCATGATCCTTTTAATGCATTATTGAATTCAGTTTGCTGATACTTAGTTGAGAATCTTTGCGTTTATGTTTATTAAGGATATAAGCCTGTAATCTTTTTTGATGTTTTTGTCTGGTCTTTGTAACAGAATAATGCTGATCTCATTGAACGAGTTTGGAAGCATTCCTTCTTGTTCAATTTTTTGAATAGCTGGAAAGCATAGTGGTAGTTTTCTTCAAACAATTGGTAAAATTCACCTGTGAAGCCATCTTGTCCTGGACTTTTGTTTGTTGGGAGTTTTTTTTAAATTATTATTGGTAGTAGTATTTATTCACTTTCATTATTGATAATTGGTCTGTTCATAGTACCTATTTCTTCTTGATTCAGTATTAGAAAACTACATTTCTAGGAATTTATCCATTTCATCCATATAGTCCATTTTATTGGTGTATAATTTTTCATGGTAGACTCATAATTCTTTGTATTTCTGTAGTGCCAGAGACAACTTCTTTCATTTCTAATTTTATTTATTTGGGTTCTTTCTCTTTATGTCTTGATGAGTCTGGTTAAAGGTTTGTCAATTTTGTGTATCTTTTCAAAGAAATAGCTCTCAGCTTCATTGATCTCTTGTATTGGTTTTTCCTGGTGGGTGGGGAGAGAGACTCCCCTATTTCATTCATTTCTGCTCTGATCTTTATTATTTCCTTCCTTCTAACTTTGAGATGTGTTTGCTTGTTTGTTTGTTTCCTAGTTTTCAGGTTCGGGGATAGAGTACTTGAGATTTTTCTTGCTGTTTGAGGTAGGTCTGTATCATTACCCACTTGTCTCTTAGAACTGTTTCTGCTGTCTCTCATTGATTTTGAAATGTTGTGTTTCCACTTCCATTTGTCTTCAGGTTTTTTTTCCCCCCTTTGATATTTTTAGTGTTTTGTAGCATATTGTTTTGGCTACACATGTTTGTGTGTTTTGTATTTTTAAAAAACTGTAGTTGAAAAAAAATTATAGTTGATTTCTAGGACCATACTGCTGTGGCCACCAGATGTATGCTCTCGGGGTACCCCTGTATAATCTGGGAACCCTCCTCTGTTATGGTAGGCCTGACTTCTGTGGGCATGCTGGTAAGCAAGGCTTTTCCCAGCCCACTTGACTGCAAGGGCCTGCCTCATGCAGTGACTGTGGCCCAGTGGTGGGTGAGGCTGGGTCCCAAATGCCTGGCCCCCAAGACTGAGGTTCAAGGGGCCACAACACTGATACCAGTCTGCCAATGGTCACAGCCCTTCATGGCTGGCTGTACAGGATAGAGGACAGCGGATGTGGTGTCAGTCCACTGGTAGATAGGCAGGTAAGCCTGAAGTTCTAATAGGCTAAAGAGAGGGTTCCTAAATGGCACTGTCCAGCACCAGTGTCCACACAGTGAAACAAGCTGCCCAAAACAGCTGCAGCCAGCATCTCCAACCCTAGAGGGAGTCCCCGTTGCCTCCTGCCTCTTCAGGAGGCTTTTCAAGATGAGCAAGGGGATCCGATCCAGGTTTCTCTAAAACCATTGCCTTTGTGCTAAGACTTACAGAGTGTGAGATTTTACATACACCCTTTTGGAACAGACACTGTTTCCACAGTCTTCTGGCTCTCCCACACAGAAGCCCCACTGATTTTCAAAGCTGGACGCTCTAGGGCTCATCTCCCCAATGCAAGACCCCCAGTCTAAGGAGCCAAATTTGGGGCTGAGATCCCTCAGTTCTCAGGAAGGACCTCTGTGATTGTGGGTCACAGATGGAGGGATGTGGGTCCTGACTGTTTCACCCACGCATCTTCTTGTGGTTCCTTCTTTATATCTTTAGCTGTAAAATTACTTTCTGCTAGTCTTCCTGTTTTTCTCATAGGGAGTTTCTCTGTTAGATAGTTGCTCATAAATAGTTGTAATTTAGGTGAATTCAGGGACTATTACTCCTCCATTTTGACCACACCTTTCCTGGAATTTATTAGCTAATTCCTGTCTGTTACTCAAGACAGAAATCATGGGTTTTAAAGACTTTAACCAACTGGAATTTCTTAAATGAGTTATCATTTAATTAAGCATTAAGAAGAATCTAGCAAAGTTTGCAAAAGAAAACCAAAAATCATTCAAGAAGATTTTATTATAGGAAATAAACACTACATTTAAATGAATTTAGGAACTAATGAATGGAAATCTAAAGTATTATTTAGAGAACAAAGGTCGATTCTAAGTACTGATTTTACAAAATACTTGAGACAATAGAGGATAAAAATGACAAAATTTGATCACATTACATTTTTTTCCCCAATCAATTTTCTTAAAAATCACCTATGAAATCTTACTTGCTAAATATATAGAGTCCTCCTTAGTCTAGTCCCCATCTTGCTTTGGGTATAGCACTGACTTCCTTTTTCAAACTCTTGGCTTCCCCAACTTTTGTGACATTTTCCTTTCAGTTCCCCCCAATTGTTGCTTCTCAGTTCCTTTACTTATGCTACTCCTTAAACGTCAGCAAATTCCAAGATTGTGACCTCCCAGTCTTATGTTGTTCTATATAATTTGCACCATTTCCTCTAGAGAGGTGATTCTCCGTTCAGCCCCCAACTGACTTCCAGATCCAAATTTTCAACTGCCTGAAATATTGACTGTATTTTAAAAGATCTTGATTATTCATTCACACCTCAAGTTTACCATATGCTAAATTTAATATATTTCAATTTATCTTGCAACATTTTATATCTCCCTCTGAGTTGTCCATGTGGTATCACAATTACCTACTTTGCTAATTCTATTAGTTTCCTAAGGCTGCCATAATGAATTTCCACAAACTGAGTGGGTTCAAGCAACAGGAATTTACTCTCTCAGTGCTGAAGACTAAAAGTCTGAAATCAAGCTATTGGCAAGGTTGGCCCTTCGGGAAATTCTGAGGGAGAATCTGTTGCACGGTTTTCTCCTGGCTTTTGGTCATTGCCAGCAATCCTTGGTGCTTCTTGGACTGTAGACACATCACCCCAGCCTCTGCCTCTATGGTCACATGTCTTTCTCCATGTGTTTCTTCCATGTTTTCACTTGGCATTCTTATAGGGAGGACTCCCGTCATTAGATTAAGAGCCCACTCTACTCCAGTGTGACCTCATTGTAAACAGTTACATCTGCAAAGACTCTGTTTCCAAGTACAGTCACATTCTGAGGCTCTGGATGGACATGAATTTTGGCAGAACATTATCCATGTCTTATGTTCACCAAATTTGACATTTCCTACTGTTACACTAATCCACAGATTTTAACTCAACTCTCTTCCCTCTTCAAATCATACCTTTTTCCTCATCACAATTAATTACTATCTTTCTTTTTACAATAACTTTCTAAAACATAGCTAATAATGTCCCTCTTCTGTTTATAATTCTGTTATGGTTCTTCAGTGGTCTCAGTTGACCTTTCAAGCTAAATTACAGGTGATTGGAGATCCTATATTAAAATGTTTGAGGCTTTATTGTCCTCAACAAGGCAACAACTAATACATCTTTCCTCAGGCTTTTGAGTATCTTCCCTTTACGTCATTAAAGTATCATTCCTCCTCCTCTGTAGACTCATCCCTGATTACTATCTATTCATTTTGCCCCATCAAAATTTGCCATCCGTTTGTGTTATGCTAAAGCTACAATCTTGAACTAGAGTATATGTATCACAGGGTGCACATGAAAACTTTCCTAGAGCCCTATAAACACCAATGGTTTATAAATAATCAAGTTCAAAATCTATAATTTACATACATACTCTTTCGTGAAACTGGTATTCCTAAGCCACTTGCAGATGAGTTTTTCTTTCCTACCTTTCCTCTCACATTGGCTTTTCTCTCAGTTGCCAAAAAAAAGCCTGTTTCTAACCCATCCCAATACTACTATGATACATTGTCCTGGAGTGTAAAAATTTTTGCAATCCCAAACACAGGGACAATTGTTAATTATGTAATTTTTTTGCCTCTATCTGATTGAATTTAGGAAGTAAGGAATACTGTTATAATTCTCTTATTTGCTATCAACTGATTTTAGAAATGAGTTTCCTCTGAACCCTTATCAAAAAGAGAAATAAATTGTATTTTAACAATAACTAATTCTTTATTCCTCCATAAGTACATATTCAGTTCAGTTCAGTGCAGTTGCTCAGTCATGTCTGACTCTTTTCAACCCCATGGACTGCACCACTCCAGGCTTCCCTGTTCATCACCAATTCCCGGAGCTTGCTCAAACTCTTGTCCATCAAGCCGCTGATGCCATCCAACCATCTCATCCTCTGTCATCCCCTTCTCCTCCTACCTTCAATATTTCCCACCATCAGGATATTTTCCAATGCATCAGTTCTTCGTATCAGGTGGCCAATGGATTGGAGTTTCAGCTTCAGCCTCAGTCCTTCCAATGAACACCCAGGACTAATTTCCTTTAGGATTGACTGGTTGGATCTCCTTACAGTCCAAGGGACTCTCAAGAGTCTTCTCCAAAACCACAGTTCAAAAGCATCAATTCTTTGTGACTCAGCTTTCTTTATAGTCCAATTCTCACACAAAATCTAAAATGCTTAACCATGTCAATCAGAGATGACTATCAATAAAACTTTACTTTCATGTTTGTTTATCAAAATTTATAAAATATATTTACTGTTTCCTAAATTCTTCACCAAGGAGTTATGAGGAATAATTCTTTTAAAAATATACAATATGAACTAGAATTATCAAGTATAACTCAAAAGAACCTTTGTTATAAAAGCATATTTCATTGGTTCCCTCATACTTCCATACAACTTTTTGTTTATTTTATGGAATATTGTTTCTTCATCTCCATTTTTTCATTCATTCACCAAATTATCTAAGAAGAAATACATTTATAACTTCTGTATATACATTGGTGGAGAAGAAGATAGGCAAGGATTACTGTGGAAAAAAGCTGGAAAAAAACAGAAAAGGTGGAATAGATTAGCATATTGATGTTCAGCTAACACAAAAAGAAAAATACGGAGTATGTGAAATATAGCTATGGATTAGAAATAGTGACATGCTTTATAATACAATTTTAAACATGTAACTGTGAGATATGTTTGCACAGTACAAACTGGTGCGATTAAGGGCCGATTATACAATCAAATAAGACATAGATAATTCAGGAAAAGAAAAGCATTCTCTTTAAGTCTTAGTGCTTGAATTAGACATTTTGACAGTTTGAATACCTGACTTTACAGTCAGTAATCCACCAAGCCTCAACCTTACTTTTTATGGATTTTTTTAATGCATTGAAGTACATCAAATAAGGTCAAAGAAAAAGGTTGAAAGTAGTGGGTTTATTTATTCAACAAACATGTATTTAAAATACACCTTGTCCTAGATCTTGCAAAATATAAAGAAGACATACAGTTCCTGATCTTGAAACTGTCAGTTTATGATACTATCAAAAACAAACATAGCTTCAAAAATCCCAGATACACTAGATCATCAAGATCTTGTTGTAAGAATTATATTCCTGAATGCTTCCTGAGTGTCCCAAGCAAGGTCCTATCACACAAAGTCCTACAAACACCATGAATTGAACACACACACATATACTTATAGACACAATTCATCTTTTCATATACCCACTACAAACAAGCATCTCTTTCTGAATTCAAATTTTTATTAATGTTCTCATAAATCTAGTCTCCTGTAATAGTAGTCTTTGTGAATTTAGCCTCTTGCAATAAAAACTGAGAAATTAGTCTTGATTCTTTATTTGGGTTTATCCAAAAGATCCAGAAAGTTCAAATTCTTTGATTTCTGCCACTACAATACTTCTTTAGTCCATTTTCCCTTCATCAATTCTAACCTAACCTATTAGCTTCCTTCCTTGCCTGTATGCATTTACACTGCTCCTCTTCAATCCTCCCGTTATTGCTACCTTTCCAAAACGTCTATCAGCTCATACACCTCATTTGCGTAATATTCTCCATTGGTTCACATTAACCTAGAGGTCAGTGTTTAAACCCATAAGCAGATTAAACAGGAACCATCATAACCTGACCCCACTCACCTTTTCAGACCTAACTACTACCTCTCCTGCCACCCCACCACCACCTGGCCCCTTACATGTACACATTGCCTTCCAGTCATGCCAAAACACTTGTTCAATGTATCATATTTATTTCACATTTTTTAACATGTTGTTCTCAAGGCCAGGAGGGGCCTCATTTCATTTTTCTGTCAAAGACATTCTAACCCTTCCAGACTTGTGATGCTCTCCCTATGGGGCCACTCTGATCCCCAGGCCAAGTTCAGTGTGAGCATAGCATTCTCTATGTATGTTTATTACTTCTAATTAGCTACTTATTTACATCCTTGCTTCCCCCATTAAACTGTGAACATCCAAAGGGCTAGTGTCTGTTCAACATATCTTTCTATTTCCAGTACGAAAAGTAGAAACTCAATAACTGTTTGATGAATGAATAAGCTTCTAGGCATACTAAGATTTTAAGCAGAAATTTATGACATGATATAAATGGCAACAAGTTTTCATCAGAAAATAAAATTTTTTTCTTGGTTTTGTGGACTGAATGCCCTCCTATTTCTATATCGTATATCAGATTTTCTTCCACTGCTGCTCCATCCTTGAATGGTTTATAAAGGTCTTAATGGGACACAGACACACCTGAAGAATCTTGATGCTGAAGCAGGACTTTAGACATTTGAAAGAGGTGCAAATTATACTATGATAATTGTAAGGGGAGAAAGACATCAATGGCTAGGGAATTTGTAAACAGTTAGATATGATTTATTTGTGGACCTGGTGGAAAATGGATATTAGTGGAGAGGGGCTCATGTTAGAGTCCTCTTTAAATAGAATGCACAGGTTACCCAGTTCCACTGTGAACCCCATGGGTTCCCATTTGGAAGGGAGACAGAAAAGGCAGATATGGATGTGAGAAGGTGAGAATGGCTGGAACTTATGTGGGTCTATGTAGACCCAGTGTTAGACTCAGGAGGGTCAAGAGTGAGTTAGAGCTTTGAGGATAAACTATGAGGAAACTCAGATCATTATAAAATATACTAGTTTATAAAGTAAGTCCACTCCATACAAGCCTTCAAGCCGCACACTTTCAAAGATGCATACATGTGTTCACATGCCCAGTAGTGTAAGCTATTCACACGTCTGACGTACATTGTCACGTGCATGCATCCTCCAGGGGCGGTTGTACTTTTGTGCGATTTGTTGTGCAGCACTGTGTACTGCACAGTGTACAGTGTCTTTATTTCAAGCCCAAGGTGTCCAGAAGCAAGTGTAAGAGCAGCGGTGATATAGCTGGTACTGCTAAGAAGTGCCGAGCGGGAACAATGGAAACAAAAAGAAAATAACTGAGAGAGTAGAGTGAGGCGAAAAGATGGCAGACACCACTTGTTCTTACAACATGAATTGTTCACCCATCAACATGGTTCTAAAGAAGAAGGATGAACTCATGGAACATGTGAAGTCTGCTGTGCTGATGGCGTCAACAATAAAATCAAAGAAGCAAGGAAGAGTGATGGAGGAAGTGGAGAAACTTCTCGGCGTGTAGATGCAGGATCAGGATCAGTGTCGAGCCCCACTCAGCTTAATGCTGCCTCAAGAGAGAGCTGAAAGCCTTTATGAAGACTTGAAGAAGAAACGTGATGAAGAATCAGATGGCACACATTTTAATGCCAGCCGTGTATGATTTCATCAGTTCAAGGCTAGAGCCAACCTTTACAATGTTAAAGTAAGTGGCAAGGCAACAAATGCAGATACGGTAGCTGGAAATTTCCTGAAATGTTTTGAGAAATTATTTATGAAGGCACATATTTGTCCCATCGGGATGTTAATGTGAATGAGACAGGACTGTACTAAAGAGGGTGCCAGACCGAAGTTGCATCAGTAAGGAGGAAAAGTGATGTTGGGCTATGAAGCAGCAAAGGACAGGCTAACTCTTGTTTGGTGGCAATGCTTCTGGTGATATGAAGCTGAAATCTCTCTTAATCATTCTAAGAATTCAAGAGTGTTGGTGCCCTTTAATGAACCAGGACCTGGCGGTCCAGAGGTGACCATAACAAAAATGAAAGAGAGAAAGAGGCTGATACACCCTGGTTTACGCAGAGAACCAATAAAGTCCTTGACATAAGACTCGAGTCTCTCACGAAGGCACCGGGCGCCCTCTCGAGGTGGGGGAGAAGGCACAGGGCACCTTCTCAAGAGAGTCTTAGAAGCCTGGGCAGGAGAGTGAGCTAGACGGGTTTCTGCCTTCCAGAGAATTAGCCGAGGAGAGAGAAAGACAGAAAGAAAGAAAGAAAGACACGGGGACCCAAGCTCTGATGGCGCAAAGGTGCCTTATTAGCAGAAATGCAGGCTTATATATCTTTAGTAAGATGATTACTCAGCTATTACACAGGATGAAATTTTATCAATAGCCACAGTGTGGATAGTCTAATACATACAAGGTCACTGACGCTGAAAAGAGTCACTGCATGTCTCATCCCATGACCTCAGTCCTGAGAACTGCATGCAGCTTTACTCGTTCTTAGAATAGGAACTGATAAGGAACAGAGAATCCTTGAGAAACAGACAGCAGCACGCAGGACTCCTCCTGTTAAATGTCCCTGACAATCCCCCTTATTTATTATATTTGTGAAAAGGGTCTTGATTAATTGAGTTTGTCGTAAAGAGAATGTTTACTAAAGGAGATTCAGGCCTGTCTCACACAATGACCTCAGTTCCTGGGAGCAGCCTGCTGTTCCGCTTAAAAAGAAACAAAGGACTTGTGAGAAACAGCACGTAGGAATCCTGTTAAACACTCCCTAATACAAGAGCCTTTATAAACATAGCCATGGACTCTCTTCCTATTGTGTGGAAGAGTACTGTAACCCCAAAGCTTGAGTCTCACAGGCAATTTTCCAGAACTGGTTTTTTCCACCACTTTATCCTGGACATGGAGAAATATTGCTCAGAGAAGGATATCCCATTCAACATTCTTTTGCTGCTTGACAATGCTTGGGTCACCACCACCAACCCCCAGTTCATGGACAACTGTCATCCTAGGATCAACGTAGTACCTAGGTCATTCATCCAACCTATGGGCCAGGGAATTATAGTGACTTTCAAGAAATATTATTTACATCACACTTTGTCAGGCAGTGAAGACAAGGAATGAATCGGGAAAACCTTGTGACAACATTGGAAGGACCATAAAACTACAGGGCTTCTCTGGTGGCTCAGACAGTAAAGAATCCACATGCAATGCAGGAGACCTGGGTTTGATCCCCAGGTTGGGAAGACTCCCTAGAGGAGGGCATGGCAACCCACTCCAGTATTCTGGTCTACAAGACCATGAAAACACTGATTATGCTTGGCACGAGGTTACAGCTGTCACCAAGAATGGTATTTGGGAGAACCTTTGTCTACAGTTTGTTCACAACTTTCGTGGATTTAAGAAGGTGGATGAGGCGTCCAAAGAGGTCTTCAGCAACTTAATGACCTTCACTGAGAAGTTGGAGCGAGGTCTGCAAGAGTACGACTTCACTGAACTCCTTGCTGTGCAACACAAGAAGCTTACTAATGAAGGCCTGATGGAATTGGAGGCTCAGAGAAAGAACAAAAAGAAACAAGAGTGGAACTCGTTTTTATGCAGGGGACTTACTGTATGCTTTATTTTGTAGGTCTTCTTAGAAGGGAAGTTTATTAAAGCATGCTAGATATATTAGTTTTCTACTATAGCTTAACACATTATGGCAATTCTGGAGACTTAAAACAGCAACCAGTTACTAGCTCACATTCCCACAGCTCAGAAGGTCAGGTGGGCTTGCCTGGGTTCTCTGCTTTAGGCACAACACAGTTGAAATTAAGGTACCAGCCAGGCCTGGCTGGGCTCTTATCTGGAGGCACCAAAGAAGAATCCACTTCTAAGCTTATTCAATTATTGGCAGGATGCAGTTGCTTACAGTTGTAGGACTGAAGTCCTTGCTTCCTTTTTATCTACTAGCCAGGGATCACTCTCAGCTCCCAGAGGCTTCATGCAATTCTTATCAGGGGACTCCTTTCTCCTTCAAAGCCAAAAATGGAGAAATTCCCCGTGTGCTTCAAATCTCTGACTTTCTGTTCTGTCACCAGTTGGAGAAACTGTCTGCTTTTAAAGGACTCATTTGATTACATCAGACACATCGCTATAATTTCCTTATCTTAAAGTCAGCTGAGCCACATAACACAACCAATTATGGAAGTAAACTCCACCATATTCATTGTCCCTGGGATTACCTAGGACATGCAAGCCATGGAGACATCTTAGAACTCTGCCTACCCACTCCATTACTCTTGCCTGGAAAACCCCATGAGCAGAGGAGCCTGGTAGGCTGCAGTCCGTGGGGTCGCGAAGAGTCGGACACAACTGAACGACTTCACTTTCACTTTTCACTTGCATGCACTGGAGAAGGAAATGGCAACTCACTCCAGTGTTCTTGCCTGGAGAATCCTAGGGACAGGGGAGCCTGGTGGGCTGCCGTCTATGGGGTCGCACAGAGTCGGACACGACTGAAGCGACTTAGCCGCAGCAGCAGCAACCATATCAACTATAGCATTTTTTCTTCTCATGATACCATCTAATGACGGAATCACAGAATCCGTTCAGTTCAGTCACTCAGTCGTGTCTGACTCTTTACGACCCTCTGGACTGCATCACAGAATAGTCATTTGCTATTTTTGGATTCTAGTTTTTCAGTGGGAAATCTGTATTGCACAGAGCACCCTATCCATTAAATTTTATTCTTGAGTTGTTCTACTCAGTTGTAGAAGGAGAAGCTAGTACATTATCTTGGGTTTTGGGGAAGAGGAAGAAACTTAATGCCTCCCCTGTAGTATCTCCTTAGGTTTACGGGGAAGAGGAAGAAACTTAATCCCTCCCCTGTATGTATCTCCTTGGGTTTATGGGGAAGAGGAAGAAACTTAATCCCTCCCCGTATGTATCTCCTTAGGTTTATGGGGAAGAGGAAGAAACTTAATCCCTCCCCGTATGTATCTCCTTAGGTTTATGGGGAAGAGGAAGAAACTTAATCCCTCCCCGTATGTATCTCCTTAGGTTTATGGGGAAGAGGAAGAAACTTAATCCCTCCCCGTATGTATCTCCTTAGGTTTATGGGGAAGAGGAAGAAACTTAATCCCTCCCCGTATGTATCTCCTTAGGTTTATGGGGAAGAGGAAGAAACTTAATCCCTCCCCGTATGTATCTCCTTAGGTTTATGGGGAAGAGGAAGAAACTTAATCCCTCCCCGTATGTATCTCCTTAGGTTTATGGGGAAGAGGAAGAAACTTAATCCCTCCCCGTATGTATCTCCTTAGGTTTATGGGGAAGAGGAAGAAACTTAATCCCTCCCCGTATGTATCTCCTTATAGATCTGACTCTGTCACCTTTTTTTTCCATTTCATCCAAAAAGCAAACCACCTGTAGCCCCTGTTATTAACGAGTACGCGGATGCCCAGCTGCACAGCCTGGTGAGAAGACTGCGCCAAAGAACAGATTTCTACAAAAGGAAGTTAGTGCAAGGTGATATGTCCTCACCTGAGAGCAGTCCCCAAACTGGTGAGTGGTGTTACCTCAAAGTTCTGGGACGAAGGGGATGAGTGGGTATGTATCAGTATTTTGCAAATGGTTTCACTTGGGCTTCCCCAAAAGCAGTTTCCCCAAGACAATGACTTAGCTAGGAATATTTTATATTGAGGGTGGTGCAGGAGGTGAGACAGCAAGAGAGACGGGGAAGGGAGTTAAGACAATGAAGGTGTGCTAATGGCAGGGCCACTGGGGCCTGATTCAGCTGAACATCTGTGTGGACGACACATAAGAATCATCCTGGAGGAACACGAAGCCGGGAGATCAGTCCACCAACTCCTGCCCTTCGTCGGCTGAGGTCTGCTGCTGGGGCAAGCTGCTAAAGCGTTGTGCTGTGCCTAGTCACTCAGCCTGCCTGGCTCTTTGTGACCCTCTGGACTCTAGCCCACCAGGCTCCTCTGTCCGTGGGATTTCCAGGCAAGAACACTGGAGAGGGTTGCTGTTTCCTAATACTCCAGCACTTTAAGCAAGCCAGCTGGGAGACAATGCCCTGGCAGGGAGATGAACTATTATATAATAGTTTCTTTTTAAAGGGAAAGGTCTAAAATATAGTCATCATAGCTTTATAAAGATATACCAAAAAGAATGTTTTGAGCTTTACTTACCCATACTGGAAGGACATGAATAAAGCTAAAGAAGCCCAAAACTAGAACCCGTGGAATGGTGTATATTTGTAAAGTTTCTGTTCAATGTCAATCCAAAGTACTAACTACTTATGCTCCAAAATATGTGGGAATGAGGCTTGTATTTAAAATATCCTATTTGCAACACCTTTAGGTCATTTAAGTTAAACTTTAAATCTGCTACTTCTTTCCAAATTTCAATGTTTTCGTTACTTAGGTATTTTCACACACAACAATATTGTAAATGTCATAAAACGCCTCATCTGCCTGCGTGAAGGAAGATTACAAAATGTTTTCATTCCAATCTAAACTTTTTCCTCCCTAAGCTAACTTAACCTCTTAAAAAGCTTTTCATCTTTTTTCTCCTATAAAGCAAAGCCCACAGCTGTGTCATCAACCCAAGAAAGTAGTGCCAAGCTAAAAGAAGAGCATTCCCAGAAGGCACCCCTGACCGAGTACCTAAAGCGACTCAGACTTCCAAAAAGCATTGATTCCTACACAGGTACCGTCAAGAAGTGGACTCTCTCAGTGGGAGGGCTGGCTATTCCCAAGAACCCCTGAAACCCAAGCTCACAGATAGCTTCCATGTTCTCCAGCCAGTATTCTGAGCCTGTCTAGAAACCAGTATTTAAACTTAAGGTCTGCAGTGGATCATTTGCCGCTTTCTAGTGAAAAGAAGATATAAAAATATTCCTGTCTGTTTTTAAACAGTCCAAAGCGGGTCCAGTCCCTAATAATCTTTGAAAAGAAGCATTCAGCAATATGTTCATTGAACATTCTCCCCACCAAAAAAAAAAAAAAAAATCCTTATAAAATATGTCTTCTTCCATGGGTTCACATTGTGCATTTAATTGGACAAGTCCCATCCCCAGCCTCCCCCCCGGTGAGCAAGATGTAGGCCCTGGTTCACAAGCCCTGACCCTGCAGCTTCCTTAAGGACCCGCTGGAGGGTCCTGCTGCAGTTCCAGACACAGTGAGGCCTTCGACTTTTCCTCGGGTTCTCCTCCCCTGATGCTAATCATGCAGTTACTCCGGCAGAGAGACACAGTGGCTACTACTCTAGGAAACAGGAAGGACGCCCTCCAAAGTTAGGAAAGCTGCTAAGATCATCTAACATCCCTCTTAAAGCCCGGCGCCTCGGCTCTAGTGGCAGAACCTCGTGATTGCTGTAAATAGAGCCTCGTACACAAATCCCTTATCTCCAGAGGGGAGTGCCCCAACTTGACCAAACTAAGCAACAGAATTATTTTAATGTTCTGTACCTGCCATGTGGGTTGCTCCTGTCGCTTTTTTCCCAGATCGATTCTATCTCCTGTGGCTCTCACTTGTCACCATCGCCTTTAACTGGAACTGCTGGTTTATACCCCTGCGAGTGGTCTTCCCGTACCAGACACCACACAACACACACTACTGGCTTATTACAGACCTCATATGCGATACCATCTACCTCTTCGATCTGCTATTAATCCAGCCCAGGCTCCAGTTTATGAGAGGAGGAGATATAATAGTAAGTAGGGGCTCGGGAGAAGCAGAAACTGACAAAGGAATATCAAAGACTGAACTACAAAAAAACAATTAATGTTTGCTTGTTGTTAATTTAATGTCTGAGGGACTGCATGAGTGGGTCTTTAACCACTGGAACCATCAGTTTAGTAACGACCATAACAAAACAACCGCTGAGCTCTCCCCTGTGTGCTGGGGACCATGCATCTCCCTGTGCTCTAGTTTCCTCATTTTAAAAATAGCAACAGTAGTACCTTCATAATATTGATGGGGAGACTGGATGAATTGATGCCCGTAGGGTGCCTGCAACTGTGTCTGCTGCCTGTCTTCTTTCCGCACTTCACTTTCCAGACTCATCACACCTCATTCCTCAGCATCAAGCGCCCTGTTTGATCCACCTGAGAAAGAGCATTCTCACCCTCATCTTCAACTGGATTTATTCTTACTGTTGAGGGAATTTCACAGTTAATCCAATCAATCTAAGACAGAAAGAGAAGAATAAGTTTTCACAAGTACACACCCAAATCTCTTACACTCCCCTGCCCCCCAGGGCCCTCCCCAGCTCACTAAAAGGATGCTTCCTTTCCAACGCATGTGCCCTGTGATATCTTCGTCACAGTTCTGGGGAGCGCTGCACAGAAACAGACCCTCCAGGGCCACCCTGGGGTGAGCACAGCAACCGAGTGCATGGCACCCTAGGCTCGTACATGTTTTTGAAGATAAAAGGTAGGTTCCTTGATTTCCTGAATATTTTCTTTTAAATCCTTAGATGATTTTAAGTTATCAAAAAGCTGAAAGGAGTAGTTTTGCTTTTGTTTTGTCTTTTTTTTTCCTTTAAAAATACCATTTGATAGGGAGTGCCTTCTAATCAAAACCACAATGAGGTACCATTTCACGCCAGTCAGAATGGCTGTGATCCAAAAGTCTACAAGCAATAAATGCTGGAGAGAGTGTGGAGAAAAGGGAAACCTCTTACACTGTTGGTGGGAATGCAAACTAGTACAGCCATTATGGAGAACAGTGTGGAGATTCCTTAAAAAACTGGAAATAGAACTGCCTTATGACCCAGCAATCCCACTGCTGGGCATACACACCGAGGAAACCAGAATTGAAAGAGACACATGTACCCCAATGTTCATCGCAGCACTGTTTGTAATAGCCAGGACATGGAAGCAACCTAGATGTCCATCAGCAGACGAATGGATAAGAAAGCTGTGGTACATATACACAATGGAGTATTACTCAGCCATTAAAAAGAATACATTTGAATCAGTTCTAATGAGGTGGATGAAACTGGAGCCTATTATAGAGAGTGAAGTAAGCCAGAAAGAAAAACACCAATACAGTATACTAACGCATATATATGGAATTTAGAAAGATGGTAATGATAACCCTGTATGTGAGACAGCAAAAGAGACCCAGATGTATAGAACAGTCTTTTGGACTCTGTGGGAGAGGGAGAGGGTGGGATGATTTGGGAGAATGGCATTGGAACATGTATAATATCATATAACAAACAAATCGCCAGTCCAGGTTCGATGCAGGATACAGGATGCTTGGGGCTGGTGCACTGGGATGACCCAGAGGGATGGTATGGGGAGGGAGGTGAGATCGGGGATCAGGATGGGGAGCACATGTACACCTGTGGCGGATTCATGTTGATGTATGGCAAAACCAATACAGTATTGTAAAGTAATTAACCTCCAATTAAAATAAATAAATTTAATTTAAAAAAAAGAAATCTTTCCTAGGAAGAATTCTAAAGGCCAGAGCTAAAGTTATTGCAACAATCTATTCAAACCATTCCTTGTGCAGACTTCAGACCACCAGTTAAGTCAGCACTCCTCTAAGCGCACTTGGCAGGTTGATGAACGGTGATGACGGCACACAAATAAGAAGGAAACACCACGCAAGAAAGTGAGCGCTAATTTCAACCTCCATTAGATGCACAAGAAGGGGAGAAAAATCAATGTTTGACAAATGGAAAATGACAAAATCAGCAAGGAGAAACTTTATTTTCAATTTTCGAAGACATCTTTGCACATAATGGAGTGTTAAAACCAAGAAAAATAACCAATAAAAATACACTCAATGGGCTCCATTTAAAACTCATTATCACAAGCCACAAATATAGAGCAGGATCTAATTGCTTCGTTTGTTCAAATGAAGTTTAATGGTTTCTTTAACTCAGAGTAGGTAGTTTTAGACTTTAAAACTTTGATTACATGTCGCTAAGAGGACGATCCGGAGAAGGCGCTGGCAACCCACTCCAGTACTCTTGCCTGGAAACTCCCATGGACGGAGGAACCTGGTGGGCTGCAGTCCATGGGGTTGCTGAAAGTCGGACACGACTGAGCGACTTCACTTTCACTTTTCACTTTCATGCATTGAAGGAAATGGCAACCCACTCCAGTATTCTTGCCTGGAGAATCCCAGGGATGGGGAAGCCTGGTGGGCTGCCGTCTATGGGGTCACACAGAGTCGGACACGACTGACATGACTTAGCAGTAGCTGCAACAAGAGGACAATCCAAGTCGAGTAGCCAACCTGAGAGTCTCACTGCAGTTGAGCTATTCATGTGACCTTTATGTTACACCTCCAAGTTATTCATTCATTCAACAAACATTTATTACATACCTACAGTTACCAGATATTCCAGGCAGAGCACAGAAATATTAATTCCTGAAAGGCTTGAGGGAAAATAGATACCAGATTGAGTGCTGGAGGCCGCAATAGAGGGAATGGTGAGTGTTTACAAGTTTTCCATAGTATTTATGTGCAATATCTTTCTTCTGAAAATGGTGCTTCATAGAGAGCAGAATTTTGGTTCAAGGACCAAAAAAAAAAAAAAAATCTCATTTAAAATGTCCTTCATTGACAGCAGGAGTAGAGCTGGGAATGACCGTCTGGGTTATTTAGATGAGATTTGCACTCACAACACTTTGCTGAGCCTGCCAATCACAAGGATCCATGGAAACCCTCAGCACCTTCTGTGAAAGAGGTGAAAGCGTTAGTCTCTCAGTCATGCCTGACTCTGTGACCCACGGACCATAGCCCACCAGCCTCCTCTGTCCGTGGAATTCTCCAGGCAAGAATAGCCATTTCTTTCTCCAGGGCATCTTCCCAACCCAGGGATCGAACCCAGGTCTCCTGAATTGCAGACAGATTCTTTACTTCTGAGCCACCAAGGAAGCCCTTCTAGTGACCACGTCTATCAGGCCTGCCCTTAGAGTCAACTCCTTTGGTGATTTAGTTCCTATTTATAAACTGATCTGAAGAAAATTAACCACTCTCTTCTCTTTGCTCTGCAGATTTTGCTCATACTTCTGTTATTTAATTGGTATATAACCATTAAGCTCACTATGACGTAGTAGAAATAAATAGTAATGGACTAGGATCAAGTTTCACCTCTGAAATTAACTTAGAATAATACTTGAAGAAAATAAATTCACCCTTTCATTGTGTACTATCTTTGTCATCCATAAAACAGAACTATTACACCCACCTCATAAACTTATTGTGAAGATTAAATAAGACAACGTGAACACCTAGCCATGGTCTGGCTTCTAGAAGGTGTGCAGTAAAGTGCTGACTGAATCAAATGAATGAATGTCCACATGCTAACTTCCTTTTGTCTCCTGTTTGTATATGTGGTCTCCTTTCTTACCTGATAAATCTCCTGAGAGCAGGGACAGCATTCAATTACTTTCCCTATTTACCTTAGGAAATCAGAGGATGTATTCCAGATATATTTGAAGGAGTGAGTGAATGGCAGTCTTAGCTCAAGGATCTTTTTTTTCTCTTGAATAACTATTTAATCTACACTGTAGTTATTTTATGGGCTTCCCTAATAGCTCAGATGGTAAAGAATCCATCTACAACACAGGAGAACTGGGTTTGATTCCTGGGTCGGTAAGATTCCCTGGAGGAGGGCATGGCAACTCACCCCAGTGTTCTTGCCTGGAGAATCCCATGGACAGAGGAGCCTGGTGGATTACAGTCCATGGGGTTGCAAAGAGTCAGACACGACTAAGTGACTAGCACTTTCACTTTTCACATTTTAAAAAATAAGTGCTTAATTGTCCTCAGTTAGCATACTGATCTTCAGAAGGCTAACGACGCCAAATATATTTAATGTGCCAAGAAGAGAGGTTTTAGAAACCCCAGATGGCATTTTCATATAATCTAGCAAGTTTTCGGAGAAGGCAATGGCACCCCACTCCAGTACTCCTGCCTGGAAAATCCCATGGATAGAGGAGCCTGGAAGGCTGCAGTCCATGGGGTCGCTGAGGGTCGGACATGACTGAGCAACTTCACTTTCACTTTTCACTTTCATGCATTGGAGAAGGAAATGGCAACCCACTCCAGTGTTCTTGCCTGGAAAATCCCAGGGACGGGGGAGCCTGGTGGACTGCCGTCTATGGGGTCACACAGAGTCGGACATAACTGAAGTGACTTAGCAGTAGCAGCAGTAGCAGCAAGTTTTAGCACACTTCCATTTATTCCGTCATAGGATCAGAGACAACTCTGAAAGCAAAGGTATGAATATGCTAAGAAAATTCTTCCAGAGTTGAAGGATATGGTTACACTTTAACATAACTTCTTAGCACTTGAAATGTCTGCTTGTTCCATATAAGCTTTAAAGCAACTGACTCATCTTACTCAAGCTTGGTACTTGATTCAACATAAACTTATATATACATATCTGTGTCTACCTGTGGCTCAGGATGCCATTTTGTTTCAGAGAAAACAATTGTTAAATAAGTTTGTCGTTTATTTTCTAATACACTTCTGTAAAATTTGATAAGTAAAATGAGGTGGTGGGACAGGAATTGGAAAGTTAGCTAACCGATTTTTAACACTGTTCAAGAGCAGCTTAAAACTTCTGAACATGGACAGCCTGGATAATAATGTTAGAGGATGCTGCTTCCATGTGTCCAAGTTATAATACTTTGGTTGAATAATTAATAATACACAGTTTCTTCCTACCTATAGCTAAAATCGACAAATATAAACTCAATAGTAGTAGTAATAGTAGTCACTCAGTCATGTCCGACTCTTTGCAACCCATGGACTGTAGCCCGCCAGGCTCCTCTGTCTGTGGGATTTCCCAGGCAAGAATACTGGAGTGGGCTGCCATGCCCTTCTGCAGGGGATCTTCTCAACCCAGGGATCAAACCCACGTTTCTTGAGTCTCTTGCAATGACAGGCAGATTCTCTACCACTAAGACCATCTGGGAGCCCCATCAGTCCAACATTAGCATTAACTCCTTTAGGTCTGAATATGAATGAATGTCTTTCTATCCCTCTACCTCTTATCACACATTCAGTGCTCACCCATTATGTGTTAGACACTGTGTTAGGAGCTGAGAAACGGAGGACAAAGATATGGTCCTTATCTTTTTAAGTAGCTCAGAGGATGAAGGAGAAATAAACAAAAGAAAAGCGGTGGCGTTTTGTGATGTGAGTCATGACATAGGTGAGCCCTGGGTGCTGTTTGATACAGAGAAAACCACACAAAGGAGGGAACACTTGGTCCACATTCTGAGGAATGAGTTGAAATTGTCTGCACACCTTTGTCCCCCTGAGAAAAAGGAAAAAATATGTCCCAAGCTCTGGGAACAGCAAAGTCAAGGCATCACAGTAGGAAATTTGGTGATGCACTTCTAAACAGAGTGAGTATGACATGCTGCAGGAGGCGAGTGGACAGAGAGAGTAGAGCTTTGTGTACATGAAAGGGAGCAGATTTTTTTTTCCTTTAGGTCGTGTGATATCATGAATCAATAGAATTGTTAGTGATCTAGAGTGATCATCTCACTGCCACTGTAGAATTGATCAAAGAGAGCATGACTCAAGGCAAGGAAACCAAAGCCAGAGGAGAAAATAGGCTTGAGAACAGGGCTGCCCAGGTGGCATGAGTGGTAAAGAACCCACCTGCCATTGCTGGAGACCTAGGAGATGTGGGTCTGATCCCTGGGCATGAGAAAATTGTAGGAAGGAGAACCAGTAGAACTTGGTTGCTGGTTGGATGAGAGCTGAGCGAGAGGGCGTGGTGTGGGCTCATTGACTAGGGAGATGAAAACGTGCGTGGGATACTCAGTGAGAGAAGGAGTGTGGTCAGGCTTCAGGGGAAATGGAGATGATGCTGCATTCACGTTTGTTGTAGGCTAACTTTGCAATTAGCAAAACTGATAAGTGAGGAGCCAATTGCTGGACAGGTTAACAGCTCCAGAAAGTGGTATTAAATGGAGGTAGAGGTTTGGTAGCATCAACATACCTAGTGACTTTGAAACTCTGCAAGTGGATGAAATTTCCCAGGAAGTATAATTTTTTTTTTTTTTTATTTTATTTTTAAACTTTACATAATTGTATTAGTTTTGCCAAATATCAAAATGAATCCGCCACAGTTATACATGTGTTCCCCATCCCGAACCCTCCTCCCTCCTCCCTCCCCATACCATCCCTCTGGGCCGTCCCAGTACACCAGCCCCAAGCATCCAGCGTCATGCATCGAACCTGGACTGGCAACTCGTTTCCTACATGATATTTTACATGTTTCATTGCCATTCTCCCAAATCTTCCCACCCTCTCCCTCTCCCACAGAGTCCATAAGACTGTTCAATACATCAGTGTCTCTTTTGCTGTCTCGTACACCTG
>NW_011488621.1:4674586-4675591 GCF_000754665.1 Bison bison bison
TCTCTTTTGCTGTCTCGTACACCGGGTTATTGTTACCATCTTTCTAAATTCCATATATATGCGTTAGTATACTGTATTTATGTTTTTCCTTCTGGCTTACTTCACTCTGTATAATAGGCTCCAGTTTTATCCACCTCATCAGAACTGATTCAAATGTATTCTTTTTAATGGCTGAGTAATACTCCATTGTGTATATGTACCACAGCTTTCTTATCCATTCATCTGCTGATGGACATCTAGGTTGCTTCCATGTCTTGGCTATTATAAACAGTGCTGCGATGAACGGTGTGGAGAAAAGGGAACCCTTTTACACTGTTGGTGGGAATGCAAACTAGTACAGCCACTATGGAGAACAGTGTGGAGATTCCTTAAAAAACTGGAAATAGAACTGCCTTATGATCCAGCAATCCCACTGCTGGGCATACACACTGAGGAAACCAGAAGGGAAAGAGACACGTGTACCCCAATGTTCATCGCAGGAAGTATAATTAATATGAAGAGAAAAGAGAAGAAGGCTGAAACCTGGGAAATATTGACTTTTAAATGGTTAGTCAAAGAATGCAAGTGGGACACTGAAAAGTTGAAACTGAAGAAGTAAATTCTGTATGGACAAGACAAAATACACTCCATATTCCTTTACTGACATTTAATAGGATTTAAATATGGCCACTCTTGTTTTGTTTTGCTTAATAAAGACCCATATTTTGAATTACACACTCGCACATACACGGAAGTATATTGTATAATTATTGAGAAGAAGAAACTCAGCCTAATACAACTTCATCTGTATAAACTTTGTTAAACAGGCTGCAGTTTTGAAATGAAGCAGTTTTTTTCAACTTCTTCAGTTGAAACTGAGGAAGTAAAGAATGGCCTTACAGATTCTTGGGAAAAAGAAAGTTTAAAATTGTCCCCAAAAAGTCAACCGCTTCAAAACTTTTCTTCATCTCTTTGTTCCTTTACCTGTTCATCCACTCAAATATTTATTGAGCTTTTAATATTTAT
>NW_011488621.1:4675691-4702440 GCF_000754665.1 Bison bison bison
TTTAATATTTATAGTCACTAGTTATACACAGTTGCTAAACAAAATCAACCCTGTCCAGAAATACATTATCATTCACAGAGTAGACTGATTTTAAATAAATGGGAACGAAAGGTATGTGTGATTTCAAAACACAGTGAATGCCATAAAAGAAAAGTGAAAGTGAAAGTCGCTAAGTCCTGTCCAACTCTTTGCAACCCCAGGGACTGTGTCCATGGAATTCTCCAGGCCAGAATACTGGAGTGCGTAGCCTTTCCCTTCTCCATTGGATCATCCCAACCCAGGAATCGAACCGGGGTCTCCTGCATTGCAGGCAGGTTCTTTACCAACTGAGCTATCAGGGAAGCCCCACCATAAAAGAATGATAGTGTTATAAAGGACCCCCTGGGTGTGCTCATTAGGAGATCATTGGTGGCTTTCAAAACTGTAGCCTTGGTGAAATTGAAGAAGTAAGCAAAAGTCAAATCACCATCAAATTACCGTTTATTGAGGAATAAATATGAGGGAAGGGCATAGAACAAAACAAGGTAGGCAACTCTCTAAGAAGCTTGAGTGTGGCAAATAATTAGAAAAAATACAAAAAGAAAACAAAGCCAAGGAAGGTTTATTGATTTAAGGTATGTAAAGAGGAAGCATATTTATAGGCTGAAATTGGAAGGGCCTAATAGAAAGAGTTATAAATATTTTTAAGTGAGAATATATTTAATGAAATTGCATAAAATTAATATGAATTATAATGTATTTCAGGTGGATTCAAATGAACTAAAAAGACACTACAGGAATTCTACAAAATTTCAGGTAGGTGACTTACAATTCCAAAATCCAATATCATTTTGAGTTTAAGTCCATCCACAAATTTCTACCAAAAAAAACTGCCTCCTTTCAAAACTGCAGCCTGTTTAACAAAGTTTATACAGATGAAGTTGTATTAGGCTGAGTTTCTTCTTCTCAATAATTATACAATATACTTCCGTGTGTGTGCAAGTGTGTAATTCAAAATACGGGTCTTTATTAAGCAAAACAAAGCAGAGTGGCCATATTTAAATCCTATTAAATGTCAGTAAAGGAATGTGGAGTGTATTTTTGTCCTGTCCATACAGAATTTTAGCCTCCAATTCATGTAGCAAGATGATGTAAAAGTCAACAAAATTGGTTCTACTCCTATTTCATTCTTGTTCATATAACATAAAATACAGTATGAAATAACTCAGGGAACTCTGCTCAATATTCTGCAATAACTTAAATGGGAAAAAGAATTTGAAAAAGAATGTACATATACATGGGCTTCTCTGGTGGCTCAGACAGTAAAGAATCTGCCTGCAATGCAGGAAGATCCTCTGAAGGAAGGAAGGAAATGGCAACCACTCCAGTATTCTTGCCTGAAGAATTCCATCGACAGAGGCTACGGTCCATGGGGTCCCGAAGAGTCAGACACAACTACTCAACTAACACGTGTACATATACAAACGTATACACTGCTGCTGCTGTTCAGTCGCACAGTCATGTCCTACTCTTTGTGACCCCATGGGTTGCAGCATGCCAGGCTGCGTCTCTCGAAGTTTGCCCAAGTTCATGTCCATTGCATCAGTCATGCCATCCAGCCTCTCATCTTCTGATGCCCTCTTCTACTTCTGCCCTCAATCTTTCCCAGCATCAGGACTTTTCCAATGAGTCAGCTGCTTGCATCAGGTGGCCAAAAAACTGAAGCTTCAGTTTCAGCATCAGTCCTTCCAATGAATATTCAGGGTTAATTTCCCTTAAGATTGAGTGGTTGGATCTCCTTGCAGTCCAAGGGACTCTCAAGAGTCTTCTCCAGCACCACAGTTCAAAGGCATCAATTCTTTGGCACTCAACCTTCTCCACAGTCCAGTTCTCACAACCGTACGTGACCACTGGGCAGACCATAGCTTTGACCATATGACCTTTGTCAGCAGAGTAACGTCTTTGCTTTTCAGTATACAATATACATGTATACATCCAACACCAGGGTCTCCCTGGTGACTCAGCAGTAAACAATCTGCCAGCCAGTGCAGGAGACACGGGTTTGATCACTGAGTCAGAAAATCCCATGGAGAAGGAAATGGCAACCCACTCCAGGATTCTCACCTGGAAAATCTCATGGACAGAGCAAAATGGCAGGTTACAATCCATGGGATCACAAAAGAGCCAGATATGACCCAGTGACTAAACAACAGCATACATGAATATGTATAATTGAATCATTTTACTGTACACCTGAAATTCACACAACACTGTTAATCACCTAGACTCCAATACAAAATAAAAACTTTTAAATAAGATAAAATCTCTAGAAATTGTTCAAATGGCATACAGCAAATAAAAAAAAGAAGCAATTATATAGATAACATGGCACCTTCTTTTTTTCAAATAATTGTATAATATTATTTTTTCACCCATATGTAGTTTTTCACCAATAATTATCTGTTGTTGTTGCTGTTCAGTCACTGTTATGTCTGACTCTGCAACCACATGGACTGCAGCACACCATGCTTATTCACTGTCTCCAGGAATTTGCTCAAATTCATGTCCATTGAGTGAGTGATGCCATCCAACCATCTCATCCTCTGCCTTCCCCTTCTCCACCTGCCTGCAATCTTTCCCAGAATCAGGGTCTTTTCCAATGAGCTGGCTCTTCGCATCATGTGGCCAAAATGCTGAAGCTTCAGATTAAGCAACAATCCTTCCAATGAATATTCAGTGCTGGTTTTCCTTTAGAATGGACTGTTTGATCTCCTTGAAGTCTAAGGGACTCTGAGGAGTCTTCTCCAACACCACAGGTAAAAAGTATCAGCTCTTTGGCACTCAGCCTTCATGGTCCAACTTTCACATCAGTACGTGACTACTAGAAAAATCATAGCTCTGACTATATGGACTTTCTTTGGCAAAGTAATGTCTCTGCTTTTTGATACACTGTCTAGGTTAGTCTTAGCTTTCCTTCCAAGAAGCAAGCGTCTTTGAGTGTCATGGCTTCGGTCACTGCAGTGATTTTGGAGCCCAAGGAAATAAAACCTGTCACTCTTCCATTCTTTCCCTTTCTACTCACCATGAAGTGATGGAGTTGGACACCATGATTTTCATTTTTTCAGTGTTGAGTTTCAAGCCAGCTTTTTCACTCTCTTTCATCCTCATCAAGAGGCTCTTTTGTTCCTCTTCACTTTCTGCCATTAGAGTAGCATCATCTGCATATCTGAAGTCGTTGATATTTCTCCCTGCAATCTTGATTCTAACTTGTGATTCATCCACCCTGGAATTTCACATGATGGGCTTCCCTGGTGGTTCAGTGGTAAAGAATCTGCCTGTAATGCAGGAGACGCAGGTTTAATCCCTGGGACAGGAAGATCCCCTGGAGAAGAAAATGGCAACCCACTCAAGTATTCTTGCCTGGGAAATCCCATGGGCAGAGGAGCAGGCTACAGTCCATGGGGTCACAAAAGAGTCAGTCACGACTTAGCAACCAAACAAAAACACTGCATGTAAGTTAAATAAGCAGGGTGACAATATACAGCCTTGTTGTACTCCTTTCCCAATTTGAACTAGTCATTTGTTCCATGCCCAGTTCTAACCATTGTTTCTTGACCCATATACACGTTTTTCAGCAGACTGTAAGGTGGTCTGATACTCCTATCACTTTAAGAATTTTCTAGTTTGCTGTGATCCACACAGCCAAAGGTTTTAACATAGTCAATGAGGCAGAAATAGATGTTTTTCTGAAACTCCCTTGCTTTCTCCATGATCCAACAAGTGCTGGCAATATGACTTCCGATTCCTCTGCCTCTTCGAATAATTATTTACAAGGTAGTTTATTATCTTTTATTGTTTATCTAACTCTGAGAATTAGGCAGAGAGTTGAGGGTGATCCAAGCTTACCCAATCTGTATGACTGAACTCCAACTTCCCATTTCAAGGACACTACAGTGGCCTCAAACTTTGTAAAATACACAGATCTAAGTTTAGGTGCCAGATTGTCCCTGTTGGCGATCTATGGTGATTGTAATTTCTTTCGATCTGTTTTCATCTCCAACTAATTTTCTATGTAAAAATTTCCCACAGACTTAGACATAGTCATAAAAGATCTAAACTGCTTTGATGAACTCTACAAAGAGAACTAACATTCTTTGTAAGTGCTACAAAGCTTATTTCAAACTCTTAATCACTTTCTTGAATTTGAATAAATGCAAATAAACTCACATATTTAATTTGGGTTTCTAAGTGTAAACTTTCACGTTTAATTGAGGTCACTTCTTTTGAATTTCCTTAGCACATCCCACAGGTCATATGTGAAGTGAAAGCCAATCAGTCGTGTCCAACTCTTTGTGACCCCATGGACTATACAGTCCATGGAATTCTCCAGGCCAGAATACTGGAGTGGGTAGCCTTTCCCTTCTCCAGGGGATCTTCCCAACCCAGGGATCAACCCAGGTCTCCGACATTGCAGCCAGATTCTTTACCAGCTGAGCTACCAGGGAAGCCCAAGAATACTGGAGTGGGTAGCCTATCCCTTCTCCAGCTGATCTCCCTGACAGAGGAATCAAACCGGGGTCTCCTGCATTGCAGGTGGACATATAATACATGTCTTATGGCATTGTGTTATACCTATTTTTGTGCTTGGTTATGCTATCATTGACTGTTAATTTCTTGTGGACAGAAACAGTATCTTAACTCCAATGTGCTTTGCAAAGTTCCTTGTACAGAGTAGAGTGTTGGTCATTAATTCGATTTTCTACAATTCAGTGAGAAATAAATCATCTCTATCTACACAAATCCATGACAATATGTTAATATCAAGCACAACTTATTGACTGTCTGCATGGAAAAGTCAAATGGGCCTTCAAGCAATTGGATGTTGAAATAGCACTAGACAAATCAGCGATTCCATGCTCCTGCTTCCTCATTTATAAGACATTATTATAGTAACTCTATGTACACCTCTCAACTTGTCAGGAGGCCCAGTATCTGTAGGATAAAATCAATAAGGTTTGATGACATTATGCATTTTTAAGCCAATACTTCTAGTAAATCATTTGTTTATGGTAACCAATCTGGTTGATTCAAACTGACAGTCCCATTTCTTTCCAATATCACTAGGCTTTGAAATTCTAGTACACAATTAATTACTTTAACTTTTCATTTCATATGTATGGCCTTACAGAAAATTCTTAACTGCTCTTAATTATCTTAAATAAATTAAATGTTTCTTTAATGTACCCTATTTTTCAAGATAACATAAAGATGAATGAAAATGAATCATTATCTTACATAAAAATTTTTATTGTTATCATTGAAATCAAGAAAGTATGCAAATATGATGCTGTCATTTCACAATTACCAAGGTAATATAAAGCCAGAATAATTTAAATACATCACATATTTAAAATATGTTTTTAGCTATAATGGTACTTTCAATACCTTCTCCCATCAGAACTGATAATTAATTGCAAATGGAACTGATTTCTTTCCTCTCATCTCTGTTAGCCTGTACAGTCTGTGACAGATATGCTCCCTGCTGTTCGTTGTTAACAATATGATCCAAAGTAGAGAGCAGTAGAAAGAACTGAAGCATCTGGATGTACCACCAACAATATAATCAGCCTGACCACTGGAGAACTGGTTGAAATATAAAAATCTATCACTGCAATGAATGTCCAGTTGTTTCAAATAAAATCAATAATGAGCTTGAGCTTCAGTCCAAAAACCCCAAGTTCAAAATACTATTAAAATATATTCTAACAGTAGCAACCATGCCATCTCTGAAATACATGTGACAGCTCAACAAAATTCCAGACAAATGCAACACCTAAGCTTAGCAAGATCAGATGCATGAAGCTGACAATGAAATTCATTGGCCAGAAGCTATGAAACAGTGCTCTTGTTTTCGTGGTGTTGATCTACATTTCAGTGACACCATGCATATCTAACTGAAAACAATTTTATATTAAACAGCAAATAATTCACAGTGACTAGTTAACTTTCACATACACTGTTATGTCCATTTATGTACAAAACCTTATGTAATCACATCATAATTATGAGTATGTTCTTCCAACAGCTGGATATGGCATCAATAATGCCCTTTGATGTTTTCTACCTCGTCTTTGGGTTTAATCCAATATTTAGGACAAATAGGATGCTAAAGGTAAGATTACTATATTTAATTGTCTTCTTCTTCTAATAATGGAAATCTTCAAGTAATTTAAAATATCCCAATTGTTTCCAAAAAACTGTCCTCCCTTTTTCTGCCCTCATCAATGCTATAAATTTTAAAAACTGAATGAAGGGAAAACATCATTATTTCTACTGATAGAAGTCGCTTGCTCTTGGTTGTTTTGAGTCTGTACCTCATAACAGGTATTTTTAAAATAGGAATGCTTTTGTGTTTCTAAATACAGCTATAATTATGAATGAATATTTTATAAATCTATTCTTTTCCACTTGTCACTTTTTATTACATAGTCACTGAATGCTTGGAACACTGGGTTTAAAATGAGGGTGTCAGATGAGATGACCGCTAAGCTATCTTACTCATGTAAAATTCTACAATTATAGAAAAATGCAAACACTTTTGCATAACAAAAGTATTTATATAGTTAGAGCTCAAATGTTCATTGAGACGGAACTAGTTAAATCGCAGTACCTCTATACAGTAGAAGACTTTGTAATGTAAAAATAAAGAGGGAGTTTTCTGTGAACTGGTAGAGAACAACCTCCAAGATAAAACAACAAAGTTAAGGAAAAAATGTTAGTTACAAAACAGTTTATAGAACAATGTTAAGTCTTGCAACAGAAAGAGAATATATTCTATGTTTCTGTATTATGTAAACAGTGGACAACTACCAAAAAAAAATCCAATAAAAATGGTTAACTGAGGCTGGAGAGGAAATCAGGATGCATAGGGGCAGGAATGGGGCTTCCTTTCCTCGCGGTAAAGAATCCACCTGCCAGTGCAGGAGACATAAGAGACTCGGGTTCAATCCCTGGGTCAGGAAGATCTCCTGGAAGACGGCACAGAAGCCCACTCCAGTGTTCCTGCCTGGAGAATCTCACAGACAGAGGAGCCTGGCGGGCTGCAGTCCACAGGGCCACAAAGAGTTGAACAATACTGAAATGACTTAGCAGGCAGGCACGGGGGCAGAATAGAAGAAAAGACTTTGAAGGTATTCATTTCTTACTGTTCTTGAACTGTATTAATAAATTACCTATTGATAAAGATTCTAAGATATAAATATTTTATAACTCATAGCTTTATCAGGCACCTAAAATGAGGAGAGTCAGCATGTGGAATTTTGTAGAAATCTTTAATAGTAGCAATAGTAGCTTGCATTCCCAAAGACAGCCTTCTTAAAAGGAATACCACAGATTCTTTCAGTTTTATGCGATTATCTCTTTGACACTTTGGGAAGACAAGATGGCATAACCTGGAGACTCGAGTGGATCCTGACGCAGCAGTAACTGCTGCTTGCTGGATCCATGCTCGGTGCTACACACTTTGTTGAACTTTTATTCATTGTCTCATTTATTCCTCCAAACAAGCTCTTTCTGGAGATGAAAATGAGAATAAGCAGGGTTAAAAAAATCTGTCCAGACACGCAGCTGGTGAGTGGCAGTATCTGGAGTCTATCACACATTTTTTGACTCCAAAGTCTTTACTATCATCAGATGAGCAAGTGAACTTCAGGCTGAAAGGCTCTCTTTCCACATTCATGACTTTTCCACATCAAGAGGGATGTTACTCTATAGTCTCACACACTCAAGACTACTCTAGGGACTTCTGTTTTGACCACAGGGTGTGGGTCTAGACTGAGTAGAATTTAACATTCCTGGCAGCTTGGTGGGCTGGCCATCCATCATCAATTTTCTAGTGTCAAATGGACATTTCAGGAGCCCACTTCTCAGATGAGCAACTTTTAGAGAGTCTCTGGTTCCTATGGATTGGGGAGTTTTGTATCATAATAAAATCTTATAAAATGCTAGCTCTTCACACCCCATCTTTGCATCCCTATGGTGTCCAAAAGCTCACTATCTGTAGTAGGTTTTTAAAATCTAGGAAGTCCTGAAAGTCAGCATTAATCTTCTTATCATAGCCCCACAGTCCAGCCATTTCCACAGAAGCGTGTCATTTTAGTGTGCAGTTCTCTAGAGAAAATATCATTTGTCTACCCCCAAAGTATATATGAAAAAACAAATTAAGAATATGAATTTTCTCTACAGTGAACACTTAAGCAAAACTTTAAAATGTGTCTTTGTGCAAGCTTCTATCAAGAGCACAGTAAACAAGTTACCACAAATGGAAATTATCTTAATCTGAGTGCTGAATGGATGTTTCCTACTCAGGAATTCTAGAAAAACAAATCGTTTGTGCATATTCCGAGATTAGTAGTCATTGCTATTACACCTGTTTTCTAGTTCCCAAATGTTCTGTTACAGTCATACCTGCATTGGATGAAATTTTGAACCAAATACTCTTTGAACTTAATAACCTCTCATAGCCCTTCCAATCTGTAAGGTCCTATGAGTCTAAGCATATTATATGATTAAATGCATGAAGTCATGTAAGCATGCAGCCTCTTTTGGAGTCATGTTCTCTGATGTCCTCATTTTACAGATGAGGAAAGTAAAATACAGAAATATTAAGTGACTTTTCCAAGGTCACACAGTTAATAAATGGAAGAGAAGAGATTGGTGTTCAGCTCTGGATTTCATGCTCTTGCATTTTACAGCCTATAAATTAAAAGAGAAAGTAGGGGATGCATGTAGGGAGTATCTGCTGAGATGGAAGTGGGTGTAAGCACAAGAAAACCTTGAGGCAAATTGCAACTGTTCAGACGCATCTAAACCCACTGTATCTTTGAACAGCGTCAAGAATAGAAAACAATGCTAACAGTTACTGGACTTTAAATTTTGTTGAAATAAATACACATTTAATGCAGCTTGCTTATATGTAATGCCAGTGTTGAGCACCAGGACTTAACACCTGTTTGTGACTTGAATGTATTTTATTATTCTTCTCCTATTTTACCTATATTTTGAAGGGAGGTGTGATTTTTAATTATTGTGAAACAAAGTTCCACTATATGCTTTAAAAAGAAAAAAGGAAAGAAATGTTTTTAAGCTTGATTTTCTAAAAGCATTACAAATAAGACATAACTAGAGAGTAGAAATGAAAAAAAAGCGAGAAGCTCTATAAGTTTGGCACCTTGCTAAAATGCACTGCCCAGAGGAAAACACCACTAAACAGATCTCAGTTTTTGTTTAAGACATGAATATAATTATTTTCAGTAGCAAATAAAGTCTATTTCATATTGTTTTATTTAAATGTAAGAGATGTATTTAAGACTAACACACTTTTGGATTCCTTTGCTTGTTTCCTACACAGTACTCTTCATTTTTTGAGTTTAACCATCACCTCGAGTCTATAATGAACAAGGCGTACATTTACAGGTAAAGTATAACTCAGTGTACTTTGGGGCTGGGAGAGAGCGCAGTGCTATGACATTTTAGACAGAATTGGGGACGAATATGGCCTCCCTGCAAGAGAGTAAGGAATAATCTCAGATTTGGGGCTATGTAGAATATTGGGTTATGTTCTAAAACAGATCTGAACACTTCAAAGTGAGATGAAAGTATGAAACTTAGATTTAGAAGAATACCTGACAAAAAAAAAAGAGGGCATATTACCTGCTTCCCTCAGAACAAGGTAAGAGAAATGTGTTTTTCCAAGCTGACTTTGCATCTCTCTCCTGACAATTCATTCCAATCTGAATTTTCATTCATTCGCTGTTCTGAACTTAACTTGCCCAGAGACCTCTAGTCAGTCAACTGTAGCATGAAGTCCCATGAGCTTTTCTGAGATACCCAGTGAAATCAGCATGGTGTATTTTATGGAACTCAGACTGGAGAGGTGACCCTGGAGACATGTCTTTCAGGGAACTGACTAATGCCATCTGTGAGAAGAGAAGAGTTTTTTTTTCCACTCTGTCAGTCCCAGTCAAGAGACTGAAGCCTGAAAACCTGTGATGGCAGCATCATTTTATACTGTACTAATGAGAGCTAACAGTTCACAAATTTAAAGCAAGGAGATTCAGCAGAGACTTTAAGAAAAATAAAATGTTAAAATAGGCTGTATTCCAGAAACAACACAAAGCCTCACTTTGCACTTCTTCTCATTGACAGAGTAATTCGAACAACTGGATACTTGCTGTTTACGCTGCACATTAATGCTTGTATGTATTATTGGGCTTCAAACTATGAAGGAATTGGAAGTACCAGATGGGTGTATGATGGTGAGGGAAACAAGTGAGTTTTATTTTTTTTATTTTTTTATTTATTTTTGATTGGCGGATGATTGCTTTACAATGTTGGGTCGGCTCTGCTGTACAGCAGTGTGGATCAGCCACGAGTGTACATCTAACCCCTCCCTCTTGAACCTCCCCTGTCCAGCCTCATCCCCACCCCTAGGTCATCACAGAGCACCAGGCTGAGCGCCTCTGTGCCACAGCCGCCTCCCAGGAGCTAGGAGCGTCTACTGCGCGCATAGTGACGTGTATATCTCACTCCTGCGCTCAGTTCACCCCGCCCTCTCCTTCCCTCCCGTGTTCACAAGTCTGTTCTCTACGTCTGCGTGCAGGGTAAGCGTTCCTTTTGAAGGAAACTTTTACTGACTCTTCTTAACTTCTGTTCCAGTGGGAGTTTTCCTAAGCCAGTGTTTTTGAAACTGTAAAGCACAGTCCATTAGTGGACAGTAAAAACTCTGTAGGAAGTCAGTATGCTTTTGAGTGAGAGAGGGTAGAATAGAGGATGACAGAGTAGAAAATAGGCTGTCATTCCTAGTAGGGGTGTGTTGTGTGTGCGTGTGTGTGTGTGCATCTGTGTGTGTGCATGTGTGTGCATTCACGTCCGTGTGTGTGTGTGTGTGTGTGCGCGTGCATGTGCGCATCTGTGTGTGTGTGTGCGTGTGCTTGTGTGTGTGTGTGGGTGTGTGTGTGTGTGTGTGTCCTGAGTTGACCTGTAAAATTCATTTCTTACTCTGGATCAAGATCAGAGAAGTTGGGAAGCCTCTGCTATAGATAACGGAGTGGTAAAGTAACTTTTAATAACTCCAACGCCAATGTTAGTAATGAACAATGTTGATTATTTGGAAGGCAGGTGCAATGACTAATTAGTTTACCACTGAAGGGTTTTATGGGTTATGAGTCAGCTATAACCACTAACTCAATTAAACGCTTACAGATCATAAACTAAACTTAGGATAAAGTTTAAACAAGGATCATAAACTAAACTTGATAATTAGACGTGCATGTACTCCGAGATTAAAAGAGATTATCTGAAAATTTTGGTGCAGTAGAATCACAACTCAATAATGGCAGCTGAGTTATTTAATAGTGAAATTTTTGGTAGATATAAAGGCCTGGCATAAAGTGGCCGCCACTGACTTTCTGCTCCAGTGAAATGAGTTTGAGCATACTGTAAGGCAATGTCCTTACTGGAAAATAGCGGGTCCCAGCATGATTTTGAAGGGCAACTCACAGCAGCCTTGGGAAGGAAAGCAATTACAGGAGGGAGGAAAGATAACTCACGGAATTACACACCAGCTAGAGTGAGCAGGATCTGAATGAGGGATGGTAACAACATTTTTTGAACTTTTAGCCAGAACTAATTTTAAAAATTTAAAGTCATAGGGCCCACTGACTGGGAAACTACACACACACACACAGCAACAGAAGAAAGTTTATAACCAAATCTGTAAGTAATTTCCTTTAGAAACTACATATGCATTCAGCTTAATATAACTATATAGAAAACTGATTAAGATACCAACTATATTAAATATTGTCTGCTGCTGCTGCTGCTGCTAAGTCGCTTTAGTCGTGTCTGACTCTGTGCAACCCCATAGAAGGCAGCCCACCAGGCTCCCCCATCCCTGGGATTCTCCAGGCAAGAACACTGGGGTCAGTTGCCATTTCCTTCTCCAATGCATGAAAGTGAAAAGTGAAAGTGAAGCCACTCAGTCATGTCTGAACCTTAGCATGGACTGCAGCCTACCAGGCTCCTCTGTCCATGGGATTTTCCAGGCAAGAGTACTGGAGTGGGGTGCCATTGCCTTCTCCAAAATATTGTCTAGAAGTATATAATTCAATATCATCAGATGCATGAGTCTGATTACTGTTTTACTCAAATTAGAAAATTTTCTGCCGTCTAGAAAGAGGAGAGCTATTTCTCTCTTCATCCCTGGATGCCTCTCTGCAGCATTTTTAGAGAATATGTCTTGCTCTCAGTGCTTAGAATATTAAGTATACAGCACACGCTTAGTATATGCAGGTCTTAGAGAAGACAAGAAGGGAGTTTCTTCAGTCTTTCTCTTCCTTCTCGCCTTCTTTAAATACCTAACATATACTGAGTGTATGAAAGAGAGAGAAAGGAAAGAAAAAAGGAAGGAGCAATTAAATTTATATTATTATAATAAGAAGAAAGAAACCTCAGCTTTGACCCATAAGAAGCTAAAGCTAAAGTGTGCTAATATTTTAGACATCTAATTCCAGCTATAGTGTAGACCAGATATTCAAAATGCCCTCTCACTAAAATACAAGAAGATAACCTACTTGAAATGTTTGTTGTATTAGGTATTGTAATTACTTGTTATAAGACACATTTCTATATAACATATTACAACAGTTCCCAACGATTGCTAAATTCTTTAGAAAGTAAAAGGAATCTCTGAAATCTAAAAAAAAATTATGTGTCCTGAAGCTGGAGTTGAGTGGTAAGATTATCAGTAAAGAATAGAAATAGAGAGGATAAATTCTTAATCATTAGAAGAAAAAAAAATGGTGAGATGCTAAAACAATTTAAAATATATTAGTTCAGTTCAGTTCAGTCGCTCAGTCGTGTCCGACTCTTTGCAAGTCCATGAATTGCAGCATGCCAGGCCTCCCTGTCCATCACCAACTCCCAGAGTCTACTCAGACTCACGTCCATCGAGTCGGTGATGCCACCCAGCCATCTCATCCTCTGTCGTCCCCTTCTCCTCCTGCCCCCAATCACTCCCAGCATCAGAGTCTTTTCCAATGAGTCAACTCTTCGCATGAGGTGGCCAAAGTACTGGAGTTTCAGCTTTAGCATCATTCCTTCCAAAGAACACCCAGGACTGATCTCCTTTAGGATGGACTGGTTGGATCTCCTTGCAGTCCAGGGACTCCCTCAAGAGTCTTCTCCAACACCACAGTTCAAAAGCATCAATTCTTACTGATAAAATATATCAGTAAGCAGAATAAGTTAGTATGGACTAAATTCACCAGCTGAAAGAGATTATCAAACTATATCAGTCAAAATAGACTTCGAAACAAAAATTATTTTAGGGAAAAATTAAGTCACCATATAATGGTAATAGTTTCGATTCACCATCAGTATTTCCCAGTTCTAAATGTGTAATGCACCTAATGCAAAATAGTTACAGTGAGTCAAAGAAACTTGCAGAGCAAAAATTACTAGAAGGAAGAGAAACTGGCAAACACACCATCAAAGTCTGAGACATCAACACACAACTATTAACCGATCGAGCACCAAAGACAGTAAAGATAAAAGATTTGAGAACCTCATTAATAAGCTTGTATTAGGAGATGCAAATGGAACCTTGTACCAAAGAATTAGAAGCTACTCATCCTTTTACAAAAATTTTTATTGTTATAGTTGCTGTACAATATTATGTAAGTTATAGATGTACAATACAGTGAGTCATAATTTTTAAAGGTTGTGCTCCATTTATAGTTATTGTAAAATATTGACTATATTCCCCACATTGTACAATATATTCTTATGCTTATTTTATACGTAATAGCTTGTACTTCTCAATTCCCTGTCCCCACATTGCCCCTCCTTCCCTCCCTCACTCCACTGGAAACCCCTAGTTTGTCCTCTATGTCTGTGAGTCTGCTTCTTTTTTGTTATATTCACTAGTTTGTTGTATTTTTTTCAATTCCTCATAGAAATGATATCATACAGTATTTGCCTTTGATCCATTTCACTTAGTATAACACCCTCCAAGTGTACCCATGCTGCTGCAAATGGCAGGATTTCTTTCTTTGTCATAGCTGGGTGGTATTCCACCGTGTCTGTACGGAAAAGATGTGTCCGTCTTCTTTAACCAATCATCTATTAACGGACACTTAGGTTGCTTCCATATCTTGACAATTGTAAACAACACTGCTATAAACATTGGGGTGCATCTCAGATTAGTGGGTTTTTTGGATATATACCCAGGAATGGAATTGCTGGGTCATATGATAGTTCTATTTTTAGTTTTTTTGAGACACCTCTGTACTATTTTCCATAGCAGCTATACCAATTTACATTACTACCAATAGTGTACAAAGGTTTCCTTTTCTCCACATCCTTGCCAACATTTGTTATTTTTGTTCTTTTTGATGATAGAAATTCTAAGATGTATGAGGTGATATCTCATTGTGATTTTGATTTACATTTCCCTGATGGTTAGCAATGTTGAGCATCTTTTCATGTGTCTATAGGCCATCCTCAAAAGCAGAGACATTACTTTGCCAACAAAGGTCCGGCTAGTCAAGGCTATGGTTTTTCCTGTGGTCATGTATGGATGTGAGAGTTGGACTGTGAAGAAGGCTGAGCGCCAAAGAATTGATGCTTTTGAACTGTGGTGTTGGAGAAGATTCTTGAGAGTCCCTTGGACTGCAAGGAGATCCAACCAGTCCATTCTGAAGAAGATCAGCCCTAGGATTTCTTTGGAAGGAATGATGCTAAAGCTGAAACTCCAGTACTTTGGCCACCTCATGCGAAGAGTTGACTCATTGGAAAAGACTCTGATGTTGGGAGGGATTGGGGGCAGGAGGAGAAGGGGACGCCAGAGGATGAGATGGCTGGATGGCATCACTGACTCGATGGACGTGAGTCTCAGTGAACTCCGGGAGTTGGTGATGGACAGGGAGGCCTGGCGTGCTGCGATTCATGGGGTCGCAAAGAGTCGGACACGACTGAGCGACTGATCTGATCTGATAGGCCATCTGCATTTTCTCTTTGGAAAAAGAAGCCACTCATTCTTCTTAATCATTCATGATAGATTATAAAAAAGTGGTCATTTTCTAGCCCAAGGAGCAAGTTTTGATAATTTTTCAGCATTACTACCAAACAGCCTGCATTCTCTGCTCCTTTAGACAGGAGGGTTCTCACCCAAAACCAAAGCTCTAATAATCCTCTTGAAAGTGAAAGTGAAAGCCGCTCAGCCATATCCAACTCTTTGCAACCCCATGGACTATACAGTCCATGGAATTCTCCAGGCCAGAATACTGGAGTGGGTAGCCTTTCCCTTCTCAGGGGATCTTCCCAATCCAGGGATCGAACCCAGGTCTCCCGCATTGTAGGCGGATTCTTTACCAGCTGAGCCACCAGGGAAGCCCAATAATCCTCTTACCAAGTGTCAGGGACACATCCTTACCAAGAAAATGCCTTTAAAAGTAGCAAATGTGTGTGTGCTGTTTTATTTTTATATATATATATACGTATATGTGTATATATATATTATGTATAAATAATTGTTCTTGTTATCGTTTAGTCGCCCAGTTGCGTCCGACTCTTTACGACCCCATGGTCTGCAGCATGCCAGGCCTCCCTGTCCCTCGCCATCTCCCAGAGTTTACCTAGTGGCTAAGACTCTGCACTCCAATGCAGGGGGCCTGGGTTTGACCCCTAGTAGGGGAACTAGATCCCAAATGCCCCAACTGAGACTCGGCACAGGCAAATAAAATGATAATAAATAATTTGTAAAGGGCAGTTGTTAATACACCTGCATTTCCCACAGTTTTAAAGCAGCACCTGCCTCTTCTCTTACTTCATATTACTCTTTGACCTCAAAAGCGTGAAGCCTTTTTTTAGTTAACCCTTGTGATGGCTCCTGACGACATATAATTTGGAGGTTGCTTATGAGATCACTGGACTTGTGAACCTTGTCCTAGTTAGAATTATGCAGCAACTGTAGGGTATAAGTGAAGCACTGTGAACATTTAAAATAAGAGGCATGTATTACTATTCTATTAATCTTCATCAAAATAACAATGTCTGTTCATTTCAGTAGAAGACAAGAGGTTATTTTCATTTATACTAAGTACATGGCAGCCTTCATCTGACTGTGAAATATGACAAAGCAGGAAAGGGCTTACTTAGCTCAAAATCAGAACATAAGCTGCTGCTGTTCCTAAATCATGCCCAACTCAGACCACATAGACTGCAGCACGCCAGGCTTCCCTATCCTTCACTGTCTCCTGGAGTTTGATTGGAGGGAGGTTATCCAAGTATCTCATCCTCTGTCTCCCCCTTCTTCTCCTGCCTTCAATCTTTCCCAGCATCGGGGTCTTTTCCAATGAATTGGCACTTCACATCAGGTGGTCGAAGTATTGGAACTTGAGCAAAATATTTAGGACTGATCTCCTTTAGGATGGACTGGTTGGATCTCCTTTCAGTCCAAGGGACTCTCAAGAGTCTTCTCCAGCACCACAGTTCAGGGGCATTAATTCTTCGGTGCTCAGCCTTCTTTGTGGTCCAACTCTCACATCTGTACATAACTACTGGAAAAAACCATAGCTTTAATTGTAAGGACCTTTGTCAGCAAAATGATGTCTCTGCTTTTTAACATGCTGTCAAGATTTGTCATAGCTTTCCTTCCAAGGAGCACGTATGTTTTAATTTCATGCTGCAGTCACCATTCACAGTGACATTGGTGCCCAAGAAGATAAAATTTGTCACCATTTCCACTTTTTTCCCTTTTATTTACCAGGAAGTGATGGGACCAGACACCATGATCTTTAAGCCAGTTTTTTCACTCGCCTTCATCCTCATCAAGATATTCTTTAGTTCCTCTTCATTTTCTGCCATTAGAGAAGTATCATCTGCATATCTGAGGTTGTTGATATTTCTGCTGGCAATCTTGATTCCAGCTTGTGATTCCTCCAACCTGGTATTTCACGTGATGTACTCTGCATAGAAGTTAAACAAGCAGGGGGACAAAATACAGCCTTGACGTACTCCTTTCCCTGTTTGGAACTACTCTGTTGTTCCATGTCCAGTTCTAACTGTTGCTTCCTGACCTGCATATGTTTCTCAAGAGGCAGGTCAGGTGGTCTGGTACTCCCAGCTCATTAAGATTTTCTACAGTTTGTTGTGATCCACACAGTCAAAGGCTTTCATATCATCAATAAAGCAGAAGTAGATGTTTTTCTGGGATTCCCTTACTTTCTCTATGATCCAATGAATGTTGGCAATTTGATCTCTGGTTCCTCTGCTTTTTCTAAACTCAGCTTGTACACATGGAAGTTCTCAGTTCATGTACTGTTGAAGTCTAGTTTGAAGGATTTTGAGCATTATCCTGCTAGCGTGTGGAATGAGCACAATTACACAGTAGTTTGAACATTCTTTGGCATTGCCCTTCTTTGGGATTAAAATGAAAACTGACCTTTTCCAGTCCTATGACCAATGCTGAGTTTTCCCAATTTGCTTGCATATTTGAATGCAGCACTTTAACAGCATCGTCTTTTAGAATTTTAAATAGCTCAGCTGGAATTCCATCACCTCCACTAGCTTTGTTTGTAGTAATGCTTCCCAAGGCCCACTTGACTTCACACTCCAGGATGTCTGGCTCTAGGTAAGTGATCACACCATCATGGTTATCCAGGTCATTAAGACCTTTTTTATATAGTTCTGTGTATTTCTTGCCACCTCTTCTTAACACTTCTGCTTCTGCTAGGGCCTTACTGTTTCTGCCTTTTATCATGCCCATTCTTGCATAGAATGTTCCCTAGATATCTCCAATTTTCTTGAAGAAATCTCTAGTCCTTCCCATTCTACTGTTTTCCTCTATTTCTTTGTACTTTAACTTCAGAAGGCTTTCTTATCTCTCCTTGCTATTCTCTGGAACCCTGCATTCAGTTGGGTGTATCTTGCCTTTCTCCCTTGCCTTTTGCTTCTCTTCTTTTCTCATCTATTTGTAAAGCCTCCTCAGACAACCACTTTGCATTCTTGCATTTCTTTTCCTCGGGGATGGTTTTGATCAATGCCTCCTGTACTATGTTATTAATCTCTGTAGTTCTTCAGACATGCTGTCTACCAGATCTGATCCCTTAAATTTATTTATCACCTCCACTGTATAATCATAAGATATTTGATTTAGGTCATACCTAAATGGCTTAGTGGCTTTCCCTACTTTCTGCAATTTAAGCCTAAATTTTGCAATAAGGAGTTCATGATCTGAGCCACAGTCAGGTCCCGGTCTTATTTTTGCTGCCTGTATAGAGCTTCTCCACCTTTGGCTGCAAAGAATATAATCAATCTGGTTTTGGTATTGACCACTTGGTGATATCTCTGTGTAGAGTCATCTCTTGTGTTATTGGAAGAGGGTATTTGCTATAACCAATGTGCTCTCTTGGCAAAACTGTTAGCCTTTGCCCTGCTTCATTTTGTACTCCAAGGCCAAATTTGCCTGTTACTCCAGGTATTTCTAAACTTCCTAGTTTTGCATTTCAATCCTCTATGATGAGAAGGACATCTTTTTTAGTGTTAGGTCTTGTTGGTCTGCATAAATCAGTCAACTTCAGCTTTTTGGCATTTGTGGTTGGGGCATAGATTTGGATTACAGTGATGTTTAATTGTTTGCCTTGGAAATGAGCCAACATCTTTCTGTCGTTTCTGAGGTTGCACCCAAGTACTGCATTTTGGACTCTTTTGTTGACTATGAGGGCTACTCCATTTCTTCTAAGGGATTCTTGCCCACGGTAGTAGATATCTCTGTCATCTGAATTAACTTTGCCCACTCCTGTCCTTTTTAGTTCACTGATTCCTAAGATGTCAGTGTTCACTCTTGTCATCTCTTGCTTGACCATGTCCAATTACAACATTTCGGGTTCTTAGGCAATGCTCTTTACAGCATCGGACTTTACTTTCACCACAAGACATCCACAACTGAACATCGTTTCAACCGTGGCTCAGCTGTTTCATTTTTTCTGGAGCTATTAGTAATTTCCCCCCACTCTTCCTCCATAGCATATTGGACACCTTCCAATCTGGGGGCTCATCTTCTGGTGTCATATCTTTTTGCCTTTTCATACTGTCCATGGGGTTCTCCAGGCAAGAATAATGGAGTGGTTTGCCATTCCTTCCTCCAGTTATTTGGTATCCAGAAATATTCCCAGTCTCCCTTTATCCATATATACCTCAATTTATTTATTTTCTGATACAAATTTCCCAATGTGCAAAAATTTCTTAACAAATCCCTAACCTCAATCCCTGACACATAAATCATCAAATGAACGAGTAAAAGAGCAAGCAAGTGTGTCATGGGAATCATAACTCTAGATGGGGTGAAGAAGGAGTCGAATGTCCATACTTTAGTGCTCAGGAAATTTGGGATAACTTACTCCCTTCCCTTTGTACACGAGGAAGATGAGACAAGGGTAAATGAAGTTATTAAGTCAGGGTCCCCTAGATACTTCAGTTCAGACACTAGCAGGAAAAGAAAGAAAGAGTGGTCTTTACGCTAGACATTTGGACTCCCTCAAATGCATCACAGCCACTCCAGAACAGCAGATCGGCAGACCAGAAGGGAGATGAAAGGCAGCTGGTGGCATGACAGGGAGGAGTCCGCATGGGGATTACTGGACATAATCACAGATGCAGCCTCGCGTGTTCTTCAGTCTTGGGTTTGCAAGACCTTCCACTTATTCTTTCACAGCGTTTAACAAATATTATTCAGCTCCTATTTGTCATGCCTGCTGTTGAGGAGTTTATCTTCTAATGAGACTAGACTCCTAACGTTCTCCTCCAGATTCAGTGTCCTCAGAGAGAAATTTACAGAAACCCGGAACTGGAACTAAGACAGGTGGAGGTAGTTAAAAGGTTCACTCATAAAGTATGGAATTGGGTACTTTTAAAAGTTGCATGTCCCACTACACATCCACCACATTGGCTAAAATTTTTTAAAACTTCATATTCTTGGGTTAAACATATAAAGCAATGGAAATCTCATACACGTTTGGAGGGATAAAATCTGACAGTTTGTTTTACAACTAAATATAGCACCTACCTTAAAAACAAAAATTCCAACCCTAAATATTTGCCCAAGAGAACTTAAAAATATATGCCTATGAAAGAACATATATAAGTATATTCATAGAATGTCTATTCATGAGAACCAAAAGCTTGAAACAGTCTAGGTTTCATCCACAGAAAGATGGATAAACTTACTGTACTGTAGTCATGCAAGGGATATTGCTTAGCAGTAAAAATGAATAAACACACAAAAACCCAGCTAAATCTCAAAAACATTATTCAGAGTGAAAGACATCTTACACAACCATGTACACATGCGTGATTTCATTTGTGTGAAATTCTAAAGCAGGCAAAGCTCATCTGAAACAACAGCCACCCCTGGGGGCAGAAACTGGGGAAAAGAAATGAGAGAAATTTCTGAAGTGATGGAAATGTCCTCTGTCTTGATGGGTTTCTGAATTACACAGATGTATGGATTTCTCAGAATTCATCAAATAGTGTCAGAAGGTATACTTAAGATTTGTGCTTTCAATGTATGTTCAAGTTTTTTTAAATATCAGTATAGACCTGTAGTAATACATACATATATATATACACACACATATATATTCTGAAGTACTGTATTTAGGAGGAAGTGTCTGTCTGCAAATTACTTTGAAATGCACCCAAAAATAAGATGGGTTGATGGATGGAAAGTGGAGAAACATGTGACAAAGAAGATAAAGTAAAATGTTCATAATATTAATAACATCTATGCTGTGAATACAAGGGTGAAATTCTTTCAGTTTTTTCTGCTTGTTTGAAATATTTCAAAACAAAATGCTGGGGGGAAGTTTCATGTTGCATTTGTTTCACAGAGGAAGAAGTTCTATTTTCATACAAAATGATTTTTTATGGTTTTATGTCAAATTCTGCCTTAGTGCTTTAACTTGAGGATATATATATATATATATATATATATATAGCCTATAAGATAGCTCACGTATTAAATCAGCCAGACAGAATCTCCTTGAAAAGATCTATCTGCCCAGGGTGTAAATATTAGAGGTGGACACACTTGACTAATTAAGCTAATCCTGGAAGATCAATATGGTGCCATCTAATTAAATTACAAATCTTACCTCTGGTTGTGCATGCCTGGATATAAGACATGACTGAGAAAAGAATTCCAAGGTAAACCACAAAGCATCAGGACAGAAAACTTCCAATTAACATTGCAGGCTTTTTCATCATGAAAAAAATGGTTCAAGGCTGACCCTTCAGATTTGGAAAATCAATGCCTAAATTTTACACTTGTTATTTTCTAACATCTGTAAATAAGAAAGTAAGAGAAAGCAATTCCTGTGTTTGTTCCTCTCAATACTAGAGGGACTTTGTAGGGCATAGTAATCCCAACAGTTGGAATTGGCTACGTAGGGAGAGAATCTGGTCCGTGTCCCACTCGTGGGTTGTGCTGGGGTCAATAAATTTCCTTAATTCAGAGAGCCGCAGGCCCAGGACTTGTGATCATGCTAAGTCAGGTGATGAGAAATTATAAACTGGAGTTGAAAATTAAATGCAATCCATAAAATTAATTCCATACTTCTGCAAGGCAGTTCTCTCTGACATCCAGTTCACTATAGTATCTGTAAGTCCAAGGAAGCTTATTAGAAAAAATTTTGCCGACTAGTGATACTCTACTCTCTTGGCACAGTGGTTTCAGATCCTACCAAAGAGTTAATTATTTGTCCGTTCTTGTATGTACCAAATAAAACAAACAACAAGACTCATGTCCTTCAAAAGGTATTGAATTTCAAAACAAGTGATTTCTCTCTAGATCTGTTTTTATTTGAATACTGACTTTAACTGCAGTTTGATTCTTTGTAAACCTCAACTTCTTACTGTTTGAAGATCTGAAAATTATAACCTGTTCTCACACACACACACAAAAGGCCATCCTTGTTCAAAGACAAATGCACGTTTACTTAAAGTGCAAAGGTTTATATGGCACACCCAGATAAGAAATAAAGGACTGACCAGGGCAGGATTCAGTTACAGTGCTGCTTTTCTGTGTACTCTGGAAACTAAGATAGCTGGCTGGAACCCACTGAATCTGAATGCCTCTCTGCAACAATATCTGAAAATGGCCTCTATATATAGGACATTTTTCTTCCAGGATTCAGTGGAAATATCTGATCCAGACCATGTTATCAGAGCTATATGGAATATACCAAATAGGCACCTAATTGTGTGGGCTTCCCAGGGGGCTCAGTGGTAAAGAATCCACCTGCCAGCAGGAGACATGGGTTTAATCCCTGGGTCAGGAAGATCCCCTGGAGAAGAAAATGGCAACCCACTCTAATATTCCTGCCAGGGAAACCCCATAGACAGAGGTGCCTGGCTGGCTACAGTCCACGGGGTTGCAGAGAATTGGACACAACTTAACGACTAAACAGCAATAAACAGTATCTAATTATGGACCAAAATTATAATATATATACAATGGGTTGTAATACTAATTTCTCTTCCCACCTCACTCAGGACTCCATGAAACCCTTAGCCACATATAGCCAAGTGAATCTCACATGTTCTGTCCTCATCTTTATCATATTTGTTTTTGTTGCCCTGGTCCCAGATTTTCTTCCCATCTGGGCTATAATGATCTGTCTCTCCATTTGCAATTGCTAAAGTTTAGTACAGAATCTTTATAAAGTATATTTCTGAGCATACTTGGTTTTCTTCAATACTAAATTTCTAGATAAATTAGCTATTACACTCAAGAGTAATTTCCCTTTTAAGATAGAACTCAGTTCTCTGTCTCTGTCATGGTTTATATATTCAATCATATAGTAAGATATGAGTAGAAGAGAGAGGAGGTATATACCCACCTGCTCTATCTTCCATCAGTTAAAAAACAGCTGGTTCTAAACTATAAAGGTCTTTTCAATCTCCATAAACCCCCTTGATATCTATGATATCCCTCACTAGTCACTACGAAGTAGTTTAAAGGTAGCCTCACACTTTTCGCTGCTCCTCTCATTGAAAGGTAGATTCAAATATCCCTTCCCTTTAATCTGGCTGGTCTTAGAGACTTGCTTGGCAAATATATGTGGCAAGAGATTAAGACATTATAGGGCTTCTGAGTTACAGGAAGCCTTACAAGCTACTGCCTGAGCTTCTACCACTCGAGGGGAAGCCAGCCAGGCAAGAAGTCCATCTACGCCAAGACTTCCATGCTGTAAGGAAGCTCAAGCTAGCCACACTCACAGGCTGAATGAAAATACACAGCCAGCCCCAGCGGGTGCAACCATCCCAGCTCAGACTGTGAGAGGAGACCACCTGGGTGTTCCAAACAGACATGCACGACAGAAGAACTCAGCCAACAGTTGGAACCACGGCCTCAGGACTCTGGCCTCAATCACGTCCCCCCAGCTGTCTCCTGGCATTCAAGTCTCCTGAGGGTTCACTCCTCATGGAGTAGATGAGCCATCTTGGGGGTCTTCCACAAACATCTGACCCACAGCATCACAAGCCTAGTGAAATAGTTGCCGCTTCATACCACTAAACTCTAGGGTGACTTGTTCTGCAGGGAGAAATAAGTGGAATGACTAATAGGCACCTTCTTTGGCTTTGTTTAGTCATTTCACAGTATTTATCAAGAAGTTTACCTTAAAAGAGAAGTTTACATTAATACACATGGTAGTTGCTAATGCTGCTTAAAGATAGGAAATCTTAATTACGAGGGAATGTGTTAAAATCTATTATTATAGCAATATATTCCCAAGCATAATGGCATTTTACTGCTATAATAAAAAGCAAAATGTATATCTTCTCTTTTCACAGGTATCTGAGATGTTATTATTGGGCAGTTCGAACTTTGATTACCATTGGGGGCCTTCCAGAACCACAAACTTCATTTGAAATTGTTTTTCAACTGTTGAACTTCTTTTCTGGAGTTTTTGTGTTCTCCAGCTTAATTGGTCAGGTAAATTGAGATGTGAATCCCTAGATACATGATGCTGTCATTTTTGAAAGCCTATCAATTTTTTATAAACTTTACATAGGAAAAATAAAAATCTATATGGTGCTTTTTAAATTTTACTAACTTTCATCTCTTTTAATGAATTGAAGGGGGCTGTAAATGGATCAACATTGCCTTTCCATTTTTAAACTATTAAATCTATCAGAAAACTTGTACACAATGAGTATCTGTTAGACTCTCAGAGAGTCACATTTCTAAGTTTTTCTGAAAACCTTTAGAAGCCCTCTTTTTTTTTTTACTTAAACTTCAAATATTGTCATAGAATCCCTGGATTAAAGTCAACTTCAGAGGTCATTTAAATCAGAGGTTACCAAATGTCATCTAAATTAATTAAAATCATTGGCTCATAAATGTTTATTATGGCATCTTCTTGTCCTTATTCTTAAGGAATCACAGTCTTGTGAGAAAGTAAATCAAATACCCAAATAACTTTATTGCAAGATGATTGGCATTTGCCAAGGTTAGAGCCCAGCACCTTTGAGATTTCTCAGATCACAAGAAAAAAAAAGCTCAACAGCACAGCGTCTTTAGAATTATACTTCCTTGTAAGGTGCTTTACACACTGTATGTCTGAAAGCAAAAAGCCATCTTGAGATTGTAATCACAAAATGATTATTACCACCAGATAAGCGATTGATTCCCACTCACTACACTAACAGTGTTATGAATATGCTTTAACAAAATTTAGCAATGAAAATTATTCCACTCCAGCATTCTTGCCTGGGAAATCTCATGGACAGAGGAGCCCGGCAGGCTATTGCCCATGGGGTCGCAAAGAGTCAGACACGACTGAAGTGACTAAATAACAACAAAAAGCTGATCACAAATAGTCAAAACTCAAATCCTACTTCCATGAATGTCAAGGAGCTGCTAACCATGATAAGTTCCAGAGGGGAGTTTGAAAGCTCTGTATTAGAGCAGAAAAAGGAAGCCTCCCAGGAGGTTTCATGGAGGAGAAAATGTCTTTGCAACATCTTAAAAAAGCAGATAGGATTCGGTAGTTACAGAGAGATAGTTCAATCAGAAACTATGTGTGAAAGATGGCAATAATAAAGCACCATACATGTTTAAGGAAATGGAAGAATACCAGAACAGCTGGAGTGAAAGACACCTGTAAATAAGGTTAGAGACGTAGTAAGGGCCAGATAGTTTAAGGGCTCTGAATGTTGCAGATGTTGAACTTCATCTTAAGGGCAATGGAAAGTCAGCCAGGGAAGAATTTTGAACAAAGAGATTTATGGAAGATCAATCAAAATATAAATTGGAAGGGTTATACTGTTTTAAGGGCTTACCAGGTGGCTCTAGTGGTTTTAAAAAAAAAATTCTGCCTGCCAATGTAGGAGAAAGAGACACAGGTTTGATCCCTGGGTCAGGAAGATCCCCTGGAGGAGGGCATGGCAAGCCACTCCAGTGTTCTTGCCTGGAGAATCCCATGGACAGAGGAGCCTGGCGGGCTAGAGTCAATAGGGTTGCAAAGAGTCAGGCACAACTGAAGCCACTTAGCATGCATGCACGCATAGTGTTTTTAAATAGAGGTTTTATTATCATTTACAGATGGTGAGGGCAACAGATCAGGAGACTATTGTCAGTGAAAAGATAGTCTGTTATACAAACAGATCCAGGAGGAGATGGTCACTCCTTGCCTAGAGGCCTACTTAGGAGGGAACCAGGAAAGGAACTGATCAAGCAGGGTAACAGCATTTAAGATTGGCAAGTTTGTATCATTTCAACAGGCTCTGGATTGTAGGGACTCTCTCAGTGGCCTGGCACTTGGCCCTGAGGTAATTGCGGCAGGTGGAGAGTAGCCTGGAATATGAGAGCCAGTGAAGAAGGCTGCTGAAGTCAGGGCTCAGGATTGGCTGTTTTGCATATGAAAGGGGCTCTCCTAGTTGAGTTGGTTGCAATCTTCGTGTGCTCAGTTTTGTCCTACTCTTTGCAACCCCGTGGACAGTAGCCCACCAGGCTCCTCTGTCCATGGAATTTTCCAGGCACGAAATACTGGAGTGAGTTGTCATCTCCAGCTCCAGGGGATCTTCCCAATCCAGGGATGGAACCCACATCTCTTGCATCTCCTGCATTGGCAGGCAATTTCTTTACCACTGTGCCACCTGGCTTAGCTAACTCTGGGAGGGATAATCCAAGAAATCGAAGCATCAAAATACAAAAAATAAAAAAATACGGTGAATACATGCCACTTCAACCTGAACGTGGTAATTGAGTAGAGAGAGAGATTGTAAAGGAAACTCTATTTAGAAAATATTTCAGTTTGGAAGATGAACACTATGCAGTTAAAACTATGAGTATAAATTATCATAATCTTAATGCTTGGGGAGACACATTAACAGTGATTGAAAATAGGAAGTTTGTTTATAGAGAAAGGCAATTAATTTGAATATAAATGCAACTAATTTGAATATAAATGGCAAAGATCATATTATTTTATAACTTCTAAAATCTATGTGAAGTAGCCAGATCTCCTTCAGTATTTTCTCAGTTTTGCAGTTGAGACAACTCTAGTTTGAGGAGATTAAAAAGTATCCCAAATTCATACATGTAATTCAGAAGTCATAAGATAAGACCATATAATATCAATAAAAATAGTAAAATCTGGCATATTTAGCAGTTACTATGTTCAAGGCAATTCTTACAAGATTAAAA
>NW_011488621.1:4702540-4711888 GCF_000754665.1 Bison bison bison
ATGTCCAGCTCCAGTTAAAATTCCATTCGAAGTGGTCTTTGGACTAAGAGTAGAAGCATCACCTGAGAAATTCAGAATTCAGGCGTCACCTCAAACCTACTGGGTCAGAATTTGCATTTTAATAGTATCTTCAGAAGATTCATATGCACACAAAAGTTTGAAAGTGCTGCTTTATTCCCCACACCACACCTGCCTGTACCTTGACTGTGACGTTCCAACTGGATCAGTGAGAACCACCAAGCCACGAAAAAATGGAGTAGAGCCCAAAAGAAAGGTTGAGGCAGGAGATAGAGGTTTGTGCCTTGACTCTCACAGTGAATAAAGATGCTGAGAAAAACAGAAACAAAAGTCAGAAAGTCCTGAACAGAATCTCCACTGATTCAAAATTCCCACATATAACCATACCAAGAGCTACACCCTAGATAACCACATCCCATTTTAACTGCAATATTCTAGTCTTGAATACAGCTCATAGAGACTGACATTTTCCTCCTCCAATCTGGAACACACATCATAGAATATATGTCTTCTTCACCTATACCATCAAAATCCAGCCTTGCACATAAAGCATTCAGATTACTGTCACTACAAATCCTCTGCCCTCAACACCAATCCATAAGGCTTTTAATTGTCCTTGGGTCCCAATTTAAAACTCTATTAAATCTCCCAACCCAGCCTCTAATATCCCAATTCTCAAGGCCTTAGGTGAGTGGGTAATGTCCATCATTTGTCTAAAATGGCTTGGGAAAAGGGGGTCTAGGAATTGAGGTTGATGATAAATAGCCCTCAAGGGGTAAGTTCAGAACTGGAAAAGGTGTGTACAGTTGACTCTCTGCATAGCTCCTCAGTAGATGCTCCCAACAAGTAGAAGAACCTGTTAACTCTAAAAATGGAAACTGAGGAGGGCATTGCAACAAAACAGCCATTTTTGATCTATACCTCAAAGAATGAGTGGTTTTCCCATAAGCAGAAAAGGCTCAGCTACTAGAATGAATGAGCGAAGTCTTAAGAGTGTGAAAGCGAGGCCCAGGTTTTCCTCCCTATTATAAACCCACAGTCAAAGCAAATTTACAACCACTCGCTTCCCTCTATGTGAGAGGAAGAGTCGGGCTATATATCTTTTTTGTGCTGAGACCTTAAAGATCAGCTTTTAACCTAGAGTGGGTTTTTATGGCTGAGTTATAAACATCCAAGAGCTAAAACCTGACATTTCCTTAAGTATTGTCACGTCTGCACATGATGTGTCAGTAATTTCAGCACATTTCAACTTCTGCTGAATACTATGCCTTAAGCATGATGAGATTTGATTTTATCTGTCTAAACAACACAAAGAGAAGTACAGAGGTTGCAGTTTCATGATGAATTGAGTCCATATAGCCAGCCACACTGCAAAAATCTGTGAAGGATGCTTGCAAAACGAGATTCACCGAAATGGACTAGCCATTCTGCCACGTAATTAATTGCTTTAACTTTCTTTGCACATTTCTTGCATAAGCACAAGCTATATATTTTTAAAATATCAACTAACACCTTTGTAGTAATATGCAAGCTTGCAAAGAAGAACGTGTGCAGTCACATGCGTTACGAGACTGAATCCTCACAAAAGCCTCACATGGTAGGTAAAATAGGTTCTACTGTCCTCGTTGGGTCAGAAAGGATATGATTTGTCCAATATCTAATCAGTGAATGGTTGAAAGTAAGACCCAGTATCAGTGTGTTAAAAGATCAGGTGATCAGCATTAGAATGGACTGTGTCATGTGAGAACTCAATTCACCTGGGCTTACAGTAACTCTTCCACTTCCTCTGCTGGGTGTGGAGTGACCATATTTGTGGTTTTAGATGCAAGACGTAATTGGGGCGGCTACAGCCAATCAGAACAACTTCCGCATCTGCATGGATCATACCATTGCCTATATGAATACTTATTCCATTCCTAAGATTGTGCAGAATCGGGTCCGGACTTGGTATGAATATACGTGGGCCTCTCAAAGAATGCTAGGTAAGCATTGGGAATTACTGATTAAGTCCCTGTAAACCGTGTCCCATAATGAAAATCCTGTAAGGCAGCAGCAGAGACTAATTGGATTTGAACAAAAGATTGGGAAACAACTAAATAATCTTTAAAGCACTCACTTAATACCATGGGATTTTTCCTCAAATCAAACATAACTTACTGATTATGCAAATCCTGGAAGGCTTGCTAAATTTTCTTTAGTGTCCAACAGATGCTAGATATTACACACATTACCTCATCTAATCTTCACCCAGAAAAATGGGGGAAATTAGGCATTACCAACCCCCTTTTAGGAGACAAGGAAATGGAGGCTCCTAACTGAAAAAAAATTGGCCAAGGGCACAGAGCCAGCAAATGGCCTATACTGAGCTCAGATGTGCACCTGTTCTCCAAACTCTTGCTGTCTCTGCAATATCATCCTCTTCCCAGAGCTCAGCGCTCAGAGCAGCGATCTTTCAGGCCACTCTCAGCTGCAGGTCTCTACCAGGAGACCCTTAATCATTCACAGTGTCTACTGTTAGTACCATAGCACTGGAGGTAAAAGTAACACTTACTAAAAGATATAAAGTAAGTTAAAGATAATGTGCTACTTAACAATAATCAGATTCAACTTCTAGTTTGCACCTCACCCTATAAAAATAAGAACTGCTGCTGCTGCTAAGTAGCTTCAGTCGTGTCCAACTCTGTGCGACCCCATAGATGGCAGCCCACCAGGCTTCCCCGTCCCTGGGATTCTCCAGGCAAGAACACTGGAGTGGGTTGCCATTTCCTTCTCCAAAGAACTGGTGCTACTGAGAAGTAAAAAAGGCTACTGCCTTCAGAATGCAAATTACAATGTGATTCCCAAATCATGAAAGTTCCCAAAAAGCAGGTAAGAACCACTGGTTGTTGATGGTTTTCTTCTCCTCTCTGCTGGTCTTAAGAGATGCCAACCACAGGTTTAGAACATCTTCCTGAATCTAAATGACAAAAATCAAACCTTTTCCTAAGCACCCACAAATATTCCTGAGGGTGTCTCATGCAGGGGGAGGAGCAGGGAGAGAAAGGGTAGCAGACCCCTTCCTTCTTTCCCTGTGGACCCTGCTCCAAACCCTCAGTTTAGGAAGGACCTAAAGATAAGCAGCCCTTGGAAACAAAGAGCTGTGTTTTTATAGGAAGGATTTTCGTATTTAGAATATGAATCAATATTTGAATATTGATTTGAATATTTGAATATATTCAAATTTCAATATTTGAATCAAAATTAGACAGCATGGATTTTTTTTTATCTAAATGGATGTAAGAAAACATCACACATAATCAACTCTCAGAAACCCATACTATACTATAGACTAAGAATGGGTAGTCTTGTTCACGGACCATTTTATCAGCCTAAAGGCCCATCATTTAATTCACAGGTAGAAAAATCTTTAATGTATTCACATAGTTCATTGAGTTAATAAGCAAGGAAATAACAATCGTTTGATTTTGCTCACTTAATACATTTTTTCTTTAGATTCCATTCCCAGCTCAGCCACTCACCACTTACACAAAAACAAGACACTTAACACTTTTTTGCTCTAAGTTTCATTTCCCCTTTCCTTTCTTCTTTCCAGAAAGCAGGAATGAACATACTTAGGGTTGCCCCAAGCATCCAATAAGATCATGACAGAACTCTGTAAGCCACTTGGTACTCATTATACTCATTTTTCTTTGCCATCCCTAGGATGTTAGGGCTGTGGAATCAGAAGATGGGAACCAGATCCTTTTCCCACCCCAGTTTGCTCACTAGCCTTGGCCCCATCCTCTCTAAATTTTATATCTAAAGTTTCAGCAAGCACAAAGTTCCGGAATTATTCAGAATTGTCGTGTCGTCAATAGTGAAAATATGTTTCTTTTCCGTTGTGATGGGGTATGCCGGTCCAGTAAAAGTAAGGAAAATATAGACAGTGGTGCAGCTGTTCATTTACAAAACAGGACTTGGCATTTTGTTACTGTTATTGTTTTAATGTTTAATGAGCTTCGGTATTGTTTATTAATGACTCTTCTTTGTGGGTCGATGTGTTTATCTCTATGAAGATGAGTCCGATCTGCTGGAGACGCTGCCGACCACCATGCAGCTCGCCCTCACTGTTGACGTCAACTTCGGTGTCATCAGCAAAGTCGACTTGTTCAAGGCAAGTGCTTCTCCAGTGCCTAGGAAGGCAACACATCAATTTCCCGATAGGTATCAAAGCTCTTCCTGAATACAGCATTTATGATTTTTTGCCCTATTTTTAATAAAATGAAAGTTATCTGGAGACTTTATGTGAAATTAGAGTCAAATAAACTATGGGTCTCTCTTCAGCAGATGACTTATTCTTTAGCAGCCTCTCTCCTAATTGGTGTCAAAGAAGAAGAGCTCTTCAGGCTCTTCTGGCATTAATTTAAATATAATTAAATTCTACAGCTCTATGTCTTTGCTACTAAGCACGTCATTTCCCATTTAAGAATATGCCTTGGCAATGCATGACAATCAGGCCCCAGATTAGCTCTGGATTGGCCTGACAGTCAGAGAATCAGCGCCTAATTATGTCTCTAATACAAATGATTTGGATCCAAACGTTTTACATGGCCAAATTCAAATTTAGAGGTCTTTTTTTGTAAATAAAAAATGTATAGCAAAGAAATTTTAATGTTTTGAATGTATCTAATTTTCTAATTTTCCTCTTCTTAATGCATTATATTACATTTAAGTGTCTTTCACCTAACACTTATTCTGTGTGGGGCACTCACTGATTCATCTGTTTAATTAACTCATTCAACAAACATTTTATTCAGTTCTTACTTAAATGTTCCCGGCACCATTTTAGCTACTAGGAATTCAATGGTTTAAAAGAAAAAATACTTGCACACATGGAGCTTAAATTTCGAAAGAGAGGAATTAAAAAGCAATATAGAACATGTGTGGAGGTGATAATGCTAGGAACAGAATTAAGCAGGTTAAGGAGAGTAAGGGTGGTATTGGCTATGAAAGGTTTGCTCTAGGGAAGTGCAACTGAGTATTGGGGCAGAGGACTGCAGGCAGCAAGGGAGTGAGCGTGCAGGTACCGGGAGCAGGAAAGGAGGGATAGACAGAGAGGGTGCCCTGCAGGAGGACAGACGAGATGAAGCTCTGGTCTGCAAGGCTAAAGGCAGAGTCGTGTGCAGCAAGAGGAGGCAGAGGAGAGGAAAAACTGGAATGATCAGTCAGGGCAAGTTAATGGAGGGCTTCATGGAGGGCTTTGGAGGCTGTGGCATAAACTTCGGGTTGTCCTCTGAGATGCAGAAACCACTGAAGATCTTGAGCAGAAGGTGACCTACTTGAGATCTTTTTGAAAGGGATTTTTTCCTGCTGTGTGGAGAATAGACCACAGAAGCAAATATGGAAGTCAGGGAAGCCAAGGAGGGATCACCATCTACAGAATTCTATAGGGATAATGGCCCTCAGACCCAGAGTAGTTGGAGCAGAGTTTGTGTGTCTGTGTGTGCGTTGTGTGATCAGTCGCTCAGTGGTCCAACTCTTTGTGACCCCATGCAGCAGAGTTAAGAAGTGGCCCAATACTGGATGCATTCAAAGAAAGAGCCTATAGTTTTTGCTATTTGATTGTGTGAAGAGAGAAAAAAATCAAGGATAATTTAGGATTTAAGCTGAGGAACAGTAAGAACAAAGATGCCATTTGCAAAATAGGAAATTTTAAAGCAAGCATAGAGTGAGAAAGATAGAAACAGATTGTTTGGAGATGTGTTAGTGTGAGGTGAGAACCAGAATTCAGATGGAATATCATGTAGGCAGTTTGATAAATAAATCTGAGTTCAGAGGAGAGGTCCAAGCTGGAGCCATAAATTTGGGCAAATCAATATACTGATGGACTTTAAGCTAAGGACTAGATACGATTCCCTATTATGTAATCCACACAGAAAGAGATGGCTTGAAAATAGGTGAAATATACTTTTGCGTAAAAGATGAAGAAGCAGACACTATATGCTGAAATGGTTAGGCAGGGTCACTCTCGAGATTAGCTTAACCCCAGACTGCAGGAAACTAGAGATGTGTCGGTATCCCAGACCCTTTTCTTGGGTGATAGTTTCTGTTCTAAATTTCCATAAGGATTTGAATGAAGATATAAACCATGTGATTTTCAAATTGGCAGATGAAACAAAGCAAGAGGAATAGTTATAAATGTGTTAGGTGACGAAACAAAATTAACTGAATACTTGGAAACAATGAGCAAAACCAAGATTAGCTTCCATAGGCATAAAAGAAAAATCCTGAGTTTAGTCCTAAAATTATAAAAGAGCAATAGTTTTATAACAATTTTTTTAATACCTGGGAGTTTTAGTTGACCTCAAGCTACATGTGAGTCAATAGAGTTATATACAATATTGCCCTAAAATTTAACCTAATATTAGTTTTCTTGATTATTACAACTACATTTCTTTTAACATATATGGTAAATAACCAGTTTTAAGAAGTGAAGTGAAAGTCACTCAGCCATGTCTGACTTTTTGCAACCCCATGGACTATATAGTCCATGGAATTCTCCAGGCCAGAATACTAGAATGGGTAGCCTTTCCCTTCTCCAAGGGATCTTCCCAACCCAGGGATTGAACCCAGGTCTCCTGTAGTGCAGACAGATTCTTTACCAGCTGAGCCAAAAGGGAAGCTCAGTTTTAGGAAGGACTTGGACAAATTAGACCATCTTTCAGGGGATAAGAAGTATGGATTGAGTAGAAGAGAACCAAGAAGATAGCAAAAGAATGACTTTAGAAATAAAATTATTCTATAATGGTACAAATCAGACCAATGACTGCTTATAATTGGGAGTGGGTAAGAAGATATTAACTATGAGAAGACATGAGGGAATTTTATGGAGTGATAGAAATTTTTTTGTCTTACTAGGGAAGTGCCACAATGCATGCATTAGTCAAAATTGATCTGTCCTTTAAAATTTATATATTTCACAGCATATAAATTATTCTTCAGTTTAAAAAATAATGGCTTCAAAAGAAAATGTATAGATGCTGAGCATATTTAGTTATTGGGAAAATTAATTCAAGAGCAGCAGTAGTTACATAGAGTAATGTTTGTTAAATGAACAAGGAATAACATTTACTCTCCCTATTTTGGCAAAATAACACTCAACTGTAAACCCCATTTCTAAGCTGCAGATACATCTACTGGAACAAAACATTCTTGGAGAAAAAGGCTTGGTCCTAATGGTCTTGATCCCCACAGGAGGGGTCTTAGGAGGAAAGAGAGAGGACGGGAGGGAAGGTGCCCTGGGGTCAATTCCTGGAGATTTTAGAATGTGGTTTCCTAATTGGAAAGCGGTTTCCAATTTCTAGTGCAAGCGCCACAGTGGAAGCTCTGGTGAAGTAGAAGCATCATGGAACGCGTTCAGTTTTCTGATTTTCTATCAGGGAGACTAGGAAAGGGATTTGTACCTTGGTTAACAGGTGCCTCTAAATAAATCGTTTTCAAGCTGCAGCTTGCAGTTCATTCGGGAATCATGAATTCAATTAAATGGGTCATAACCAGCATATAAGATAGACAAGAAAATATCAGAGTGCTACACACATAAATAAGGGTAAGCATTATACTACAGAATTTTTGTTTCTGTTATTTACTCTTTTAAATATACATATGCATATCTATGGGCTTTCCAGATGGCACTAGTGGTAAAGAATCTGCCTGCCAAAGCAGGAGACGTAAGAGATGCGTGTTCAGTCCCTGGGTCAGGAAGATCCCATGGAGGAGGGCATGGCAACCCACTCCATATTCCTGCCTGGAGAATCCCATGGACAGAGGAGCCTGGCAGCTACAGTCCATGGGGTCGCAAAGAGTCAGACACCAATGAGTGACTTTCACATCAATGACTGGCTTAATTGAGACTAAGTGAGAACAACCAGAACTGTGTTTAAGAAAACAAAACCTTTAACTGATACACCGATGACTTTTATATAATTATCTCTGACTTAGGAAGTTATCAGTTTCCAGCTTTAAAAATATTTTTCTTTTGTTTTTGCATATATTTTTGGAAATCCATAAAATCAACAATATCTGATTGAGAAAAAAAGGTTAGATCATCACATGTTGCTACCATTATTCATAAACATAGATTCATTCCTCCCTGACATTTCCATTAAAGATGTAGTTCCTTCCGGAAAGAACCCATTTCCATCTATATTTCTGTTAAATGAAAAAAGTTATTTTTTTCCCCTAAAGCCAGTGAAGTAGAAAATAAGCAGGTATGGAAAAATTCCTAAATTTATTTCTTTTCTAAATCTATGAAGACAATCTTTGTAGTTGACACAAATTTGTTATTTTCTTAGGGAGGAAATTGACTAGGGAATCCTACACCCTTAGCTCATAAATTATACCCAATTGACGCGCCACTTCTCATTCAGTCAGAGTTCACTGAGAGTGACCTCTGCCCTCGAGGGTCTAAGGCACAAAGGAGAAAACTTTTGTGTTCACCCGGCAGCTTCGGAGTGAAAAGAGAGGGGCTCCCAGGCAGGGGCCTTGTTGTCACTCGTTAGGACCAGAGCATGTGGCAACAGCTACAGACAGTCTAGAAAGGTCAGCTGAAGCCAGGCCAAGGCACGCGGGCCCGATCCTGCAGGCCAAGAAAGCTGGACAGGAGGAACCCAACAGCACGGATTTCAGTTTTACAAAGACAAGAAATGGGGATACTTCGAATAGAACAGAACATCCAGGGATAACAAAAAAAAAAGTGACTGTCAACTGTTAACAACCTCCATATCTTGAATTCTCCCTGAAAATGGATCTTCCATATCTTTAAAAGGCCAGCAGGCAGGAGCAGAGAGAAAAAGAGACAGAGAGCGCACGCATAAACACATACACACACACACACACACACAGAAGGATACCAGGACTGGGGGCTGGCGGGCATGCTCTGTGTCTTTCCAATCTTCAGGATTAGGGTAAATTAAAAGTACTTGAAAATCACTTAATTCACGAACACCTAGTGTAAGATGCCCGAAAGAATACTTTATGCAAAGAGTTGGACATGACTGAGCGACTGAACTGAAAGAATACTTTAAGTTTGTATCTTGAATCTTCAGTTAGAAATTTCACAAGGACTCTTTGCACTTTGTAAATGTGTGAAGGGATGCAGATGTAGTAGCATTTGTTTGCAATGTAGCACCAGAAAATAAGTCTATGCTAAATAAATTAGAATAAACTAACAAATTAGAATAAACTTGTTTCAGCTTTTCCAAAGATATATGTCTGTTGCTTTAACTGTGCATTGTATTCAATTTTTAAAAGGACAGTTCAGTTCAGTTCAGCCAGTCAGTCGTGTCCGACTCT
>NW_011488621.1:4711988-4712519 GCF_000754665.1 Bison bison bison
ATGGACTGGTTGGATCTCCTTGCAGTCCAAGGGACTCTCAAGAGTCTTCTCCAACACCACAGGTCAAAAGCATCAATTCTTCGGCGCTCAGCTTTCTTTATGATCCAATTCTCACATGCATACATGACCACTGGAAAAGTCGTGTATGTAGCTTTGCCTAGACAGACATCTGTTGGCAAAGTAATGTCTCTGCTTTTTAATATGCTGTCTAGGTTTGTCATAGCTTTTTTTCCAAAGAGCAAGCATCTTTTCATGGCTGCAGCCACCATCTACAGTGATTTTGGAGCCCCAAAAAACAAACTCTCTCACTATTTCCACTGTTTCCCCATATAATTGACATGAAGTGATGGAACCGGATGCCATGATCTTAGTTTTCTGAATGTTGAGCTTTAAGCCAACTTTTTCACTCTCTTCTTTCACTTTCACAAGAGGCTCTTCAGTTCCTCACTTTCTGCCATAAGGGTGGTGTCATCTACATATCTGAGGTTATTGATATTTCTCCCGGCAATCTTGATTCCAGCTTGTGCTTCA
>NW_011488621.1:4712619-4718267 GCF_000754665.1 Bison bison bison
GCTCACGGACTGCAGCACACCAGGCCTCCCTGGCCATCACCAACTCCCGGAGTTTACTCAAACTCATGTCCACCGAGTTGGTGATGCCATCCAATCATCTCATCCTCTGTTGTCCCCTTTTCCTCCCGCCTTCAATCTTTCCCAGCATCAGGGTCTCTTCAAATGAGTCATTTCTTCGAATCAGGTGGCCAAAGGATTGGAGTTTCAGCTTCAACATCAGTCCTTCCGATGAATATTCAGGACCCATTTCCTTTAGGATGGACTGGTTGGATCTTCTTGCAGTCCAAGGGACTCTCAAGAGTCTTCTCCAACACCACAGTTCAAAAGCATCAATTCATCGGCACTCAGCTTTCTTTATATTCCAATGTTCACATCCATACATGACTCCTGGAAAAACCATAGCCTTGACTAGACGGACCTTTGTTGACAAAGTCATGTCTCTGCTTTTTATTATGCTGTCTAGGTTGATCCTAACTTTCCTTCCAAGAAGTAAGCGTCTTTTAATTTCATGGCTGCAATCACCATCTGCAGTGATTTGGGAGCCCCAAAAAATAAAGTCTGTCACTGTTTCCTCTGTTTCCCCATCTTTTTGCCATAAAGCTATGGGACCAGATGTCACGATCTTAGTTTTCTGAATGTTGAGTTTTAAGCCAACTTTTCACTCTCCTCTTTCACTTTCATCAAGAGGCTCTTTAGTTCTTCACTTTCTGCCATAAGGGTGCTGTCATCTACATATCTGAGGTTATTGATATTTCTCCTGGCAATCTTGATTCCAGCTTGTGCTTCATCCAGCCAGGCATTTCCCATGATGTACTCTGCATATAAGTTAAATAAACAGGGTGACATTATACAGCCTTGAAGAACTCCTTTCCCTATTTGGAACCAGTTTGTTGTTCCATGTCCAGTTCTAACTGTTGCTTCCTGACCTGCATACAGGTTTCTCAAGAGGAAGATCAGGTGGTCTGGTATGCCCATTGAAGAATTTTCCACAGTTTGTTGTGACCCACACAGTCAAAGGCTTTGGCATAGTCAATAAAGCAGATTAGATGTTTTTCTGGAACTCTCTTGCTTTTTTGATGATCCAATGGGTGTCAGCAATTTGATCTCTGGTTCCTCTGCCTTTTCTAAATCCAGCTTGAACATCTGGAAGTTCACAGTTCACGTATTATTGAAGGCTGGCTTGGAGAATTTTGACCATTACTTTGCTAGCATGTGAGATGAGTGCAATTGTGCGGTAGTTTGAGCATTCTTTGGCATTGCCTTTCTTTGGGATTGAAATGAAAACTGACCTTTTCCAGTCCAAAGGACAACGTGCTTACATTTCTTTCCTTTTAACCTTGTGAAGTTTGTTTATTTACTAGGGAAACAGTGAGTGTCCTAATGCTTTAATGAAAGTAATGTAAGTCATGCTGGAGTATCACAGATTATAATACGGACAATGTTACATGAAGGTGGTCTGTGCTGCCCCTGATCTTTCATTCCCAGGGCTGTCACCTCATACCTTGCTGTAACCAATTGTCTCATGGCCCCTGTATTAGGGCACTCCAGAGAATCAGCCTGCCAATGGTGGAGATGCAGATCAGCTTGTCCCTGGGATGGGAAGATCCCCTGGAGAAGGAAATGACAGCACACTCCAGTACTCTTGCCTGGAGAATCCCATGGTGGGCTGCAGTCCAGGGTGTCGCAGACTTGGACACGACTGGAGGAGGGGATTTATTTTAAAGAAGGGCTCGTGTAATCATGCAGACCGACAGATCTAAAACCTTCAGGACAGGTCAGCTTGTTGGAAACCCTGGAAAGTGTTACTGTTGCAGCTCAAATCCAAAGGCAGTCTGGAGGCAGATTCCCCTGCTCCTTGGGGAACTTTAGACTTTTTTCTCTGAAGGCCTTCAGTTATTGGATGAGGCCAACCCACATAACGGAGTGGACCTTGCTTCGTGTGTATGCGTGCTTCGTTGCTCAGTCGTGTCCAACTCTTTGTGACCCCATGAACTGTGGCCCGCCAGGCTCCTCTGCGCATGGGATTCTCCAGGCAAGAGTCCTGGAGTGCGTTGCCATGCCCTCCTCCAGGGGATCTTCCTGACCCAGGGATCAAACTCTTATCTCTTATGTCTCCTGCATTGTCAGATGGGTTCTTTACTTCTCAAAAATCATAGCTACTGTTTATTGGGTTCTGATTGTACTGTATTATCTTCTTTGCTACCTTCTCTCAGTTAATTCTCACAGCAAGTCTCTTGAGAAAAGTTTTATGACCCCTCATTTTACAGAAAGAAACTATTTACCTGACTGAGGCCAAAGAGAGCAGGAAGCAAATTTTTACTGCACAGGCTACAGTCTTAGCAGCTCGGTGATGAGACCTTTCAGCTCCCCACCAGCCCTGTCTAGATAGTGGTAAGATGCTGAGAAAGTGTCCCCAGAGTCAAAAAACAGCAACATAGCATCCTGCGGTGGATGTCACAGACTTAGACTCAGCACATCGATTAGTCTCACACCAGACACCTAAATTTACACACTCTTTGCTACTCTCCTACTAAGACCTTGTAGCTCAGGTGGTTTTTCCCCTCTTGTTCAAAGCAGGTAGAACTAAAGTCACAGAATTTCACTAAAACTTTGCTTCAATCAATTGTGGTGAATTAGTAAGATTTGCTCCTTCTACATGGGGTGATCAGAGTTTCCAAAGAGCTTCGAGATGAATAGTCATTTTTTGACTTTTTTTTTTTCCCCACAAAAATGGGTCTCTTTTTCCAGCCCAAACTCAAGTATTAAGCTAATAAGGAGTGATTTATTCCCATGAGGTTGGACAATTTCCCTTCCTATCTGTTGATTTATTACTTTTGTATTGATTTTTAAATATGTTTTATCAAATTAAATGCTAGGGAAATCACATTTTGTGTCTACCATTAAACTACCAGAAATGGGAGAAAATTTAGTGAAAGTTCTGTTGCGCCACCTAGTGTGTGGAATTAAGATTGCATCCTTTAGAAACTGAAAAAGATCCCCTTGCTTATTGGTACGGAGAGGGCAATGGCGCCCCACTCCAGTACTCTTGCCTAGAAAATGCCATGGACGGAGGAGCCGGGTGGGCTGCAGTCCATGGGGTCGCTAAGAGTCGGGCACGACTGAGCGACTTCACTTTCACTTTTCAGTTTCATGCATTGGAAAAGGAAATGGCAACCCGCTCCAGTGTTCTTGCCTGGAGAATCCCAGGGACGGGGGAGCCTGGTGGGCTGCTGTCTATGGGGTCGCATGGAGTCGGACACGACTGAAGCGACTTAGCAGCAGCAGCTTATTAGTAGGACTTCCCGGATCGGCTTCCCGGAAGCCGATAGCTCAGCTGGTAAAGAATCCACCTGCAATGCAAGAGACCCCGGTTGGATTCTTGGGTCGGGAAGATCCCCTGGAGAAGGGAAAGGCTGCCCACTCCAGTATTCTGGCCTGGAGAATTCCATGGACTGTATAGCCCATGGGGTCGCAGAGAGTCGGACACGATTGAGCGACTTTCACTTTCCCAGATGGAGCGGTGGTATCCATCTGCCAATGCAAGAGACACAGAGACATGAGTTCCATCCCTGGGTTGGGAAGCCCCCAGGAGTAGGAAATTTCAACGCACCCCAGAATTCTTGCCTAGAAAATTCCATAGGCGTCCAGGGGTTTGTAAAGAGTTGGACACGACTGAGCACACAGAGCCCCAGCTCCAAGGTAGGAAAGGAAAGACACCAAACTGAAAATGAAGGTACCACCGGCCTGTCAAGGAAAGCGCGAAGCGTCTCACCATCCGCTGCTCCGGTAACAATGCAGACTGCTTCCCAAACAGGACCCCTCAGGGGCGGCTGGGACTCGTCCTTGTGTGGCAAGCAGAGCCTGGAAAGGCTGTGATGTCAGAGACAGGAAGCACGCGGAGACGAGTTTCGTCCGTGATGGCAGACTGCCCCAGGGGTGGGATGGGAAAGGCACTGTTATTACTTCCCCTCACCCAGGATCCACCTGTTCACATATTTCTTCCCAGGGGCCTGAAATCAGAGCATTACAGGAGGCTTACTACTTTGCATTTTTAACTATGTTTAACTACGGTGGTATCAGTAATACTGTTGCGGCTGGTGCTAAGACGCTTGAGTCGTGTCCGACTCTGTGCGACCCCATAGACGGCAGCCCACCAGGCTCCGCCTTCTCTGGGATTCTGCAGGCAAGAACACTGGAGTGGGTTGCCATTTCCTTCTCCAATGCATGAAAGTGAAAAGTGAAAGTGAAGTCGCTCTGTCGTGTCCGACTCTTAGCAACCCCACTGGACTGCAGCCCACCAGGCTCCTCCGTCCATGGGATTTTCCAGGCAAGAGTACTGGAGTGGGGTGCCATTGCCTTCTCCGGAGAAAGGAAGGACCTAGTCCTAAATCACAGTTGCCCCAAGGCCAGTGGCAACCTGTCCACAAAGAAATCATTAGGGTCCAGAATCAATTGATGAAGTTTAAGTTGTAGATTTTTTTTCTAACACACAATTGCTATAGCCTATTTACATGAATTAATACATATTTTATGCAAGTATGTTGATAAAAATATATATTTGTAGTGGTTCATACGTTTTTCTCTGAGGAAATCCAAGACATAAGCTAAAACCTCTCCTTTTAAGTATTTGGGCATTTCTACTGAGGAAAGCACTAATCGTTTGCTAAGTCATTTTAAGGTTGATCTCCTAGTTTCGTCCAATACTTTCCGTTAATTAGGTTTCTTTAGAGTGCTTTCCGCCAGTGAGTTAACCTGAAAGGTAGAAGAGAAAAGATGAAGCGTGGTCCTTCTCGAAGAGGGTTTTGTTCCTACAAGCAATCCTAGAATGTGTGTTTTATTTTTACTATTATTAATAAAAGTTAAAGTTGAGGTCTAATCAGTTCTTCTCCCCAGTTCCATTCTCCTTTCTCCCTCCCCAGAGGTGGCTACTAAGATAATTTTAAGAATAGCCGTCCCTTGCTCATTTTTATTTTACTTTTTATCTACAAACATCAGTGACAGGCAGTATTATTTTGTTCAGTTTTTTTTTTCATAGTTGGAGTCATAGTGAACATATTCTATAGCTTGTTTTTGTGCAGAACACATTATTTGTTGAATTCAGCCATATCTGGAGAGAGAGAACCGGTGTATTGATTTTAACCACTGTATGCTATTGCAACCTACACACCATCGGTACTTTTCTCTGCCCACAGATCGCATTTTTGTTGTTTCCAGTCTTTTCAGTACTGAAAATGATACTGCCGCATACATCTTTACATTTATGGAATTATTGCCATAGGAAAACAACACTTAAAGTAATTAATAATTCTTATTAACATAACACAGTTGGGAACTTTCATCAAAGTTCATTCTAGCAGGAATTGTTTAAGGAATAAAAACTTTACTTTGGCCTCAGTTCAGTTCAGTTCAGTCACTCAGTCGTGTCAAACTCTTTGTGACCCCATAGACTACATCATGCCAGGCTTCCCTGTCCATCGCCAACTCCCGGAGCTTACTCAAACTCATGTCCATCGAGTCGGTGATGCCATCCAACCATCTTATCCTCTGTCATCCCCTTCTCCTCCCGCCTTCAATCTTCACCAGCATCAGGGTCTTTTCCAATGAGTCGGTTCTTCGCATCAGGTGGCCAAAGTATTGGAGTTTCAGCT
>NW_011488621.1:4718367-4720534 GCF_000754665.1 Bison bison bison
AGATGGCAGCCCACCAGGCTCCCCCATCCCTGGGATTCTCCAGGCAAGAACACTGGAGTGGGTTGCCATTTCCTTCTCCAATGCATGAAAGTGAAAAGTGAAAGTGAAGTCACTCAGTCGTGTCCGACTCTTAGCAACCCCAAGGACTGCAGCCTACAGGCTCCTCCGTCCATGGGATTTTCCAGGCAAGAGTACTGGAGTGGGGTGCCATTGCCTTCTCCAAATACTGTTGCTAGACTTGTTGAAAGTATTCTGACGTTGAGCTTATAATCCAGATGAACTCCACTCAGGGAAACATGCTGAGCAGTCACTCTGTCTAAAGCACCAGTGGGGTGCCTCAGACCCTGTACCCCTATGGTCACTGCTCTCCACTGCCTCCCAGAAGGTAGGCAAACTACACAAATAAGATGACGTCCTTGGCTGTTGTGCGATAATTCAGTAACTCAAAACATACAAAGCGCTTATATCAATACATCAGATATACGTACATTATTCATATATTGTGATTATTACTACTATCCCTGAGGAATAAAGCTGATTCAGCCACAGAGGAGTTTTCACACAGGTAAAACCAGTGTGTGGTCATGCTTGATCCTAGGAAGATGGATTAGATTCATCCTCCGGGTTGCATCCAGCTTGTGACTTCCCATTTTGACTGTGATACTGAGGCTCCTAGAAAAAGAGAATTATTGTTAGTTCTCAGGGAAAGCCTGATGGAAATGACTCTCCTCGTGTTTGCAGATATGAAGCATAGGGTTCGGTCTAAGATCACTTAGAACTCAATAAGTTGTGCCATCATAGTGCCTTGCAAATTATCTATCACATTTGACTTTGCTGCTTCCAAAGCTGCCAATCAATAACATGACTGGTATAGTCGATAGCATGGGCGACTGGTTTCAGAATTCCTGCCTAGACATATCACCCATCCCTGGCTTAGTGGGAGTGCAGTTTCAGATGGGACAGAGCAAGGCCTCTTTTAACAAACAGGGCTGAGTTGAGAAAAGCCTTGAAGACTCTTGCTTATACGTGAGGGTGACTGGAAGTCCCAGTAGTTATATATTACTGATAGTATCTTGAGTTCTTTTTCAAATAACTTAGGGAGAATGAGCTTAGAAATGAAGAAATCCTTCAAGACTGAGAAGGTTAGCGCCCAGAGATAAATTTTACCAACTTGACAATTGTGTTCAGAGTTTGCCGGTATTAAAAGGACTTCCTGGGTATGGGAACATTCATCTAACATATAGCTCATGTGTTGAATAAAAATAGAATTTCTCCCAACTTCATTCACATCTCCAGGAGCCTTATTCAAATATGAATCCAATTTTATACGGCACTGAACTTCCCATTGTTGAAAAGAGAATGCTTTCTAACAACTTCATGACGGACGTCAGGCCTTATTTATTTAGTGCCTGGCATGCGCCCAGCCCTGGCAAGACACCGGGGAGATGGAAGCCACTGTCTTGCGCTGTTGCTCAGAGTGCGGATTAAACAGCACACTCCCCCCGCACACGCCCTGGTGAGTCTTCCTCCGACACAGATTCCACATGTGACCTCAGCTGAAGAGTCAATAGACATCCTGAGCCTGTGTTCCCTCATCTAAAATCAGAGTGTTGACAATGTGTTAATGAATGTCAGGCCTCACAGGGAGGTTGAGAGAATTAAACAGATACAAAAAAAAATTAAACAAAAAATATAAGAAATAAAATGTAATGCAAATGTACAATGAATACATACAAAAGTGAGTATTGACATTCTCACAGGTACGCTCACTTTATAGAAAAAGGAACATTTATGAAACAATGGCTGTGTGCTGACTTTCTGAGAATCAGAAATTTTTCCTAATTACTTCTATAAAGGAAATGGAGCTGCATTATAAAGGAAAAAATGCCAACCCTGGGATGTGATTCTTTTAAATCATATGATAATGGAACAAACTGTATATCAAGAAAATAATCATTTGGCAGGAGAGGGAGAGAAGATAATTATCCTCAAATACATCATAAGATATAACGGCTTCATAACGCAAACTTTATTTCACTAAGAGAGAAAGGAAGGCTGCTGCTGCGGCGGCTAAGTCGCTTCAGTCGTGTCCGACTCTGTGCAACCCCAGAGATGGCAGCCCACCAGGCTCCCCCATCCCTGGGATTCTCCAGGCAAGAACACTGGA
>NW_011488621.1:4720634-4721859 GCF_000754665.1 Bison bison bison
TGCTTCTTGACCTGCACACAGATTTCTCAGGAAGCAGGTCAGGTGGTCTTGTATTCCCATCTCTGGAAGAATTTTCCACAGTTTGTTGTGATCCACACAGTCAAAGGCTTTGGCATAGTCAATAAAGCAGTAGATGTTTTTCTAGAACTCTCTTGGTTTTTCCATGATCCAATGGATGTAGGCAATTTGATCTCTGGTTCCTCTGCCTTTTCTAAATCCAGCTTAAACATCTGGAACTTCATAGTTCACAAACTGTTGAAGCCTGGCTTGGAGAATTTTGAGCATTACTTCGCTAGTGTGTGAGATGAGTACATTTGTGTGGTAGTTTGAGCATTCGTTGGCATTGCCTTTCTTTGGGATTGGAATGAAAACTGATCTTTTCTAGTCCTGTGGCCACGACTGAGTTTTCCCAGTTTGCTGGCATATTGAGTGCAGCACTTTCACAGCATCATTTTTCAGGTTTTGAAATAGCTCAACTGGAATTCCATCACCTCCACTAGCTTTGTTCGTAGTGATGCTTTCTAAGGCCCACTTGACTTCACATTCCAGGATGTCTGGCTCTAGGTCAGTGATCACACCATCATTGTTATCTAGATCATGAAGATCTTTTTTATACAGTTCTTCTGTGTATTCTTGCCACCTCTTCTTAATATCTTAATAGCTTCTGTTAGGTCCATACCATTTCTGTCCTTTATTAAGCCCATCTTTACATGAAATGTTCTCTTGGTATCTCTAATTTTCTTGAAGAGATATCTGGTCTTTCCCATTCTATTGTTTTCCTCTATCTCTTTGCGTTGATCACTGAGGAAGGCTTTCTTATTTCTTCTTGCTATCTTTGGAACTCTGCATTCAAATGGGTATATCTTTCCTTTTCACCTTTGCCTTTAATCAAATCCCTTATGATTATACAGTGGAAGTGAGAAATAGATTTAAGGGCCTAGATCTGATAGATAGAGTGCCTGATGAACTATGGAATGAGGTTCGTGACATTGTACAAGAGACAGGGATCAAGACCATCCCCATGGAAAAGAAATGCAAAAAAGCAAAATGGCTGTCTGGGGAGGCCTTACAAATAGCTGTGAAAAGAAGAGAAGTGAAAAGCAGAGGAGAAAAGGAAAGATATAAACATCTGAATTCAGATTTCCAAAGAATAGCAAGAAGAGATAAGAAAGCCTTCTTCAGCGATCAATGCAAAGAAATAGAGGAAAACAACAGAATGGGGAGG
>NW_011488621.1:4721959-4724200 GCF_000754665.1 Bison bison bison
CTTCCAATGAATATTCAGGACTGATTTCCTTTAGGATGGACTGATTGGATCTCTTTGCAGTCCAAGGGATTGCAAGGCTTACACATTATATTGTATTTTGGCCTATACATTATAATTGTAAAAGTTAAGGCCAAAAACATCAAATTTAAAATTATGCACATTAAAATAAATGTAAGTAGATTTTTAAAAAGATCTTCTCTTTCTGATCATTTCCAATGCTATTATTCTCCATGCATGGTCAGTTGCTTTAGTCGTGTCTGACTCTCCAACCCCATGGACTGTAGCCCGCTGGGCTCCTCTGTCCATGGATTCTCCAGGCAAGAGTACTGAAGTGTGTTGCCATGCCCTCCTCCAGGGGATCTTCCCAATCCAGGGATCAAACCCAGGTCTCCTGCATTACAGGCAGGTTCTTTACCATTTGAGCCACTAGGGAGACCCATTATTCTCCATAGGTACAAAAAATTGAGAGTTACCTTCATTGCAGTGATATTCTAGTCACGCTTAAGCTTTAAGAACTTCCAAATATATTTCTAATGAATTTTCTCTAAAATATTGAAAACACGAACTTCCTTTAGTGGGGGAGATATTAAAATACAGTGTTTGTTCCCTAAGAGAGTTCTGAGCGATCAGAACACCAATTTCTGAAATGAAATTTCTCTGAATCAATGACAGCACTGAAAGAAATAGAACACTTGAGCCATAGAGTTAGAGAAGCTTTACTAAAAGCAAAATAATAAATTTTAGAAAGAAATTAATGTTTGTCATTTGCCTTAACAAATACGATAATCTATGAGACATAGTAGGAATAAAGTCAATGTAAATAAAAATTATACATTTTGCACTAAGCAAATATATAACAAAGAAAGAAGGGGTACATTTCTCTCTCCCTCAAAGGACCTTTGCACGTCTTTGCAAATATAAATCACACTCATCAAATGACTCGGCTTTGTCGCCCACATGAGCACCTTCTTCCCGTCTCCCGTGTCTCTGGTCCACACTCCCAGGCTGAAGTAAGCGCCCCCACTCTGAAAAGCTTTACGGATATTTACATGACATAACTTACAGCATGATTACCTTTTACCACAAATTACTGTTTTTCTGTTTACTTAAAACATCATTCCCAACTAGACTCTCTCTCTTTCACCTCTGATTGGACCAAGGGCGTGGTTCATAGCAGCTTCTTGTCATTACGTGTTGGACTGTGTTAAGAAGGTATTCCTATTGGCTTCAGCCTCTCTCTATTCAAGAGAACCCAAAGCTATAGCTTCTCAAATAAATTGTTAAATCCTAGCTTCAAGTTCATCTGAATGCTTCTCACCCATGGCTATTTGAAAATACTTCAATCATAAATCATTAACTCTCCTTATCAGTCAAGCAAGCCTGAGGTGTAAATTTTATATGGATCTAGGTCAAGTGTTTGATACTGAAATTATTATGGAAACCTATGATTGCTGATGGAGAAGGCAATGGCACCCCACTCCAAGTACTCTTGGCTGGGAAATCCCACAGATGGAGGAGCCTGGTAGGCTACAGTCCATAGGGTCGCTAAGAGTCGGACACAACTGAGCGACTTCACTTCACTTTTCTTTCATGCATTGGAGAAGGAAATGGCAACCCACTCCAGTGTTCTTGCCTGGAGAATCCCAGGGACGAGGGGGCATGGTGGGCTGCCATCTATGGGGTCGCACAGAGTCGGACACGACTGACACGATTTAGCAGCAGCAGCAGCATGATCGCTAAAGAAATGATTATGCAATCCGTGAACTGGGGGTAGATCCTTTGCTTTTCTACCTGGGATTAGTTACCTGAAAATAATAATGTCCCTAAAAAATGGACAGGGACAAGCACAAAAAGAAAGCAGCTGCATGCTAACAGTTCTGGGAGGAAAAACTAAACATATCTGATGAAAGTCAGTTCAGTTCAGTCACTCAGTTGTGTCCCACTCTTTGTGACCCCACTGACTGCAGCATGCCAGGCTTCCATGCCCATCACCACCTCCTGGAGCTTGCTCAAACTCATGTCCATCTAGTCGGTGATGCCATCCAACCATGTCATCCTTTCATCCCCTTCTCCTCTCCTCCCGCCTTCAATCTTTCCCAGCATCAGGGTCTTTTCAAATGGGTCAGTTCTTTGTATCAGGTGGCCAAAGGATTGGAGCTTCAGCTTCAGCATCAGTCCTTCCAATGAACACCCAGGACTGATCTCCTTTAGGATGGACTGGTTGGATCTCCTTGCAGTCCA
>NW_011488621.1:4724300-4734024 GCF_000754665.1 Bison bison bison
CAGTACCTGAATGGCCTAGTGGTTTTCCCTACTTTCTTCAATTTCAGTCTGAATTTGGCAATAAGGAGTTCATGGTCTGTGCCACAGTCAGCTCCTGGTCTTGTTTTTGCTGACTGCATAGAACTTCTCCATCTTTGGCTGCAAAGAATATAATCAATCTGATTTCAGTGTTGACCATCTGGTGATGTCCATGTGGAGAGTCTTCTCTTATGTTGTTGGAAGACGGTGTTTGCTATGACTAGTGCGTTCTCTTGGCAAAACTCTGTTAGTCTTGTCCTACTTCATTCTGTACTCCAAGGCCAAATTTCCCTGTTATTCCAGGTATCTCTTGACTTCCTACTTTTGCATTCCAGTCCCTTCTAATGAAGAGGATTTCTTTTTTGAGTCTTACTTCTATAAGGTCTTGTAGGTCTTTATAGAATGGTTCGACTTCAGCTTCTTCAGCATTACTGGTTGGGGCATAGACTTGGATTACTATTGTATTGAATGGTTTGCCTTGGAAATGAACAGAGATCATTTTGTCATTTTTGAGATTGCACCCAAGTACTGCACTTTGGACTCTTTTGTTGACTATGAGGAGTAGAAAGTCTAATGAAAGTAGAAAATCCAAAATCACTATGTGAGGTGAGATTTTTGAAACATCTACAGATTTTTCTTTAACCTATGTTGTAGATAAATTATTGGCTTCCCTGGTGCCTCAGATGGTAAAGCATCTGCCTGCAATGTGGGAGACCTGGGTTCGTTCGCTGGGTCTGGAAGATCCCCTGGAGAAGGAAATGGCCACCCACTCCAGTATTGCAGCCTGGAGAATCCCCAGGGATGGAGGAGCCTGCAGGTCACAGTTCATAGGGTCGCCAAGAGTTGGACACGACTGAGTGACTAAGCACACACACATAGGTGAATTATAATTATTTAGACAGAGAACAAATATAAACATATTTTCAAATGAATCAAATTCGTTTCTTACACTACTGAAGTGAATATGAACAGTCATTTATTTAACATATATTGTTTTTATATCTCTTAAGTACAGTTAAAGAAGAGGACAAGTTGGGGAAGAAAAACATACAAGTTTGCAAATGTACTATCTCACAATAGTATGAAAGATGTTATTAAAAAGAAAAATATGTGGCAAATATTTTATATGTCAGTGTTAATATATTAATAATCAATTGTTATTACCATTACATTACCATAATCTTTAATACTTATCATTTATTAAGATTATGTTAAGTTTTACATGAGTAAAATTTTACTATTACAAAATTAGTACCACTTAACTCCCATTTAGCAGACTAGGAAAATGAGGCCATGAGATGTGTAGATACATAGCAATAAGTAGTGGAAACAGGATTAAAACCCAAATATATCTGTAGGAGTGCATGCTTAGTCACTCAGCTGTATCTAACTCTTTGTGACCCTATGGACTTTAGCCCGCCAGGCTCCTCTCTCCAGGAGATTTTCCGGGCAAGAATACTGGCGTGGGTAGCTAGTCCCTTCTCCAGAGGGATCTAATATATCTGACCAGCATTTAAGTTCTAACTATTATGCTGTGGTATTTTTTTTCTATGTTTTGTTCTAAGACAAGTCCATATCTACTGGCAACTATTTTAGCATCAACACAGACAAAAATCTGTTAGTGTTTATTTTCACTGCCTTTTTAAGCCTCTCGGAATATTTGCCTCTTAGCTGTATCAGTAAGGATTACTTTTCTCTTTACTGTTTTTTCTTTAGGGCTGTGACACACAGATGATTTATGACATGCTGCTAAGATTGAAGTCCATTGTCTACTTACCTGGTGACTTTGTCTGCAAAAAGGTGAGTGCCTGCAATTTTTCAAGTGCATGACTCATAAATAAATATATCTGAAGAGTTCAGATATAAGTCAGGAGAACAGTTTAAACAAAATCTGCCTAGGGTGAGTTCCAAAGTATGAAAATAATCATGAGATACAATTCTGTAAAACAATAATGTGCTTTCAGAGTTCAAAACAGAATAAGACAATATAGATTTCATTACTTATAGCATATGAGTGGTGGGTGGTCTGAAAAGTCAGTTTGTGTATATGGAAGTCATCAACTGTCATACCCCATTAATTCCAAATACCTTCCCTTAATTCTACCTTTCTACCTTTTCCCTTAAGAAGTGAAAGGTGGTTCTGCCCCTTTTATGTCTTCAGCAAACTATCAGTTACCTCCATTTAGCTCACCCAGTTAGTGGATAATCAATGCCATATTTTTTAAATTGTACTGTAATTACAAAGTAATACATGGTCATTATTTTTAACATGGGAAACACATAAAAGCACAAAGCCAAAACCTCCAGCATCCATAAATAACCACTATTAATATATTTCAACCTATCTCTTTTATAAATAGATTGATGGATAGGTAGAGCTTGTTTCATAAAATTAGCATCATACCTCCCTTATGGGTGAAACTTGCTTTGTCACGTCACAATATATCATAGGAAGTAATCTACAACCTCCTTTTTAAAGCTGCATAGTATTCCAGTCTATGAATGTATCATAATCAATTTCCAAGTGTTTGCTATTATAAATAACTCCAAAATGAGTATTTTTGCACATCTCTGATTACTAACTTAAGGGAGAGAGAAGGAATGATGACCTTGGGTTTTTCATCTTGAGACATTAAATCAGTTGTGAAGGCAACAATCAAAATTAAACGTAGAGAAAGATAAGTAGTTCAAAGAAATGAAAGATGATCCAAAACCCTAGGGAGTTTACAGACAAGTGGGGGTAAGAAGCACTTACATCCCAAAATAATGTGTTAAATGTGGTGGGAGAAGTAAGCACAAGCTGTAGTGGGACATAGGTCAAGAATGTTTCTCCCTGGGGTGCTGGTAAGAGCTCCTGGAGAAGATGCTGGTCAAGCAAAGTCCTGAACAATGAATCAGCATGAACCAGGAGAAAGAAGAAGCAGGCGTTCCAGATAAAGGGAAAAAGTTCACATGAGCTCAGGCAGAAAGGAAGGAGCTGTCTGCGGAGAGACTGTATGGAACCACAAGTCAAAAGATGGAAAATTTGAGTGTCATTTATTCAGCAAAACTCAATAAATAATTTTGAAATGCTATGGGCCAGGCACTGTGCTAGATACTGGATATACTCAGTATATATCAGAAAAGGGTGGTTCTTGCCCTTCAGAGGCCTACTGTCTGATGCTGGGGTATTCAATTCACAGTCTACATCAGATTCACCAGAATTTAGAAGTCTGGGCTCCATCCCCAGAAATTCAATTGGTCTGGTAGAGCCCACATATCAATACTTTTAAGGCCTCCTGGGTGATTCTCACGTGCAGCCAAAGTTGAATATCACTGTCTTGATGGAAGAGATGAACAATGAATAAATTAAATAAATGCGTAACTCCAAAACATGCTAACTTCTATGAAGGGAACGCAGAATTTGTGTGGTGGCAGAGGTACTTAAGATTGTCAGATTGTCAGACATAATCTTTGTGAAAGTCTAAACAGAAATAGTTCTCTAGTTTAAAAAAAAAGAAAAAAACTAGAGAGGACAGTTTTTTAGATGAAGACTTGGGGACATGAGGCAGGACAGAACTTGACAAACTTAAGGAATTGAAGCACATCATCAACTAGCATAATGGCAAAGGACAAAGTCAGATAGAGGGAAGGTACTTCAAGGCACCCAGGTGCAGAGGTGGAAATAATGTACTCTGCGAGAGAGGATACGACTGGAGGTACATCTTTAGGAACCAGCATATAACAGAACTGATATCATAAGAAGCTCAACAAAGGTACGTGAAAAAGACCAAGGTTGTAACTTTGAAGAAAAACAGTATTTATGGAAGAGGTCAGTGGAGAAGAATCACGGAGGGCAACTGAGAAGGAGCTCTCAGTAGTAAGAGAGGAAAATGTGGATGAGACATTGTGATATTAATGAAACCAGGAATACAGTGTGAAAGCGTTAGTCGCTCAGTCATGTCCAACTCTTTGCGACCCCAGGGACTGTAGCCTGCCAGGCTTCTCTTGTCTGGATTTCTCCATGCAAGAATACTGAGTGGGTTGCCATTCCCTTCTCCAAGGAAGTCTTCCTGACCCCAGGATCAAATATGGGTCTCCTACATTGCAGGCAGATTCTTTACCATCCGAGGAATATATAAGCCCACACAAATAAGCCCAGATTAAAAGTGGGCATACTGATGATATGAAATCATTTTCATGAAAATGGGAAATGCACAGCTCGATTTAAGGACTCCTTTCAATCAATGATGCATTAGGATGGCATGGCCTTAATGCACCCAAATAGCCTTTCAATTTGTAGCAGCAGGGACTGAAAATTGAGACAACTCATAGAAACTTTAGCACTCATGCCCTTAAGCAGTGAAAACTTGCTTAACAAAGTGTGAAATGCAGAGTAGATGCAGCCTTTTCGCTTCTAATTTCTTCCTTGCATCACATCCATCACTTAGTAATAAAAATGGATCAATTGAACACAAATGAAGGAAGGGAAAAAAGTAAGCAGGGGGAAGAGCAGAAATGAAAAGACATGAGACCCAAGCCACATTTCTCTGCTTCCGTTTCTGTTTTAAAGAAGGGATTTAATTAATAGTAAACGTAGAGATGAAAAGTTGTTACTTGACCAGACTTTAGACAGCTGAACTCAGCTTTGCTTTTGCTTTATCATTTCCACAAATCATTGTAGGAAAAGGGAAGAAAAACAAACAACAAACATGTTCATTAGAGGTCGTTTAAATAATTGAAGAAATGGCAGGGCTCAGGACTGAGTCTGCTGACCTACCTAATCCTCTAAACATCTCCTAACACTGGGTTCGCATTCCCAAATTTCCCCAGAGGAATTAGATACATATGCTTGAAAGTGTGAAAGTGTTAGTCACTCCGTCGTGTCTGACTCTTTGTGACCCCATGGACTGTAGCCATCCGGGCTCCTCTGTCAATGGGATTTTCCAGGCAAGAATCCTAGAGTGGGTAGCCATTCCCCTCTTCCCAACCCAGGGATCGAACCTGAGTCTCCTGCATTGCAAGCAGGTTCTTTACTGTCTGAGCCACCAGAGAAGCCCTAATCCTCTGGATGGCTCCTAAAGTTACTGAGTGGCTAGCTTGGACTGCTTCAAAGAGTGTTTGGGAGTTTTCCCAGGATTAATTTGCAAGAATTAATTTGAGTGTCATAATACCCCTGCCAGGCTTGGAATAGCCTTTCACAGGGGAACTCTGAAAATTTTAAATGCTCTCTCAGGAAGAGTTACCCTACTGTATATGAAGTGCTTGCATTTCTATGCTTTCTCCAAATTAGCAGGTAAACCAACCACCAAAGCTTGGTTTGGTCTTATTTTGCACATGCTGTCAGACCTTCTTCTCTAAGGAATGTCTACTTCATTTGAATGCTAATTAAACTTGCAGGAAAGTCTTAAATTAGCCTAGAAATATGCAAGAAATAGTGGAAGTTTTGGTTCGGTGATTATGCCAGATCTCCTTGAAAAATTATTGAAATGATCATTAAAAAATAATTAAAAGTGCTGAACTATATTTAAGTACCCATTATGTACTTCTACCTCCAGTCAGCTGTAAAAACTGCCTTTGAAAAATCATTCCAGTTCCTTGAGAATGACTTCATGCAAAAAATGAAGGAATATGACCATGTTCTAATCATTACTTCTTGGAGTATTTCTTGAAAAACTAATTTTCAGACACTTTCCCTCATTTTAAAAATAACTCATAGCTCTTTTGTTGGTTTTAAAGAGATCAGTCTTGATATTGGATTCATCATTAAATATGTTCTATATTTAATGATATAGATATACTATATCATATTTAATATACATATTATATAGTCAGGTGACTCAGGTGTTGCTGGTTCTAATGCTGTCGTCTGCCAGCCTCACGAATTTGCCCAAGACACTTAACTTTTCAAGTCTCTACTGGTAGCTCAGATGGTAATGAATCTGATCTGCAAAGCAGGAGACCTGAGTTCAATCTCTGGGTCAGGAAGATCCCCTGGCGAAGGAAATGGCTACCACTCCAATATTCTTGCCAGGAGAATTCCATAGACAGAGGAACCTGGCAGGCTGTATAGTCCATGGGGTTGAAAACAGTCAGACATGACTGAATGACTTACACACAACCAAATTTAAATACAACTAATGATATCTTTCCTATATGACCTCACTGAGATTTTTGCAAGAATTATATGTTAATATCTATGAAAATATTTTGCAGCTATAAAGTAGCATGTTCTGATCAAACAAACACAGGCATAAAATAAGGAGCAATGTAAAACCTGACACTGTGAGTTTAAAAATACTTTGCAAAATGCAAGATGTATTATTAGTATTGATATTATGGAAATAACTATAATTAGATCCATCTGTATTGGAATTTCTACTCAGATCTACATTTGGGAATAAATATATGCTTAATATTCTCCACAATGCAGAATTTAAATATACTTTTTGCATTGCTTCATCCAGAGATGTGCATTCTAGGGTTCCTTTTGCTTCTAATTACTGTCATGGAGCGTTGGTTACTCAGCCAAATATTAGCCAGTAAGTCAATCTGTGCCTTTATTTTCTTTCTGTAAAATGGAAATAATAATATCTATGCTAACTTCCTCATAAAAGTCATTGGGAGATAAAATGAGAATGTCACAGATGTCAGCTAAGAGATAGAACCCAAAAACTTCAAACTTAACCTAACAGTTAGAATGTGACAGTAAGTAATGATCAGGAAAATAACCCTTGGTATTAAAGAACTTCCCAGAGAATGGTGAAATCATAAATTATTCATAAATGAGTTCTCTACGTCATAATTCCTACGCTCAGCACTGGAACAAAGTAGACATTGTCTCAGTCTTTGCAGAGCAGAAACTATAATCAACCTTGTTTAATCCTAAATTAATTTCAGTGTGTTCTAATCTTCTGAAAATATGATTAACAAGAATATTTGATGGACTCAAATAATCTAGTCCCCTCCTAAGCCAAGTATAAGAGAATTTATTGTATTCATGCTATTTTTAATAGCTCAGATTGATCAAGACTCAACTCATTAAGACATATAGGTACTATTATCCAGTTTGCCTAGTATTATGACAACTGTCTTATTTAAAGTTTAACAGCTTTTCTTGACCCAAGTGCCATTCAGGTCTCTTGTAAAGCATATTTATTCTTTTTGGATCCTGGAGTGAGATGTGTTCCAAGGGTCCCACAATCACCCAGTAGTTTGGTGATTTGCATGACTCAATATAAAATGGTATTTATCAACTAAGATTTATTATAGTAAAGCATACAGTGCAGGAAAAGCAAGAAAAAGACATTCATAGGCAAAGACTAGAAAAATACGGTGCAGATTTACTAGGTCCTACTTCCACGAGGGTCACATGAAATTCATCTTTATCACCCACTGTGGACAAGGACAAAACATCTCTGCTAGGAAAACTCAACACAGTCTTGGAGTCTAGAATTTTTAAATGGGTCTGGCCACATAGCTACATGACCAGCCATGGTTCAGACTACAAACTAGACACCAAGTACACATCGTAAATCTTCGTGTTTACATTAAACAGTGTTGACAGCCGGGTACATCCCGCCACGCTGCCTGAGGCATACAGAGCAGCATCATTAACCAGGGGCTATGTGAACACTCCAGGAGTTTAGTTCTCGGGGCTTTGAACAAGGGTCATTGCCCTGGTTCCAGGGTCCCCAGAGATAAACAAGAACTGAATAAAAACAACCTGCTGCATTAACACTTTCAATGTGGAACAAGAATAATAGCTTAAGGGCCTCCTATGCCCCAATTACTAAAATGAGATCTCAGTGCTATAGGCAGATGAGTAGAGTTCATCTTTGAATGACTGTAACCCATACTCTCTGCATAAATTAAGCAACTTCTTCAAAACAAAGCAGTGGTCACCAAAAAAGAAAAAAGAAAAGGTTGCTATTCTTACAGTCTCTAGTTTCCTCTCTCCAATCCCATTCCTGAAACAATGTGCTAGCTAAAATATCTTTGACTATCCAGTGACGGCACACAGTGCTCTCATTTTGAAGAGTATCACTTTCCTTATCGTTTCTTTTCACACGATATATCAAACTAATGTCCATAACCCCCTTAAGACTTCAAATAATTACTTTTACGCTTCTTTCCTTTATGTTTATTCATCTAGAGGAGTGTATATTTCTTTAATTTGGGGCATAATTGTCAAGAATAAAGTGACTATCATTTCCTCTTTTTATTTGGCATACAGGGAGAAATTGGCAAGGAAATGTATATCATTAAGCAAGGAGAAGTCCAAGTTCTTGGAGGTGCTGATGGAACTCAAGTTCTGGTCACTCTGAAAGCTGGGGCAGTGTTTGGAGAAATCAGGTATTCAAAAGACACCTTGTCATTTGTCATAAAAGAGAAGTCTTAAGTCGTAAAATTCCTGCTCAAATTCATCAGTGGTTTTATTGTGCTGACAACATGGATAAAATAAAGAGTTTCACATTTCTATTTATCCTTTCCCTTCCTCCAAAGACCATTTAAGCCCAAGACTTAGGTCAGTGCCTGGCATAAGGTATTCACTCAGTATATGTTGAACAATGGATGTTCAATGCATGAACGGATGGATGAATGATGAAAGAAGAGATTGGGAGAGCTAGACATCAGATTGTTGGAAAGCTGGGATGCCAGGATAAGACAGTAGTTTGAGTAGGTGAGTGATAATGATTATCGCTGTGGGACCAAATTACCTGAGTCCAAATTCCCATCCCTCTACTTAGGAACAAAACCTTTGTTTCTTTGTTTCTTGAACCATCTGTCCCTCATCCTAATAAGTTGGATAATATTAACACATATCTTAGAGGATTGATAAGTGAGTTAATTCATTAAAGGCACTTAGAGAAATGTTCAGCATCTATTAGGAGCTCAATAGATATTAGCTATTGTTATTATTATTTGCTATTGGCCAGGAGAAGTTTGTCCTAAAGGTGAGTCCCCAAGAGTAAGAATCAGTTCAGTTCAGTCGCTCAGTCGTGTCCAACTCATTGCGACCCCATGAATCGCAGCACGCCAGGCCTCCCTTCAGTATCCTATCATTTTGCCTTTTCATACTGTTCATGGGGTTCTCAAGGCAAGAATACTGAAGTGGTTTGCCATTCCCTTCTCCAGTGGACCACATTCTGTCAGATCTCTCCACCATGACCCGCCCATCTTGGGTTGCCCCACGGGCATGGCTTAGTTTCATTGAGTTAGACAAGGCTGTGGTCCTAGTGTGATTAGATTGACTAGTTTTCTGTGAGTATGGTTTCAGTGTGTCTGCCCTCTGATGCCCTCTTGCAACACCTACCGTCTTACTTGGTCTTCTCTTACCTTGGGCATGGAGTATCTCTTCACGGCTGCTCCAGCAAAGCGCAGCCGCCACTCCTTACCTTGGACGAGGGGTATCTCCTCACCACCGCCCTTCCTGACCTTCAACGTGGGATAGCTCCTCTAGGCCCTCCTGCGCCCTGCGCAGCCACGGCTCTTGGACGTGGGGTTGGTCCTCCCGGCCACCGCCCTGGGCCTCGGGCTTGGGGGCGTGGGGTAGCTCCTCTCCACCGTTCCTGCACCGTCGCAGTCTGGCACTCTCGGCCACTGCCCCTGACCACGGACGTGGGGTAACTCCTCTTGGCCGCCGCCCTTCAGGCATGGGGTCCTCTCGGCTTCTAGTTGACCCTTAATATCTACCAGGATATTGGTTCCAGGACCCCCACAAATA
>NW_011488621.1:4734256-4752590 GCF_000754665.1 Bison bison bison
GATTGGTTCCAGGACCCCCACAAATACCAAATTTCACCAGTGCTCAAGTTCCTTATGTAAAATAGCATAGTAGAATCAGCCATTTGTGTCTGTGGGTCCCTCGTGTGAGGGTTCCACACCCCAGGATTCAACAGACCAGCCTGCACAACCTGTGTGCAAATGTACAACCTGTGGATACAAAGGTCTGATGCTACCGACAGCAAATTTAAGCATTTTATGGGCTAAACATTTCATATATATTATTACACTCATGTATTCATCTGATAAACCCTTATTTTGAGTGCCTAGTAAATGCTAGACTGTCAGGTATTGCTCTAAACTCTGGGAATGTACTGTGTAAGTGAACAAGAGCTTACAGTCTTGTGGGATAAACCTCACCATAAATAAACAACTAACTAGATAAGATAGACTCCCGTGGTGATAACTGCTATGGAGGTAAAAACTGTTGGAAAGTGACCAGGGATGCCACTTCACATACAGTGTCCAGGGACACCTCTCTGGACGGATAGTATTCCAACTGGGCCTTGAGAGAGTAAATGGAGCAAGCTTCCAGACGTGGCAGAAGAGCCTCCTGGATGATGCAACCGCACGTGTGGGAGGCTAGAGGGAAGGCAGCCATGTCTGGCTGAACGTCACAGAGGTCAGTATGGCTGGAGCTCAGTGAATAAGGGGCCCTGTGGAGCGACAGGGACAAAGAAGTAGGCAAGGACCAGACTGTACAGATCTTTTAGGCCATGATAAGGGACTTGCATTTTATTCAAAATACCAATGGATGCCAGTGGAGGATTTTAGGCAAAAGAATGATACAACTTGAACTGTGATGTTAAAAGACCATTCTAACAGCTATGTGGAGAAAAGGCAGCAGCGGAACAAGAATGAAATACAGGAGATCAGTTAGAAGCCAGTTGCAGTGGTTCAAGTGAAAGATGATGGAGTCTTGAACTAGGATTTTGGCCCTTAAGGTAGAGTGCACTGTCAAGCAGTTATTAACATATCCATTTCACAATTGGGAAAATTGTAATTCCAAGGCATCAATTATCTTGCCCAGGATAATATAGCTAATAAGTGAAAGGGACAATATTCAAACACAAGTTTCATGGATCATGGTCAAGTGATCTTTCTACCATACCAGGAAGAAAGGTGCTCATTCAACCTTTTATTTCAGAGCTGCTAAGAAGTTATCTTCAAGGTTCCAGAGATATGACTAATTTCAGATGAGTTTATATGAGTATGACTAAAGTTTCCTTAGAATATTGAAGCATGTTATTTCTCTGTTGATAATGTGGATTCTCTTTTTTAATTTTTCCTCCTTGCTTAAAACAGGGTGGGCATGCCTGTGGGGGTCCTGCTCTGTTGCAGGAGTGAAAACGCTTCCCAGAATGTCCAGATCTTTGTGTGTTCTTTGCCTGTTTCCTATTGCTTCCTTACTGGGAGTCCTTGCAAAAGTGATTTAATATTTTAGTGACTTAATAATCACTGCAGTCTTCAAGGTCACAAAACAAGCAACAGTCTAATCTAAAACATTGCAGAAATTAATTAGGTGACCTCTCTCAAGGGTCGAGTACTCCCTGAAGAATAAGGCTTTATAAATACAAGTACGTTAATTGCTGATATTATCATCACGGGAGGAAATACTCTAAAAATACAATCCAGGTGCTGCTGAACTGCGATTGAAAGGACTCTTAGATTCTTGACAGCAGTTTCTCAAATAAATCTCCTGTTTCGCACTGGGCTTGTAAGGCCAAATTGAAACCAGTAGACCAGACAAGCTCTAAATTTGCTCAATAATCTGGTTAATTCAAGCAACAGGGAGATTTCTGCCTCGATTGTCTTCTTGGCCGTGGTTGAGGAGAGATAGGATGCGTCTGCTTCTTCCCAGATACTCCCAGGCTTCGCGGGCCCACAGCTGTCATATGCCCCTGGCCCTCTAGTTATTTATTCCAGCAATGGAGGCTTGCCTGCCAAATATCTAGATACTGGAAAGATCTAGCAATTGTGTTTACTACTCAAAAATGCTGTGACCTTTGTAAAAACTAGCTAAGTCCAACAGCATCATGTAACTTTTTGAAGAAAGTTCTTTTTTCTTTGGAAAAAAAAGAAAGAAAAAAGAACCGAGGGCTTTCAAGGACATTACATACTAATCCAGAAGAGCAAAGCCCTGACTAAAATATAGATTTACAGCCTGTCATGGAGAAAACCCAGACCGCACTTCCAATTAACATCTGAAGAGTTCAGACACCCCATTTTTAACAGAGAGGCCCAGGGTCTGCTGGGCGATGGCCTTGTAGTAGTTCTGACTCCACTGCTGTTTTTTTTCACAAATACATTTATTGCCAAGTCTTATTCACTGAATATATTTAACCGCTTCCTCTCCTTCTTCTGCATCTGTTGAAAATCTCACTTTTCCTGAAAATGCATCTGAAATTTTTCCCTTGCTAGTGCTCTTATGATTTCAATAGGAATCCCTCCGGTTTCATCTTTCTTTGGATAACCTCCCCCTGGAAAATATCTGTTCGCCTCCCAAGACTTCAATTCACATGTCACCTCCCTGAAGCCATCTCTACTGCTGCTGTTTAATCGCTCAGTTGGGTCCAGCTCTCTGCAACCCCATGGACTGCCAGGAGCCCTGCCAGGCTCCTCTGTCCATGGGATTCTCCAGGCAAGAATACTGAAGTGGGTTGCCATGCCCTCCTCCAGGGGAAGCCATCTCTAACCTCCACCAAGATAACCAGCTGCTTGCTCCCTGTTGTTCCATAGCATTTCATGCATGGCTTTACAACAGGAATTACCACTAATTTATAATTAATTTGCTCAAACAAATCTTAATAGACTAAGCAATTAAAATGTAAGAACTAAAACTTTCCATCTTTAAGTCACCAGCAGCTATAGAAAAACTATACAATGTGTTGATTCTCGCTGATATTCTGCCAACCAAAATAGTTTGCAGGTGCTATTCAGAAATCTCTAATTAATTAAGTAGTTAATTGCGATTTGATTTTAAAAAATTATATTCGAGACATCTTACAGCATAATGTGAAGTGCCTCAAGGAAGGCCACACCTGGCCTGGTGAACAAGAAAGGTAAACAATCAGCTCCTCCAAGGGCCTTACAAATAAGAGACGAGGAAACAGCAAGATTCCAATAGCAGGTGATAAAATGCTCGGATTGCACGCAATGATGGAGCATACACAGGAGGTTATAGACTGCAAAGGTTTCACAAGCATCAATCCGTTAGATTTAGCAGTTGCTTTGGGAGGTGAAGGCAGACCTTTCAGAGCTTCTCAAAAGACTTGTGGGACAATATGTGTGCGTGAAGGTCAGTCCTGGTAGCCCATACAAAGTGAAAAAAGAAAGAAAGAAAGAAAGTGAAGTTGCTCAGTTCTGTCTGACTCTTTGTGACCCCATGGACTGTAGCCTGCCAGGCTCCTCCATCCATGGGATTTTCCAGGCAAGAATACTGGAGTGGGTTGCCATTTCCATCTCCAGGGGGCCTTCCCAGCCCAGGATGGAATCCGGGTCTCCAGCCTTGTAGGCAGACTCTTTACCGTCTGAACCACCAGGTAAGTCAAGCAGTATATAAAAGATTGTTCACATAATGCTTGTAATGGGTTGAACGTTGGCCCCCACAAAGACATATCCATGCCCTAATCCCTGGAACCTGTGAGTCGGCGGTGGGGGGGAGGTGGGGAGAAGAGCTTGCAGATGCAGTTAAGCTAAGGATCTCAGGGTGAGATCATTCTGGATTTCGTCAGATGGGCCCTAAATCTAATGACAAGTGTCCTCACATGAGACAGAAGAGAAGACACACAGACACAAGGAGGAGAGGGGACGGCCACGTGAAGACGGAGGCGGAAACTGGAGTTACACAGCCACAGCCAAGGGACTCCTGGAACCACCAAATCTGGGAGAGGCAAGACGGGATTCTTTCCTAGAGTCCTCGGAGAGAGCCAGCCCTGCCAACGTCCTGATTTTGGACTTCTGGCCTCCAGAACTGTGAGAAAATAAATATCTGTTGGTAGTCACTGGTTTTGCAGGAATTTGTTACAGCAGCCCCAGGAAACTAATATAAAACTAAGCTCTTTACACTGTTAACCTTTGAAATTTACTGGGAAAAAAAAAGGTTTGCGTGGCACCCCTTCAACTCACCCTACATGGCGGGTCCACACCTAATACCTGTCAGTTTCACCTCCAAAGTGTGTCTCCGATCATTTGTACCTTTCCTTCTCTGCTGCCCACACTTCCGTCCACACCACCTCCCTCTCTCACTGGACAACTGCAGCCGCTGCTCCAAGTCTCCCACCCCGACCACCACGCCCTCTGTAATCCAGGCCCCACTCATAGGCTGGGAGGTCTTTCAGAAATAGGGATGACCGTGTCATTCCCTTCCTGCTTAAAACCACTCAAACCACTCAATGCTGTCAGTGCTTTCCTAGAAATAAGATCAGAGAATAAGATCACAGCTCTTGCCTGACCTCCAAGACCCTGCAGAATCCAGCTCCTGCCTACCTCTCCACTGCAGGGTGCACCACACTCCCCTTGCCCACTTTAATCCGTACTTCAATTCCTTGAATGTGCCACATGCCAACAAACTGTGGAGGGTTGGTTTATTTTTTCCTAATTTTAAATTTTAAAAATGAGGTAATATTGGTTTGTGACATTAGGTATGTTTCATGCATACATTACATTTTGACTTATACTGCTGCAAGCTTAGCACCAAAAATGTAGTTTTCATCTGTCTATATAGTTGACCCCTTTTATCCATGTCACTGTCCTCCAAACCCCTTATGGTAACTAGTGTTCTGTTCTCTGTATCTATGTTTTTGTTTGGTTTATTCATTTATTTTGCATTGTTTTTGCTTTTTATATTCTACATATGAGTAAAAACATATAGTATTTGTCTTCTTCTATCTGACTTATTTCACCCAGTACAATACCCTCAAGATCCATCCTTGTCACAAATGGCAAGATTTCATCTTCCTATGGCCGAGTAGAATTCCGTTGGATGTATCTACCACGCCTTTTCTTTTTAATTTATGTATTTTTAATTGGAGGAGAGTTGTTTACAACACTGTGTTGGTTTGTTGGTTTCTGCCATACGTTAACATGAATCAACCATAGGTATACATAAGTCCCCCCTCTTGAAGCTCTCTCCCACCTCCCACCCCATCCCATGTCTCTAGGTTGTAACAGAGCACCAGGGTGAGCTCCCAGCATCTTATAGCAAATTCCCACTGGTTATGTATTTTACGTATGTATACACATCTTCTTCATTCTTTCACTGATGGACACTAAGGCTGTTTCCATATCATGGCTATTGTAAATAGAGGTGCAATGAACAAGCATAGGGGTGCATATATCTTTTCAAATTAGTCTTTGTTTTCTTTGGATGAACATACAGAAGTGGAACAATTGGATCATATGGTGCTTCTGGTCTTAATTTTTTGGATGAATCTCCATGCTGTTTTTCCATAGCAACCATGGGGAGTTTTTACCTCTGCCAAAATGCACTACCCACCCCATTAACCTAACCTCAGGTTCTTTTGGGACCTCTTTTATTCTCCACTGTAGGGACCTCCCTGGTCTCCTTGCCATATGCTCTGGTTGGGCTACCTTCCTTTCTTTCAGAGCACTTACCTTTGTAAGCATGCACTCACTGGTGCATTTATTTCCTCAGCGTCTTCCTTCCTTCCTCACTAAACTGTAAGCACCAGGACTACTCTGGATGGTCGTGCTGGTCACCCTCTGCATCAGGATGTCCAGGGCGCGGCTGGGAGGTCTGCAATGCAGCCTGTACGCTGCTCCTGAGTGTGAGCCCTGCTGTTGTATTCCCCTCATGCACAGGTGCCCTCTACTTTGAAAAAGGGGGCATTTTTCTGGCCAAGCTTGACCTACAGGACTGCATTTGCCCAGAGAGGCTGTATTTTTCCACTGTGCACAAAGACACAGGCCCTAGCAGACACCACACTCAATCTGCTCTTGATCCCCAGCCCTTAGGGCTGTGCCTGCCCCACATAAACGCCTAATAAATAGCTACTGAATAAATAAGTTAACATCATTATCTTTCTATCTTTGTAAATGTACTAACGTACATTCATTTTGTCCTGAGCGTGCATATTCGGCCTTGTGCCCTTTTTGTCAGCTTTTTTTATTAAGAATAAGACTGCTGTGTTTGTCCTTGTAAAGTCATTTTCCTTTTCTTTTATTTCTTTAAAGTTTATTCCCCAAAGTGAAATAACTAGGTCGAAAAGTAGAAACATTTCTATAACTTTTGGAATATATGGGCAGATGATTTTCTAGAAAAATTGAACCAATTTATGATACAACGTGCAATATAAAGCTATTTTCCCCTAGCATCAGTGATATTACCTCATTACTCTCACTGGTTTTGCATTTTAATAGGTTTTTTTAATTTTCATTTCTCTAAATAGTGCATAGAAAATAATAGGTCCTTAATAAATATTTTCTAAATGAATTAGTTTCCTCTGGGCCTATTTATTTTCATAAACACAATCATTTACTTTCTGCATTTCTTTCGTTGTACAACATTCTTTTTTCATCACACATAACAAGTTATTGAGTAGAATTTAGGCAGTGATATGTTTTAGGAACTGACTCATTTGAAAAGACTCTGATGTTGGGAATGATTGAAGGTGGTAGGAGAAGGGAACGACAGAGGATGAGATGGTTGGATGGCATCACCAGCTCAATGGACATGAATTTGAATGAGCTCCAGGGGTTGGTGATGGACAGGGAAGCCTGGTGTGGTGCAGTCCGTAGGGTGGCAAAGAGTCGGACGCGACTGAGTGACTGAACTGAACTGATGTTTTATGTACTCTGGATTTCATTTAAAGTATTTAAGTTCTGACTTCCACCAGCTATATTGGTCAAATCACACCTTCTGCATATTTAGCAGAATATTTAACAAATATTTACTCTAAGCCATTGTGAAAAGGCCAAATATTTTGCAAAATAATTTTAAACTTCTTTGTTCCCTCCAAACAACGTTTGCCTGTTTCTCCTAAACACTCAGTTTTCAAAGTGTGAGTACCAAGGTAGAGTTCTGGGCTTCCCAGGTGGCGCTAGTGGTAAAGAACCCATCTGCCAGTGCAGGAGACAAAAGAGATGCGAGTTCAGTCCTTGGGTCAGGAATATTCCCTGGAAGAGGACATGGCAACCCACTTCAGTATTCTTGCCTGGAGAATCCCCATGGACAGAGGAGCCTGGCCAGCTACAGTCCATACTGTCTCAAAATCAGACATGACCAAAGCGACTTAGCACACAGAAGCACATAAGGCAGAGTTTTAGTTATTTCCAACTATTTTAATTCCATACTTTTATTCTTCATCAGAATAACTCTGTTATCACTTCCTCCACAACACTGCTTTTCCTAAAATACAGAAATAGTAGATACATTGGAAGTATGAAAGGGGTAAGAAGACTGATTAATACTGAAGGAGAAAAATTTTACTTCCATCTTTTTCTAGCTCAATACTGTGAATACTACCCACGTTTTTAAAAACGTGTTTGTATTTTCACCACATTTTTTAAGAGACAGTGTCTTTGATTGTGTAACATCTTTTTCCTTAGAGCAAAGAGCAACCCTCACCTAAGTTTCACAATATTCCTGTGAACAACTTTGTTATCAGTTCAGTTCAGTTCAGTTGCTCAGTCGTGTCTGACTCCTTGTGACCCCATGGACTGCGACATGCCAGGCCTCCCCGTCCATCACCAACTCCCAGAGTTTACTCAAACTCATGTCCATGAAGTTGGTGATGCCGTCCAACCATCTCATCCTCTGTCGTCCCCTTATCCTCCCACCTTCAAATTTTCCCAGAATCAGGGTCTTTTCCTATGAGTCAGTTCTTCACATCAGGTGGCCAAATGATTAGAGTTTCAACTTCAGCATCAACACTTCCAATGAATAGTCAGGACTAATTTCCTTTAGGATGCACTGGGTGGACCTCCTTGCAGTCCAAGGGACTCTCAAGAGTCTTCTCTAACACCACAGTTCAAAAGCATCAATTCTTCAGCACTCAGCTTTCTTTATAGTCCAACTCTCACATCCATACATGAATACTGGAAAACCATAGCTTTGACTAGACTGACATTTGTTGGCAAAGTAAAGTCTCTGCTTTTTAATATGCTGTCTAGGTTGGTCATAACTTTTCTTCCAAGGAGCAAGCGTCTTTTAATTTCATGGCTGCAGTCACCATCTGCAGTGATTTTGGAGCCCAAAAAATTAAGTCTTTCACTGTTTCCACTGTTTCCTCATCTATTTGCCATGAAGTGATGGGATCAGATGCTATGATCTTAGTTTTCTGAATGTTGAGCTTTAAGCCAACTTTTTAACTCTCCTCTTTCACTTTCATCAAGAGGCTCTTTAGTTCCTCTTCACTTTCTGCCATAAGGGTGGTGTCATCTACATATCTGAGGTTATTGATATTTCTCCTGGCAATCTTCATTCCAGCTTGTGCTTCATCCAGCCCAGCGTTTCTCATGATGTACTCTGCATAGAAGTTAAATAAGCAGGGTGACAATATACAGCCTTGACGTACTCCTTTTCCTATTTGGAACCAGTCTGTTGTTCCATGTCCACTTCTAACTGTGGCTTCCTCACCTGCATACAGATTTCTCAAGAGGCAGGTCAGGTGGTCTGATATTCCCATCTCTTGAAGAATTTTCCACAGTTGATTGTGATCCGCACAGTCAAAGGCTTTGGCATAGTCAATAAAGCAGAAGTAGATGTTTTTCTGGAACTCTCTTGGTTTTTCCATGATCCAGCAGATGTTGGCCATTTGATCTCTGGTTCCTCTGGCTTTTATAAATCCAGCTTGAACATCTGAAAGTTCAAGGTTCACGTACTGTTGAAGCCTGGCTTGGAGAACACTGATACTTGTTATCAGTACCAGTTTAAACCTGTATTCAGATGTTCTCAGAACTCCTCATAAAGTGACCACCTGGTAACTCTAATTCTATGAAAATCAAGGATCTTTACCATTAATTGGAAGAGCAGAGAGGGAGTAAAGAATCTAACGCTCAGAATTTGGCAGAGCTTATCCTGGCCAGCCTAGCAGGCTTCCTCCCTGATTTTTTCTGACATCCATAGGCAAATCCGTAATGTTAGAACAATAACAATGGCTTCATTAGCAGCGCTAGAGTTAGGGTATAAAGAAAAGACCTCAAGACTTGAGGTCAGCTCTGATCTTGGATTTCAACAGTGGAAAGCATAAGTATCTGTTCTGGAATAAGTCACTTCACTGGACTCTGGGCCTCAGTTTCCATGTCAATAAGTGTAGGCTGAGAACCTACCTCACCAGGTTGATGTGGTCATTAATGTATCACATCGTTAGCTATTTTCTAGCAGAGTCTCATATATCTTCCTGGATAGTTGAAGGGATATAAGTAAAGCATGGAGTAAAAAGTGCATGATATCCTTTTTTTCCTTTCTCCTTTCTTAGAATTTTTACCTGGATTCTTCATTGATCATCCACTTCTAAGGCCAATTTAACTCTGAAATAAAGACCTCTTGGGGGAAAGAGGGCTACATGTTTTGTATCTGTGAAATCTGAACCCTCTAACCCTGATGAAAATCCATACCCAGAGATTTTTCTCAAACATGTAGGTTAACATGTGTTTGCCTTGCAGTAATTTTATGAATATCAAAGTCACGGCAAAGAGCAAGCAGCCTGGGCAGAGGTGACATAAGAACGTCGTCTGATATTTGCTAACCCACTAAAGTTTCATAAGAATTTATTTTTAGTGAAATGGTAAAAAATATTCAAGCAACGAAGTATTTTCCAATAACACTGAAAAGATTTAAAGAATATCTCAAAAATCCTACTTAGGTGACCTAACCTCCTACCTTCCAAATATAATCCAGTTGGAAATTTGCTTAATGAGAGTAGATATTTGAAGTTGTGATCTCTCACTCGGCATGGGATATGATTGCTATTTTTCCATAGACAGTATTTAGAGTTGGATTTATTTCTACTATAGGGAATAATTCTATGTGAGAAAATGCTTTTAGTCAAGAAACTTCTTCATTTTAGGAAGCATTCTCATTTCTTACAGTTATCAAGGCATTAATCATTCTGAACTGTGCGTCTCTGTTTAAGAAGTCTGTTTGGGTTTGCATCCAACTCATCAACAATGAGCTGCGTGACTCTGGGCAAGGTTCCAAACTGAGGTTTCATTTCTTCATGAAATAAAAGTTAAAAGGAGTAATAATAATACATAATTACCTCATAGGATTTGAAAAGCATTATATGTATTAATATACAAAAAGAACTTAGAAAAATACCCCCAAATATTAGCTATTACTATAAAACTGTCACTATTACTAATATCACTATCAATATTTTCTGGTTGACTAGACAACTAGAAAAAGTCGGATAACCTCACTCATGCTTCTCCCACTCCTGAATCGCAAGAAACTTGAGGTCAGATAGTTTTTTTTTTAATTTGAAATATAGCTGATTTACCATATTGTGTTAGTTTCAGATATACAGCAGAGGGACTCAGTTATACATATATATGTATATATCTATATTCTTTCTTTATCCTTTTCCATTATAGTTTATATAAGATATTGAATATACTTCCCCGTGCTCTACAGTAAATAATTTTGTGCATCTATTTTATATTTGGTAGTGTGCATCTGTTAATCCCATACTCCTGATTTACTGCCTGTCCCTTCTTGTTTGGTAACCATAAGTTTGTGTTCTATGTCTGTGAGTCCATTTCTGTTTTGCAAATAGGTTCATTTGTACTAATTTTTAGATTCCACGTATACGTAATATAATATTGTCTTTATCTGACTTACTTCGTTTTATATGATAATGTCTCCGTCCATCTGTGCTGCTGCAAATGACATTATTTCATTCTTTTTTATGACTAATATTTCATTGTGTATATGTGTGTGTAACACATACACAAAGATGTGTATAACACATCTTTATCCATTCATCTGTCAATGGACACTCGCTTTCACGTCTTGGCTATTGTAAGTAGTGATGCTGTAACACTGGGGCGCATGTATCTTTTTTAGCGCTTCTGTCTTTTCCGGGTACATGCCCAGGAGTGGGATTATTGAACCAGATGGTAGTTTTTTAAGGAACCTCCACACTGTTCTCCACGCTGGCTGCACAAATTTACATTCCCACCAACAGTGTAGGCAGGTGCCCTCTTGGTTTGAGGACAGATATTAATCATCTTTATAGCCCCAGAACTTAGCACAGTATCTAGGTCATTATGGAGTATGCTATTTCTACACACTCCTAATTTATCTCTAATTTCTTTTTTTCCTTTCCTTTTCAGTTCATACAGTGGATTTCTTATATGTTTCTGCATGATTGGCCTCCAAAGTGTAATGGTCCGTACAATCTCAAACTCTTAGAAAAAACTACTAATCAAGAGAACAGTTGAGAAAGACATTGTTTAGGAGGATTATTTTTTTCTCGATAGTCTGGGTACCACTGAAAACAGAGAGGAGTATCTGATATGCCCTACACTGACTGCCCTTCCCACCCACAGAATTGCTCTGATGGAACTGGACTTTGGAATGACACACGGCGTTTACTGAGGTCCACATCACAAACGGTGCTGGCAAGCTTAGTTTCGCATCTGTAATAAGAATATGAACATGTTGTCCACCAGTTTCATAGTGGCCTCTCTACTAAAGCCCTTCAGGAGGTATTTCTGTCTTAAAACTAAGAACTGATCGCTTTTTATGATGTAAGAGACTTAAAGCCAGATTTGAAGCCCTCTGGTGGCAGAGTTCGCAATCTTGTGTAACCCTCATTTCATGTTTCCATTCTTGTTTTTCTTTTGCTCTTAGGCTCTTTTGTATTCTACTTATCCTTGTGAATGCCTTCTGCGTAAACCAGCTCTGCTAAAAAGGGCTGTGAGGGCGTGTTCCAGTCATATTATAGTTGGTGTGTGCTGTGCACAATTTATGATGCCATACGTGGCAGGCCTGGAAAAGAACTGGGAACGAATGACTGACAAGGGACCATCTGAATATTCTAGCTCTTTCTGATGTAAGCACATAACATGCACCTATGTATACATAAACACATATATAGGCATAATTGTTTACTGTATATGTGCATTTACATATTATATGTATATGATGTGTTTGTTACATGCATGTATAACATATGTGTGTATTATACCATGTATAATAGATGTGTATGTAAATATGCTAATATGTACATATATAACCTCCATATTGCTACTGACTCCTGACATTTATCAAGTTTTGCACATACAGGTCATCTCACACTAAATATATTTATACCTTTTCCCTCTGACATTCCCATCACCGATTTCATTTACTTATTCACCTTTCTCATGCTAGTAATATGATGGTTAATTTTGTATGTCAACTTGATGAGCCTAAAGGATGCCCAGATAGTTGATAAAGCATTGTTTCTGGGTGTGTTTGTGAGCGTGTTTGGGGAAGAAATTATCATCTGAATCAAAGAGAGTAAGGAAGATCACCCTCAGCAACGTAGGAGGAATCACCAGACCCACTGAGGGCGTGAATAGAACAAAAAGGCAAAAAAAGGGCAAATTCACCCTCTCAGCTTGAGCTAGCACATTTGCCTTCTGCCCTCAGGCATCAGAGCTCCTGGTTCTGAACATTCAGACCCAGACTTGCGCTTGCACCAGAGGCTCCTCTTTCTGCTTTCTCAGGCCTTCGGACCCAGACTGAATTGTACCACCAGCTTGCTGGTCTCCAGCTTGTATGTGGCAGACGGTGGGACTTCTCAGTCTCCATAACTACGTGAGCCAATACCCACAATATATCTCCTTTTATATGTACATACGTAAGTGTGTGTGTGTGCAAATCACACACACGTGTGCACTTGCGCACGTGCACACACACCCTAGTTTTTTCTGTTTCTCTGGAAAACCTTGAATACTAAAGTTTATTATACTTATTGATACTTGTTACAATTACATACCCCATATTAGGGTTTAAAACTTCTCAGCCAGGAGTTTTACCTAATTACACCTTCATAATTGAATGTCAGGAGTCTACAAACACCTATTTCTCCCTAAGGATAATGATACCTATGCTGCTGCTGCTGCTGCTAAGTTGCTTCAGTCGTGTCCGACTCTGTGCGACCCCATAGACGGCAGCCCACCAGGCTCCCATCCCCTGGGATTCTCCAGGCAAGAACACTGGAGTGGGTTGCCATTTCCTTCTCCAATGCATAAAAGTGAAAAGTGAAAGTGAAGTCGCTCAGTCGTGTCTGACTCTTTGTGACCCCATGGACTGCAGACTCCTCCATCCATGGGATTTTCCAGGCAAGAGTACTGGAGTGGGGTGCCATCACCTTCTCCGATAGTAGGTGCTAAAAGATGGTCTTGCTTCCCAAAAGAGTGATTAAGTATCTTGCTCAGAACTATACTTAATAAATAGCAAAGTTCAACTATAGTTCAATTTTTAAAATTTTAAACATTATAAATAAATAAATGGTAGAGTTATCTGGTTCCAAAATCTGTACTCTTCGCACAAAACCATATCATGCTTTAGTGTTTTTCCTTCAGGCCTCCTGAATACATGATAGGTGCTCAATAATTACTTATGTGCTTGGAGTAAGCATCTAAAAGGTCCTTAAGTTCTTGTTTAAGGTCCCAGCAAACAGAGGCAGACCTGGAATTAGAATCCATCCCATCGTTTTCCGAGCTGTTGCTCTATTCACTATTTTTGACCTGGGGACACTTATCATTAACCTCAGCTGTTCACCCTCCAGCACGTGCTCTTTCCGAAACTCTGTGGGCTTGGAAATATTTAGAGATCTTCTTACTAAGCTATTTAGTGAGCGAAACTTTCCATTGGTGGAATGCTGGAGAAGCATTTTGTGGACAGAAGGAAAAAAAAGATGCTATTTTAAACATTGCTGAGAGAGTTTGGGCAAAATCCATCTGGCAGACGGACTATTTCTTCCGTTCAAAAACTCATCAAGCGCTCCAAATGTGTAACCTGTAGGCAACTTTAATTAAGGCTTGAGAAATCTCAAAATAACTTGACATTTAAATATGTTATTCTGTTCTGCTCTCATAGTCTGACACACACAGAGACAATCTCAGGTCCAAATTAAGCCCCTCAATGCCATCTAGCCCTGCCTAGGCACTGGACTACTCTATTCCAAGGAGATAGGACTGAATGAAATAGGCTCATCCAATCACTGTCCTTCAAATGGTAACATCCATTTCATAGATAGGTAGGAAGACAGATGATAAAATAGATGAATGATATAGTAAAATTTCTTTTTCTTCCTCAAAAAGAAAAGAAATTGAAGGCAGAGCTTGTCTTGGGGAGAACCTCGGGAAAGGACTATAAAGTAAATTGGGTTTTTTTGGCCATGGAGAAACAAACTTTTAAGTTTTTAATGTGAGATCTTGAGCAAAATTAGGCATTAACATGCTCAATTTGTGTGGATTCCAAAGAAATAGTTTCCATCTAGGAGGAGTAAATCCATTCTTAAGTGACCTGAATAGTCTTGGACTCAAATTTAACATGAAGTTCAGGTGGAGTCTCTGATGCCTTATGGTGGCCTAACAGTAAGCTTTTCTTCCCTCTATTTTATTTTATTATTATTTTTTGCCTTCTCTGGTTTTAATTGAGCATTTTATATAATTCTGTTTTTCTCTTAACATATCTATGATGATTCAAAAATTTCAGTGCTTGCAATACACATTTTAAAATAAGTTTACCTTCACATTTACACTAAACCACTATCACACATCACTTCATGGCAAATAGATGGGGAAACAATGGAAACAGTGACAGACTTTATTTTCTAGGGCTCCAAAATCACTGCAGATGGTGACTGCAGCCATGAAATTAAAAGACGCTTGCTCCTTGGAAGAAAAGCTATGACCAACCTAGACAGCATATTAAAAAGCAGAGACATTACTATGCCAACAAAGTTCTGTATAGTCAAAGCTATGATTTTTCCAATAGTCATGTATACATGTGAGAGTTGGATCATAAAGAAAGCTGAGCACCGAAGAATTGATGCTTTTGAACTGTGGTGTTGGAGAAGACTCTTGAGAGTCCCTTGTACTGCAAGGAGAGCCAACCAGTCCATCCTAAAGGAAATCAGTCCTGAATATTCATTGGAAGGACCGATACTGAAGTTGAAGTTCCAATACTTCGGCCACCTGATGGCGAGAGCTGACTCATTGGAAAAGACCCTGATGCTGGGAAAGATTGAAGGCGGAAAGAGAAGGGGGCAACAGAGGATGAGATGGTTGGATGGCATCACTGACTCAACGGACACGAGTTTGGGTAAACTCCAGGAGTTGGTGATGGACAGGGAGGCCTGGCGTGCTGTGGTCCATGGGGTCACAAAGAGTCAGACACAACTGAGGGACTGAACTGACTGACTTACCAGGTAATCCAGGAGCTTTATAACGGCCTTCCGTACCAGCCCTGAAGACATTAATGTTGGTCATTTCACTTCTCCCCATGCTCTGTCACCCAATACACTGCTACTTTATTTAAAGTTATACTTCAGATCAATTAAAAATAAGAAAAATAAAACTTTTATTTACCTCTACTTATTCCTTCTCCCCTTTAATTCTCTTTATAGACCTAAGTTTTTAATCTGTATCATTTTACTTCTTCCCAAAGAAATTCTTTCAACATTTTTAAAAAGTAGTTCTGCTAATGTCAAAGTCCTTCAGTTTTTGGTTTTCTGAGAAAATCTTTGTCTCTCCTTCACTTTTGAAGAGTAATTTTACTATGCATAGAATTCTAGGTTGATGATTTTGCTCTTCTCAGGCACAATATTTCACTCCACTCTCTTCTTACCTGCATGGTTTCTGATGAAAAGTTCACCATAATTTTTATTATCATTCCTTTATAAGTAATGTTTTCCCCTCTTATCTCTTTTCAAGATTGTCTTTGGTTTACTGCAATTCAAATATGATATGCTCAGGAATGGGGGTGGGAATTTCTTCTGCTTGGTATTCTCTGAGCTTCCTGGAACTGTGGTTTGTTGTCTGTCATTAATTTGGGAAAGTTCTTGCCATAATTACTTTAAGTTCTTTTTTTAGTATTAGAGATTGGTAGTTGCTTCTCTGTGTGTGTGTATATATATAATACTTTTTGAGAATATTTCACAGTTCTCGATGTTCTGTTTTTATTTTCTTTTTCTCTCTTCGCATTTCAGTTCAGGAACTTTCTACACGTCTCATGTAATCTTTTCTTGGCCATACTCAGTCTATTGATGAGCCCATCAAAGTCACTATTCATTTCTGCTACAGTATTTTTGATTTCTAACATTTCCTCTAGAACCTGTCTTGGAATTTTTATTTCTCTGCTTACATTACCCATCTGTTCTTGAATGATGCCTACTTTTTCCAATAGATCCTTTAACATATTAATCATGGTTATTTTAAACTCTCTATCTGATAATTCCAACATCTGTTTTACATCTCAGTCTGGTTCTGATGCTTTCTTTGGCTCTTCCGGCTGTATTTCACTAATTTTTTAGCGTGCTTTGTAATTTTTGTTAAAAATTGTACATGATGTAATGGGAACTGAGGCGAAAGGTTTAGAATGAGATGTTATATTACTCTCCTTAGGAGTCGAGCTGTGTTTACCGTTTGCTGTAGCTGTGGGTGCTGGACCTTCTAAATGTCTCCAGCGCCCTTGTTTCCATCTCCTCTGTTGCCTTTGGCCTTCCTTAAATACTCCTCCTCAGAGCAAGTCTGCATTTTGCAACTACAATCCACTCTTTTTATACAGAAGCCCCTTTGACATGGTGCTAAGGTATGGGGGAGAGCTCAGACTTTAGGATTAAATCTCAGTCTTTTAGGGCACTTATGTCCCTGGGATGCGATCTTCACAGGTCCTTCTTATCCTATTACATAAGACAGGAAGGCTAGAAGTGCCTGGAGTGAGAGAAATGCCCTTCCTGAAGGTGGATAAGACTCTGGTAATCTTTTTCCCTCGATGTAGGCCTTTGTGATGGAGAAAAAAATACACCCTGGGAGTTTTGTTTTGTTTTGTTTTTTAACAATGATTAATTATCCCCTTTTACTGCCAGAGCAACAAGCAGATCTTTCTTGGCTCTCAACCATGAGAATTTGCTGGAGTTTCTCAACGTCAAACCCATAAAAGTATCAGTTTCCCCCTCATTGTGACCCTCTGAGTTTCTCATTCTCTTGATAATTTACTCTCAACCTATAGCAATTTGTCAAAATTACCGTTTAAGTGTTCCCTACCAGTTACAGCTCCAAGGGCTTCTGCCCAGATAAGCAGGTCTGGCCATGACCTTCTGAAATCATCTGATTATCCAGATTGGGGTGGGGGTTGACCTTGCAACCTCAGTTCTCTGACAGGTCTGAGAAAAGTCATTGGGTTTTCAGTTTGTTCAACTTTTTCAAGTGGTAAAGACAGGAATGACAGCTTCCACGCTCTTTACATGTCACAGCTAAACTCTGTTAGTTTTCTAATGATTAACGGCCAGTCAGAATGTTCCATTTTCTGCAACAACAGCTGGAGAAGTACACATGGTCTGATATCAATCTTCAGGCCCAAGATCCAGGCAGCTTCTCACATCTCATTGCCCCCAAAGGCAGGGCTGTGAAAGCGTGAGCATTTCCATTGCCAGACCGCTTGCTCAGTCCTTCCCAACCCTGGAGATCGTTTTCATTAATGTGAGACTTCTTTCTCCATTCCTAAATAGTTGACTCCAAGAGGCTGAATCTCAGTGAGTGTTACCATCTCACTGCAGAGCCTGTAGTGTGTTTTTTTTTTAACATTTGAAATGTGCTTTTTATTGTCTTGTTTTCAAAGATCAACCCTCATTTTCTAGATTACTGCTGAATTATAGAAGTTATATTTATTTGTTTCATTCACTCCATTGTTCATTTATTTGATAACTATCTATTGGCTACTTCCAAAAGGCAAAATGCCCCAGCTATACCCTGAGAAAGACTAGGGATCTATTCAAGAAAATCAGAGATACCAAAGGAACATTTCATGCAAAGATGGGCTCGATAAAGGACAGAAATGGTATGGATCTAACAGAAGCAGAAGATATTAAGAAGAGATAGCAAGAATCACAGAAAAACTGTACAAAAAAGATCTTCACGACCCAGATAATCACGATGGTGTGATCACTGACCTAGAGCCAGACATCCTGGAATGTGAAGTCAAGTGGGCCTTAGAAAGCATCACTACGAACAAAGCTAGTGGAGGTGATGGAATTCCAGTTGAGCTATTCCAAATCTTGAAAGATGATGCTGTGAAAGTGCTGCACTCAATATGCCAGCAAATTTGGAAAACATAGCAGTGGCCACAGCACTG
>NW_011488621.1:4752690-4761795 GCF_000754665.1 Bison bison bison
GAAAAAGTCGGTTTTCATTCCAATCCCAAAGAAAGGCAATGCCAAAGAATGCTCAAACTACCGCACAATTGCACTCATCTCACATGCTAGTAAAGTCATGCTCAAAATTCTCCAAGCCAGGCTTCAGCAATATGTGAACCGTGAACTTCCTGATGTTCAAGCTGGTTTTAGAAAAGGCAGAGGAACCAGAGATCAAATTGCCAACATCTGCTGGATCATGGAAAAAACAAGAGAGTTCCAGAAAAGCATCTATTTCTGATTTATTGACTATACCAAAGCCTTTGACTGTGTGGATCACAATAAACTGTGGAAAATTCTTCAAGAAATGGGAATACCAGACCACCTGATCTGCCTCTTGAGAAATTTGTATGCAGGTCAGGAAGCAACAGTTAGAACTGGACATGGAACAACAGACTGGTTCCAAATAGGAAAAGGAGTTCATCAAGGCTGTATATTGTCACCCTGTTTATTTAACTTCTATGCAGGGTACATCATGAGAAACGCTGGACTGGAAGAAACACAAGCTGGAATCAAGATTACAGGGAGAAATATCAATAACCTCAGATATGCAGATGACACCACCCTTATGGCAGAAAGTGAAGAGGAACTCAAAAGCCTCTTGATGAAAGTGAAAGTGGAGAGTGAAAAAGTTGGCTTAAAGCTCAACATTCAGAAAACGAAGATCATGGCATCTGGTCCCGTCACTTCATGGGAAATAGATGGGGAAACAGTGGAAACAATGTCAGACTTTATTTTGGGGGGCTCCAAAATCACTGCAGATGGTGACTGCAGCCATGAAATTAAAAGACACTTACTCCTTGGAAGGAAAGTTATGACCAACCTAGATAGCATATTCAAAAGCAGAGACATTACTTGGCCAACAAAGGTTCGTCTAGTCAAGGCTATGGTTTTTCCTGTAGTCATGTATGGATGTGAGAGTTGGACTGTGAAGAAGGCTGAGCACCGAAGAATTGATGCTTTTGAAGTGTGGTGTTGGAGAAGACTCTTGAGAGTGCCTTGGACTGCAAGGAGACCCAACCAGTCCATTCTGAAGGAGATCAGCCCTGGGATTTCTTTGGAAGGAATGATGCTAAAGCTGAAACTCCATACTTTGGCCACCTCATGGGAAGTTGACTCATTGGAAAAGACTCTGATGCTGGGAGGGATTGGGGGCAGGAGGAGAAGGGGATGACAGAGGATGAGATGACTGGATGGCATCACGGACTCGATGGACATGAGTCTCAGTGAACTCCGGGAGTTGGTGATGGACAGGGAGGCCTGGCGTGCTGCAATTCATGGGGTCGCAAAGAGTCGGACATGACTGAGTGACTGATCTGATCTGATCTAATACCCTGAGAGATATAAAACCCACAATTCTCTAACATTCCAAGTGGAAAGTGGTATATGAATGACCATAGCTATTTTTTCACTAAGCCACGTTCAACTCTTTGCAACCCCATGGACTATAGCCTGCCAAGGTTCCTCTGCCCATGGAATTTTCCAGACAAGAATACTAGAAAGGGTTGCCATTTCCTTCTCCAGGGGATCTTCCCAACCCAGGTATTGAACCTGTGTCTCCTGCTTGGCAGGCAGATTCTTTACTACTGAGCCACCTGGGAAGCCCTAATAACTGTACTGTGAGCAATTTATGATACTGAGAAATAATTTGATCTGGAAACTACTTACAGGAAGAGACTGAATTCACCTAGTGTTACCAAAGTATCATTAAGATTTGCTGTCAGAGCTTTATTACTCAGAGTACAGGCGAAACAGAATGTACATTTAAGGAAATTAACTAAGAAGACTTTAATAAAGGGATTATTGACAGAAGTCAGTCAAAGAAAATTAAAAGACAAATCTAAGAGTACCCAACAAGAGATGCTGATATATCTCAAAGCTAGCTACAAGGGAGCTGTTTTCAGAGCCAAGCCTAAAGGGGACAAGGGCAGGGCATGTTATCAGGGCCCAGAAAGAAATCTGTGGGAGCTGTTCTAGGAGACGGCCACGTGTCAGGGGCTGTGGATTTTTGGTAGCAACTGCAGCCATTGCTAACCTAAGTCCTGGCAGGGCAAGAATGGGGGAATAAATGCTCCAAAACCACTCTCTACCTGCTTTCTGACTTCCTCCTCATATTTCCCATTGGCTCACCCCAAATCAAAGTCAGAGAGCAAACCCGCAATTCAGCTTCCTGGAGGGCAAAGAGGTCAGGAGGGATAAAAGGTGAGTCTGGAAGAGCAAATAAAGGATTCCCACCAAAGAGAGGCAGCGCTTCTGGAATCTGGGAGGAAGAGTCTCCCGGGCTCTGATGGCTACAAGCCTTGATTTGAGGCGGGAGTTAGATGCCAAACATGTCAAAAGCTGTTGCCACTTCTATTGCAGCCACATCCTGACTTTCTCCACAGAATCACCTGACCTCTCACCCCAGGGAATGACCCCGAGGCAGTATAAATGGCTCTGACATGTGGTATTTATTTTTTAAAAGATTTTGGTGGAGGGAGATAGAAAATTGTGGCAAAGATTTGCTTTTCTCTCTTACAGCCTTCTAGCGGCAAGAGGAGGAAACCGAAGAACAGCCAACGTGGTGGCCCATGGCTTTGCCAATCTTTTAACTCTCGACAAAAAGACCCTCCAAGAAATTCTAGTGCATTATCCAGATTCTGAAAAGCTGCTCATGAAGAAAGCCAGGTACCATCTTTGAAATCTCATTAGAGAAAAAAAAAAAACCCATTAGAGAGGAGTTGGCCTCACTTGACACTGTGTTCATGGCTGCAGTTAACTGTTTCCAGGAGAACCACCTAACATACTATTGCTTACGCGGTTATGCATTGAAAACTTCACAGATTAGGCGAAAAGATAGTATTTCTGGGAAGTTCTTCCAGAATCCTCACAATGCTATCTAAAATGGCCTTTCTCTCCTGCCCACAGAGTGCTTCTAAAGAACAAAGCTCCAGGCACAGGGGCAACCCCCCCAAACAAAGGACTTGCCTTTCTCTTCCCACCGAAACAAGAAACACCCAAAATGTTTAAAGCTCTTCTGGGAAGCTCTGGAAAAGCAGGTCTTGCAAGACTACTCACGTTGAAGAGAGAACAAACCGCTCAGGTAATAGGACAGAGGGAAAGGAGGGCTGTAACAGAGACCCCCCAGACGAAATACACTCAGACAAGCTCCTACTTTAATCCTGTGTCAGACACTGGGATAATCTGGATTCATCTAATGCATATAATTGCTACATTATACACAGCACTTACTATTATTTACTGTATACCCATGTATCATCACAGTTAACCCCCTGGGTTTATTATGACAGTTTCAGCGTTTTGTGACTATATATATATATGTATGTATGAGAAAAGGTGAAGGGGTTAGTCGCTCAGCAGCGTCTAACTCTTTGCGACCCCATGGACTATAGCCCGCCAGGCTCCTCTGTCCAAGGAATTCTCCAGGCAAGAATACTGGACTAGGTAGCCATTTTAATCTAGACTGATTTCTGTTGGATTCTATATTCCTCAGACGGTAGAGAATCTGCCTGCAATGCAGGAGACCCAGGTTCAATCCCTGGGTCAGGAAGATACCCTGGAGAAAGGAATGGCAATCCACTCCCGTATTCTTGCCTGGAGAATCCCCATGGACAGAGGAGTCTGGTGGGCTGCAGTCCATGGGGTCACAAAAAGTTGGACATGACTGAGCGACTAAACCCAACACCGCACTTGTGTGTATATGGCATGCCTGGCGGCTCGATTTGTGTTTTCTGTGTTTGTGAAACTGCTTACTCACTAAAGTGTGTTTGTAGCCTCAAAACCAATATTTAAGGGGTTCGGGGGGTCATTCACAGGCATACATGTACAGAATAGCGAAAATTTAAGTTGCTGGGGGCACATGTTTTCAGCTGAATTTGAACAAGGAGACACTCTGCCTTCTGGCCTCAGCTCTCACACTGTGAATGAATGAACTTTTCATGGTCTATTTATTGTCACGTTTTTTGTATTTTTGTGCATTTCCCCCCTCCCACTGTTAAAAATGGCCCTCAAACATAGTGCCAAAGTACTGTGTTCCAAAGGGCAAAAAAGCAGTGATGTGCCCTACAGAGAAACACGTGTATTAGATAAGCTTCATCCGGGCATGAGTCAGAGTGCTACTGGCTGTGAGTTCAATGTAATGAATAAACCATACATATTAAATAAGGTGTTTCTAAATAGAAATGTATGTAAAACAAGGTTATGTATTGAGGAGTTGACAAAAATGTTAAAACCAGAGGCTTGTAGGATCCTGAACTTGCATTATCCCAAAGAGCAGGGTTTGTTAGTTCAGTGTTCACGGAAGCTTTATAGAACAAAACTACTACCATGAATAATGAGGATCAACTGTATTTATATAAACATATGTATACCTATAAATGTGTAAGACATTTTACCAGCTATTAAACATTTTCACCAGTATTCATTCAATTACTAAGTCAGAAGTAACCTCACAGAGGGCATCACAGCCTTCATGTTATAGCCGAATAAACTGAGATCCAGATCAATTATTTAGATAAGATCACCATCAATGACAGAGCAAAAGTTATTAGTCAGAAATTCAGACTTCAACACCTACACCAAGCTGTCTCCTAATTCCTAGAAATGTCATGAAACTGAAATGTTTTAGTTTTTCTCTTTTTTTTTCATATTTCTTTGATTCTCATGATAAGTTTATGAGGCCAGATCCTGAAAAACAGAGCAAAGATTCAAGTTTTCTGAATCTAGTTATTATGTTGTCTCTAAAACAGTAAGAAATGAGTATCTGACTCTTTCTGAAAATTGGTAAAGCAAATATTATAAAGTCAATCACACTCAAGAGATTCAAAGTTGCTTCTTCCTTTTCCACACACACAACACTGTGATAGAGGTCAGGGTACACCAGATGCCTCGTTTAATTGGCAGACAAATAATAATCTGTGTAGAAGACTTATGGGGAAAACAACTCTGTAGGTCAGTGTGTTAATTAAGGCTTTCAACTCTGTATATGCACCTTCATACCCTGTACAAGCCTCTTTCAAACTGATCTCAAGCATCACCAGCAAACAGCATGGTATGTTTCTTAATCTGAAATTTATACAGATGACCCTAAATGCCAAAGGTTCTAAAATTATATCAAATACCCATGGAGCAAATGGAGAAGACTGTACTAGGAAGGAGACATGAATTTCTCCCTGAGATGCTCCCATGAGCTTATGCAGGAGGGAAACCATAGTTCTAGAGTGTTTTTACAGCATTATTTGGTATTAGGCTAATACTTTTTTATTAAAAGATAAATATTTAAAATTTCATCTTCATAAAATAAATAAGTAAATATTTGAAAAGCAAAGCACCTTGAGCACTAAGTCTAATAATTCAGAGACCATGGGAGCCAATAGGGAGCAAATTCCTTGGCAGGAACAGAAATGTAAGGCACACTAACCCTGAGTTCAAAGGTGACAGCTCAACCCCATTCTCCAGCACATCTGAAAACTTAAAGGATAGTCAAAGGCAGACATGATTCCCATATTACGTCAGTCTTTTGACGGCGATCCTTAGGTATTGCATATTAATCAAAAGACTCCGACATCCTCGATTAAGATTTCAGCACCAATCAACTTTTTTCAATAACTTTCTTCTAGAGAAAAGACGAAAACCAGGAAGAAGAGAATAAAGGAAAAGAATCTGAAGATAAAGGAAGAGCAACAGCAGAGAAACCACTTGAAACATCCAAATGTGAAACGAGTTCCATTACAGGGGAGGAAGCGCCCCAGGCAACTAGAAAGGCGGTTTTACCCAGAGGAAGTACCCGTCACTCACTCATCATCAGCATGGCTCCTTCGGCTGAGGCCGGGGAAGAGGTTCTGACGATTGAAGTCAAAGAAAAGGCTAAGCAATAAATATGTGATGATCTTTAGATATACTCTAGCTAGTTCCCCGAGAGATTACAGCCAGGATAGGAGTTTAAACTAATGACAGGAAAAGACCTTGCCGGCACCCTTGAGAAACCGCAGGCAAATCTCTAGCTTAGTTTCTAGGGCGTATCTGAGAGTGTGATCTTCTGCAGTGGCAATAAGAAGATTATTAAGGAAAAAATCCCTATTCTCCGTTGTCATCAGCTTTGTGCAATTGGTATTCTCCTAATGGTACCTAGAAGGTTATTTTTCTTCTGTACTTTCTTGATGATGTTTCTTCCCTCCGTTTTGATTAGGTTGGTCTTGGCTCTGAAATAATTCACTAGGTTTTTCTCTTAATTGTGTGTGTGTGTGTGTGTGTGTGTTAAAGTCTTGCATTGCACTGTTAGTCTTGGTTAAATGTTCTATGTATATGACTATTACCTCTTACTTGGGGAGTGTGAGATTTTAATAAAATGTCAAACATCAACTGATTTTTATCCAAGCCAGGGTTATGTCAGTCAAGTATCAGATCAACCCCCCAGGTGGGATTAAAGGAAGCAATCATTATGAACTCAATGGATATAAAACCCACCTTGCAGAGGAGTCCTCTGAAGACCACAGCTGGTCAGCAATACTAACAACAGTGAAAGTGAAAGTGTTAGTTGTATAGACTCTTTTCAACCCCATGGACTGTAGCCAGCCAGGTTCCTCTCTCTGTGGGATTCTCCAGGCAAGAATACTGAAGTGGGCTGCCATTCCCGTCTCCAGGGTATCTTCCTGACCCAGGAATCGAACCCAGGTCTCCTGCATTGCAGGCAGATTCCTTACCCTCTGAGCCAAGAGGGAAGCCCAAACCCACAAGCAAAATCACATTGCAGCAACATGTTGGAAAAACTATACCCTTTACTAAAGACAACGCTTTAATATTTTCATTCATACCAGCTTAGAAGTCTCATCTGGCTCAACAGACTCAAACAGGAGAAATCAGATTGTCCCCATCTTCCAGGAGGCTAAAGCAACATTTCTCAGAAGCTTGCAGGCATTTGCTTCAGAAGGTGCCAAATTTGAGCTTCTTGTTTTCAGCTTTAGTAAAAACTGATGAGGTTAGGAAGGCAGACTGTACACATGTCAGATTGACATATCCCTACAATTTTCGGAAACTACATGTACAGCTGTTTACAAAATCCCCGAGTTAATTAAGTGCACTTTAGGAAGTTGTCCTCATGAATCAGCTAGCATTAGCATAATTACCAAAGTCTCATGCTGTGAGGAGGCTAAAAAAGCCAGGCTGCTGTCGGAGGTAATAATACATATAGAATTCCATTCTAATAAATGCCATTACTGTATAACATTACGTTCAGGATAATAAGGCTATTTCCAAGTCTCAGAAGATGGTCACTGTAACAGCACTTTGCTGAGAGTGTTTTAACAAATTATATTAGCCAAGAAGCCTATAACACAGACACATTCAGCAAACCATGTATAAATTAATCACTAGAAGAAAATGTATCATTTGTTACTCCCATTTTTATATGCAAAAATATTAAGAGTATCACAGAGACATGACAAATTTTACAAAAGGTTGGGTGGTGTTTTTCCATAGTTAAGCAAACAGAGAGAAATTGTTAAATAGTGCTTATTTGGTAAATGGGAGTTTGTTGTGGAGACTGATTACAAGAGCCAGAAAGAAAAGGTAAAAAAAAAATGTTTTTTAAAGGTAAAAATCAGGTCAGATCAGATCAGTCGCTCAGTCGTGTCCGACTCTTTGTGACCCCATGAATCCCAGCACTCCAGGCCTCCCTGTCTGTCACCAACTCCCGGAGTTCACTCAGACTCACGTCCATCAAGTCAGTGATGCCATCCAGCCATCTCATCCTTTGTCGTCCCCTTCTCCTCTTGCCCTCAGTCCCTCCCAGCATCAGAGTCTTTTCCAATGAGTCAACTCTTTGCGTGAGGTGGCCAAAGTACTGGAGTTTCAGCTTTAGCATCATTCCTTCCAAAGAAATCCCAGGGCTGATCTCCTTCAGAATGGACTGGTTGGATCTCCTTGCAGTCCAAGGGACTCTCAAGAGTCTTCTCCAACACCACCGTTCAAAAGCATCAATTCTTCGGCACTCAGCTTTCTTCACAGTCCAACTCTCACATCTATACATGACCACAGGAAAAACCATAGCCTTGACTAGATGGACTTTTGTTGGCAAAGTAATGTCTCTGCTTTTGAATATGCTATCTAGGTTGGTCATAACTTTCCTTCCAAGGAGTAAGCGTCTTTTAATTTCATGGCTGCAGTCACCATCTGCAGTGATTTTGGAGCCCCCAAAAATAAAGTCTGACACTGTTTCCACTGTTTCCCCATCTATTTCCCATGAAGTGATGGGACCAGATGCCATGATCTTCGTTTTCTGAATGTTGAGCTTTAAGCCAATTTTTTCACTCTCCACTTTCACTTTCATCAAGAGGCTTTTGAGTTCCTCTTCACTTTCTGCCATAAGGGTGCTGTCATCTGCATATCTGAGGTTATTGATATTTCTCCTGGCAATCTTGATTCCAGCTTGTGTTTCTTCCAGTCCAGCGTTTCTCATGATGTACTCTGCATAGAAGTTAAATAAACAGGGTGACAATATACAGCCTTGACGAACTCCTTTTCCTATTTGGAACCAGTCTGTTGTTCCATGTCCAGTTCTAACTGTTGCTTCCTGACCTGCATACAAATATCTCAAGAGGCAGATCGGGTGGTCTGGTATTCCCATCTCTTGAAGAATTTTCCACAGTTGATTGTGATCCACACAGTCAAAGGCTTTGGCATAGTCAATAAATCAGAAATAGATGCTTTTTTGGAACTCTCTTGTTTTTTCCATGATCCAGTGGATGTTGGCAATTTGATCTCTGGTTCCTCTGCCTTTTCTAAAACCAGCTTGAACATCAGGAAGTTCATGGTTCACATATTGCTGAAGTCTGGCTTGGAGAATTTTGAGCATTACTTTACTAGCGTGTGAGATGAGTGCAAATGTGCGGTAGTTTGAGCATTCTTTGGCATTGCCCTTCTTTGGTACTAGAATGAAAACAGACTTTTTCCAGTCCTGTGGCCACTGCTGAGTTTTCCAAATTTGCTGGCAGATTGAGTGCAGCACTTTCACAGCATCATCTTTCAGGATTAGGAATAGCTCAACTGGAATTCCATCACCTCCACTAGCTTTGTTCATAGTGATGCTTT
>NW_011488621.1:4761895-4762938 GCF_000754665.1 Bison bison bison
CCAGGATGTCTGGCTCTAGGTCAGTGATCACACCATCGTGATTATCTGGGTCGTGAAGATCTTTTTTGTACAGTTCTTCTGTGTATTCTTGCCATCTCTTCTTAATATCTTCTGCTTCTGTTAGGTAAAAATAGGACCTCTAAAAAGTCTGATAATAGGGAAAAAAATAAATGAGAAAAGTCCTGAGCTTATGAATTATGTGTTCCCCCGTATATCCTATAAAGAAAGTAAAATTAACCTCCATTATGCTCTTCCTCTGTCATTTATTTTCTCTCCCAAACTATCCTTTTTTAGATAATATCTTCATTCTACCAGACTCTCAGACTCAAATCTAAGAATAATTAGCAATTCTTCCATTGCTTATATAGTGCACCAAATCCTGTCTCTTTCTTAAATCTTACTAATTTCCCTTTCCTTTTCAACTTCAACGCTAACCATCCAGTTCATATTTTCTGTTCGATTCAAATAAATAATCACTTTTTACCCACTATCCGCTTTAATCACGTTATCTTTCTTGGTCCTTCTGCCATGGCTAAAGTCAGGCCTTTCTCAAATACAACTATCTTAGACCGTTTGGGCTGCTGTAATAAAAGTACCACATACAGGGTAGCTTATGAACAACACAGTGTATTTCTCACAGGTCTGGAGGCTGGGAAATGCAGGATCGAAGCCCAACATGGTTCTTAGAAGGCTCATTCTCACTGTGTCTACACAGGGTTGAATGGGCAAGGGATCCCTCCAGAGTCTCTTTTATGGAGGCACTAATCCTATTCATAGGATTTGTGGAAGTGACAAATAGTTTCAACAGATTAGATCCAAAGAATTATGGGTGGAGGTTCATAACATTGTACAGGAGACAGTGATCAAAACCATCCCCAAGAAAAAGAAATGCAAAAAGGCAAAATGGTTGTCTGAGGAGGCCTTACAAACAGTTAAGAAGAGAGGAGAAGTGAAAGGCAAAGGAGAAAAGGAAAGATATACCCATTTGAATGCAGAATTCCAAAGAATAGCAAGGAGAGATAAGAAACACTTCCTCAGTGATC
>NW_011488621.1:4763038-4764641 GCF_000754665.1 Bison bison bison
AATGCCTGGCTGGATGAATCACAAGCTGGAATCAAGATTCCTGGGAGAAATATCAATAACCTCAGATATGCAGATGACACCACCCTTATGGCAGAAAGTGAAGAGGAACTAAAGAGCCTCTTGATGAAAGTGAAAGAGGAGGGTGAAAAAGTTGCCTTAAAACTCAACATTAAAAAAACTAAGATCATGGGATCTAGTCCCATCACTTCTTGGCAAATAGATGGGGAAACAATGACAGACTTTCTTTTCTGGGGCTCTAAAATCACTGCAGATGGTGACTGCAGCCCTGAAATTAAAAGATGCTAGCTCCTTGGCAGAAAAGCTATGACAAATCTAGGCAGCATATTAAAAAGCAGAGGTATTACTCTGCCAACAAAGGTCAGTAGAGTCAAAGCTATGGTTTTTCCAGTAGTCATGTATGGATGTGAGAGTTGGATCATAAATAAGGCTAAGCACCAAAGAATTGAAGATTTTGAACTATGGTGTTGGAGAAGACTCTTGAGAGTCCCTTGGACTGCAAGGAGATCCAACCAGTCCATGCTAAAGGAGATCAGTCCTGGGTGTTCATTGGAAGGACCGATGCTGAGGCTGAAACTCCAATACTTTGGCCACCAAAAGAGCCGACTCATTTGAAAAGACCCTGATGCTAGGAAACTTTGAAGGGGGGAGGAGAAGGGGACGACAGAGGATGAGATAGTTGGATGGCATCACCGACTCGATGCACATGAGTTTGAGCAAGCTCTGGGAGATAGTGAAGGATGGGGAGGCCTGGCGTGTTGCAGTCCATGGGGTTGCAAAGAGTCAGACACAAACGAGTGACTGAACAAGAAAATAAATCCTGTTCACGAGAGCTGAATACCTCCCAAAGCACTTCCCAAAGGCCCCACCTCCTAATCCTATCGTATTTGGGGTTAGGATTTCAATACACAAATTTGCTGCAATTGGGAAGAGGCAGCGGTGGAGGACACTAACATTCAAACCATGGCAACTACTTTTGACCATGTTGTTTCTCTGCTCAGGGACCTACTAATTCGTCCTAGTGATTAAATCTTCTTTGTCCAAATGTGATTACCACTATTCCAACCATACTCTCCACTGAAGCTAGTCATCTTGCTTTTTCTGGAACCAACACCCGCCTTTCACCCTCTGGCATTTGTCCATGCTTCTACCACAGTAGAAGTATCATTCTTCCTCCATCACTTACCTCTTTCCAGTACTTCCAAACCTCTCCCACTGCTGATGGCTGCAGTTTCAAGGGATTATCACACAGTAAAGCCCTCTGTTGTTCTTTCAGTTCAGTTCAGTTCAGTCACTCAGTCGTGTTCAACTCTTTGTGACCCCATGAATCGCAGCTACGCCAGGCTTCCCTGTCCATCACCATCTCCCAGAGCCTACCCAAACCCATGTCCATTGAGTCAGTGATACCATCCAACCATCTCATTCTCTGTCATCCCCTTCTCCTCCCGCCTTCAATCTTTCCCAGCATCGGGGTCTTTTCCAATGAGTCAGTTCTTTGCATCAGGTGGCCAAAGGATTGGAGTTTCAGCTTCAGCATCAGTCCTTCCAATGAACACCCAAGACTGATCTCCTTTAGGATGGACTG
>NW_011488621.1:4764741-4765812 GCF_000754665.1 Bison bison bison
AAAGGAGAAAAGGAAAGATATACCCATTTGAATGCAGAATTCCAAAGAATAGCAAGGAGAGATAAGAAACACTTCCTCAGTGATCAATGCAAAAAAAAAAAAAACAGAGGAAAACAATAGAATGGGAAAGACTGGAGATCTTTTCAAAGAAATTAGAGATACCAATGGAACATTTCATGCAAAGATGGACACAATAAAGGACAGAAACGGTATGGACTTATCAGAAGCAGAAGATATTAAGAAGAGGTGGCCAGAATACACAGAAGAATTACACAAAAAAATCTTCATGACCCAGATAACCATGATGGTGTGATCACTCACCTAGAGCCAGACATCCTGGAGTGCAAAGTCAAATGGGCTTTAGAAAGTATCACTACGAACAAAGCTAGTGAAGGTGATGGAATTACAGCTGAGCTATTTCAAATCCTAAAAGTTGATGCTATGAAAGTGCTGCACTCAATATGCCAGCAAATTTGGAAATCTCAGCAGTGGCTATAGGACTGGAAAAGTCTGTTTTCATTCCAGTACCAAAGAAGGGCAATGTCAAAGAATGTTCAAACTACCACACAATTACACTCATTTCACATGCTAGCAAGGTCATGCTCAAAATCCTCCAAGCTAGGCTCAACAGTTCATGAACTGAGAACTTCCAGATGTTCAAACTGGATTGAGAAAAGGCAGAGGAACCAGAGTTCAAATTGCCAATATCCATTGGATCATAGAAAAAACAAGAGAATACCAGAAAAACATATATTTCTGCTTCATTAATTACGGTAAAGCCTTTGACTGTGTGGATCACAATAAACTGTGGGAAGCTGTTAAAGAGATGAGAATACCAGACCACCTTACCTGGTGGAAACCTGTATGCAGGTCAAGAAGCAACAGTTAGAACTGAACATGGAACAGCAAGCTGGTTAAAAATTGGGAAAGGAGTACGTCAAAGCTGTGTACTGTCACGCTGCTTATTTAAGTTGTATGCAGAGTACATCATGCAAAATGCCTGGCTGGATGAATCACAAGCTGGAATCAAGATTCCTGGGAGAAATATCAATAACCTCAGATATGCAGATG
>NW_011488621.1:4765912-4766226 GCF_000754665.1 Bison bison bison
ACACCCAAGACTGATCTCCTTTAGGATGGACTGGTTGGATCTCCTTGCAGTCCAAGGGACTCTCAAGAGTCTTCTCCAACACCACAGTTCAAAAGCATCAATTCTTCGGCGCTCAGCTTTCTTCACAGTCCAACTCTCACATCCATACATGACTACTAGAAAAACCATAGCTTTGACTAGACGGACCTTTGTTGGCAACGTAATGTCTCTGCTTTTTAATATGCCATCTAGGTTGGTCATAACTATCCTTCCAAGGAGTAAGCATCTTTTAATTTCATGGCTGCAGTCACCACCTGCAGTGATTTTGGAGCCCA
>NW_011488621.1:4766326-4768095 GCF_000754665.1 Bison bison bison
GACTGATCTCCTTTAGGATGGACTGGTTGGATCTCCTTGCAGTCCAAGGGACTCTCAAGAGTCTTCTCCAACACCACAGTTCAAAAGCATCAATTCTTCGGCGCTCAGCTTTCTTCACAGTCCAACTCTCACATCCATACATGACCACTGGAAAAACCATAGCCTTGACTAGACAGACCTTTGTTGGCAAAGTAATGTCTCTGTTGTTCAAAGTAATGTCTCTGTTGTTCTCTAACTTCTGCTTAACTTTATATTACAATAAGGTAAAGACTAGCTCTTACACTTTATTTCTATAAAGACAGAAAGCCCAGGGGTTGTTTGTTTTTGTTTTCACCTTTTTATTTTTGTAACTTTTTTTAAATTGGAAGATAATTGCTTTACAATGTTGTGTTGGTTTCTGCTGTACAGCAACAAAAATCAGTATATACATTGTGTATACACATACACATACGTAAGCGTATATCTGTCCCCTCCCTGTTGAGCCTCCCTTCCACCCCACACCCCACGCCACTCCTCTAGGTCTGCACAGAATGCCAGGTTGTGGTCCCTGCGTCGTATACCAGCTTTCCATTACCTATCTATTTCACACATGGCAGTGTATATATGTCAATGCTAGTTTCTCAATCTGTCCCACCCTCTCCTTGCCCCACTGTGTTTTTTTGTTTTTAAAGAGAGAGATTATTAATAGTGAATTCATGGAAGCAGACTACATAGGACATCAGCATAGAAAAGAGGCTTGACTTCACTCATGCTCAAAGAAATATAAATCAGAATGAAAAAGGAATATACCCATCAAGTGGGAAAATATTTGGTAGTAGACAATAATACTGAGTGCTGGTATGTAAATTTGGGCTACTGTTCTCGCAGTACATCTTAGAACCCAGCAGTACTGGCTCATATTTACATACATCCCAGAAAATCCTCAAGTAGGCCCATACAACAAAATGCAAGAGGAAATGCATTGCTTGTAGTACACAAGGACCTAAAGGCAACCAGATAGGCCATACTAGCAGAATAGGTAAAAATTTATATATGGTATGTGGAGTATGGATGTGTTTTTAATGAAATTTTATTCAGCCATTAAAGTAACAAATTAGATTTACATCTAACAACATGAATAGGTCTCTTTTAAAACTAGTGTATTTTTTTAAGTAAGAAAAAAGAATGAGACCTTTAGTTATACCATGCATCACATTTTTATAAAGCCAACCTAATCAAGACTATCGGGGACAAATCTGTAGCCTGAAAAAGCCAAGATTATTAACCTGCAGCAACAGGGGAGACCAATCACCAGAGGAAAGATGAGGGTTTCACCAAGCACAGAAAAGGATGAGTTATGATAGGATCTTGGGGAAAGGCAGAGGTTTGCTGTTGTTCAGTCATTAAGTCATGTCCGACTCACTGTTATTCCATGGACTACAGTGCGCCAGGTTCCTCTGTCCCTCACTATCTGAAGGAGTCTGCTCAAATTCACGTCCACTGAGTCAGTGATGCTATCTAACCATCTCATCTGCCACCCCCTTCTCCTTTCACCTTCAAGCTTTCCCAGAATCGGTCTTTTCCAGTGAGTCAGCTCTTCACATGAGGTGGCCAAAGTATTGGAGTTTCAGCTTCAGCATCAGTCCTTCCAATGGATATTCAGAACTGATTTCCTTTAGGATGGACTGGTTGGATCTCCTTGAAGTCCAAGGGACTCTCAAGAGTCTTCTCCAACACCACAGTTCAAAAGCATCAATTCTTTGGCACTCAGCTTTCTTTATAGTCCAACT
>NW_011488621.1:4768195-4770800 GCF_000754665.1 Bison bison bison
TAGGTTGGTCATAACTATCCTTCCAAGGAGTAAGCATCTTTTAATTTCATGGCTGCAGTCACCACCTGCAGTGATTTTGGAGCCCAAAAAAACAAAGTCTGTCACTGTTTCCATTGTTTCCCCATCTATTTCCCATGAAGTGATGGGACCAGATGCCATGATCTTCGTTTTCTGAATGTTGAGCTTTAAGCCAACTTTTTCACCCTCCTCTTTCACTTTCATCAAGAGGCTTTTTAGTTCTTCTACTCTTTCTGCCATAAGGGTGGTGTCATCTTCATATCTGAGGTTATTGATATTTCTCCCAGAAAACTTGATTCCAGCTTGTGCTTCATCCAGCCCAGTATTGCTCATAACGTACTCTGCATATAAGTTAAATAAGCAGGATGACAATATACAGCCTTGACTTACTCCTTTCCTGATTTGGAACAAGTCTGTTGTTCCATGTCCAGTTCTAACTGTTGCTTCTTGACCTGCATACAGATTTCTCAAGAGGCAGGACAGGTGGTCTGGTATTCCCATCTCTTGAAGAATTTTCCACAGTTTGTTGTGATCCTGTGGCCACTGCTGAGTTTTCCAAATTTGCTGACATACTGAGTGTGGCACTTTCACAGCATCATCTTTTAGAATTTGAAGTAACTCGGCTGAAATAACTCGAATTTGAAACACCACTAGCTTTGTTCATAGTAATTCTTCCTAAGGCCCATTTGACTTAGCATTCCAGGGTGTCTGGCTCTAGGTGAGTGATCATACCATCGTGATTATCTGGGTCAAAAGGATCTTTTTTGTATAGCTCTTCTATGTATTCTTGTCACCTCTTCTTAATATCTTCTGCTTCTCTTTGGTCCATTCCATTTTTGTCCTTTATTGTGCTCATCTTTGCATGAAATGTTCCCTTTGTATATCTAATTTTCTTGAAGAGATCTCTAGTCTTTCCCATTCTATTGTTTTCCTCTATTTCTTTGCATTAATCACTGAGTACCCTTAGGAGAAACCAAAAGTTCAGGCATCCTGATTTTGGACTTCCAGCCTCCAGACTGTGAGAAGATAAATGTCTGTTGTTAAATACGCATTCTATACATACTATTCTATACAACAGCACCAGGAGACTAACATACTTAATTTCATGAACTATGGCAGGAGATAGCTGTTGGTTGGAGAAGCAGGACACAAGAATGAGAAATATCTCATGGAGATTCAAGAGGCAGACCTGATAAGACAGGTCTGTGGAGGTGTGAAATAACCATACCAAGGGAGCCACAGCTGTGAGTGAATGTACGTAATGCCCACCTTAAATTATATCAGCTCATTTGCTGGGTACATGGCAAACAGAGTTCCCAGCACCTTAGTTACAGAGAAGAACAGTAGTTGAAAACTGGATTTGTAACTTCCATGGGGCTTCCCTGGTGGCTCAGTGTAAAGAATCTGCTTGCCAATGCAGGAGATGCAAGAGACGCAGGTTTGATCCCTGGGTCCAGAAGATGCCTTGGAAGAGGAAATGGCAACCCACTCCAGTATTCTTGTCTGGAGAATCCCATGGACAGAGGACCCTGGTGGGCTACAGCCCACATGGTCACAAAGCGTCGGACATGTCTTAGCCACTGAGTGCACACACACACGCACACACACAACCTCCACAGATGTTGACCACACTTCTCTCAACAAACTCTGATACATTCATTCATTCTACGTAAAACCAAAAGGCCTTACCATCTCCTAGTTCCTAGCAGACACCAAGCCCACGACCCACTGTTGATAACAATTCCATATTTTGCTTAAAAATGTGAAATATGTGGAGGGGACAGTGAGAACCTGGTAAAAAAACATAGATGGGGGAGACACTTTCCCTTATGAATTTCAAAAATAATTTCTGATTAAAAATGAAAAATTTGTATAAGGTGGGGTTGCCCCCACCCCAGGATAGCATAACTAATAGCGTGTGTTCAATAAAAGGTAGCTAAGTGAATGGAAGAAAAGTTATGACCAACCTAAATAGCATATTAAAAAGCAGGAGACATGACTTTGCCAACAAAGTTTTGTATAGTCAAAGCTATGGTTTTTCCAGTAGTCATGTATGGATGTGAGAGTTGGACCATAAAGAAAGCTGAGCGCTGAAGAATTGATGCTTTGGAACTGTGAGAAGACTCTTGAGAGTCTCATGGACAGCAAGGAGATACAGCCAGTCCATCCTAATGGAAATCAGTCCTGAATGTTCATTGGAAGAACTGATGCTAAAGCTGAAACTCCAATCCTTTGACTACCTGATCCGAAGAACTGACTCTTTTGAAAAGAACCTGATGCTGGGAAAGATTGAGGGCAGGAGGAGAAGGGGACAACAGAGGATGAGATGGTTGGATGGCATCACCAACTTGATGGACCTGAGTTTGAGTGAACTCCGGGAGTTGGTGATGGACAGGGAGGCCTGGCGTGCTGCAGTCCATGGGATCAGAGAGTCAGGCACTACTAAGCGACTGAACAACTGTACTGTTGACCAAGATGACTGAAGGGATAAGGAACGGTATGGGCGAGAGTCGGTCGGTGCCTCTGCAGGTCCCCGCGGTCCCTGTGCGTCACGCAAAGGATGTTCATATGGACCATCAAAGCGCCC
>NW_011488621.1:4771191-4771504 GCF_000754665.1 Bison bison bison
AAGTTTCCTGCCCCCCCCGCCCCCAGCGACCCCACCTCCTGGGACGGAGAAACTGGGGGAAAAAAATAGGTAAAGTCTCACAAAAAGCCTGCCTCACCTTGCTTGTTTTAGCATCATGTACTGTCTCCTTTCTCATATTAGATCATAAACTCTTTGAGGTTACTAAGAAATTTTACTTACTTTGACTTCACCTGTTGATTGCTAGTACTAAACGATTTGAGTTTCCCTGACAGCTCAGTTGGTAAAGAATCCGCCTGCAATGCAGGAGTCCCTGGTTTGATTCCTGGGTTGGGAAGATCCCCTGGAGAAGGGA
>NW_011488621.1:4771604-4789908 GCF_000754665.1 Bison bison bison
GGAGAAGGGAAAGGCTACCCACTCCAGTATTCTTGGGCTTCCCTGGTGGTTTAGCTGGTAAAGAATCTGCCTGCCATGCGGGAGACCTGGGTTCAATCCCTGGGTTGAGAAGATCCCCTGGAGAAGAGAAAGGCTACCCACTCCAGTATTCTGGACTTTCTAGACTGGAGAATTCCATGGACAGTGTAGTCCATGGGATCCTAAAGAGTCAGAGATGACTCAGCAAGTTTCACTTAACTATTCAATATTTATTCAAAAACAAGCAAATAATTTTTACTGGCTGGAAGACGTGGCTGAAGACTAATCCTATTACACTCAGTCTTCTCTCTGTGAACTCTCTGGAGCTCCCCAACCCAAGATTCTTGCGTCCAGTCCTAGATGACCAAGTGCTGTTGTGAAACCTGGCACGCTGTGAGTTTATGAAAAAATCAAAGATACTAGGGCTCTCATTTACCTATTATAAGAGGTCACAGTTCTGCTTATAATGATATTTGCTTCCTGATCATTTCCTTTTAGTGAGAAGATCAATAGCCAAGACAAAGTATAACTCTTCAAGGACACTGCAACCTCTTGAGAGTATTCTGGAGAAGTTGGCCAAACAGCCGTGTGCTCAGTCGCTCAGTCCTGTCCTGCTCTTTGCGGCCCCATAGACTGTGGTCCACCAGGCTCCTCCGTCCATGGGATTCTCCAAGCAAGAATCCTGGAACAGGTTGCCATTTCCTCCTCCAAAGGGTCTGCTGGACCTCAGGATTGAACCCGCATCTCCTGCATTGGCAGGCAGATTCTTTCACCACTGAGCCACCTGAGAACGCTCAATGACAAATGACGAGGGTGCTGGTCTTGCTACAAGGGTGACAGATGAGAAGGCTTTGGCAATGCTGGGACTCTGTGCCATTATCAGGTGTGAGTCAGCATTGGAGCCATGAAAGAACTGACATGGGGCTAATCGATAGATGATTCAGTGTGGAGGCAGGGCTGTGGCAGAAAAAGTCTAGAATTCAGAAACTGACCTAGAATCCGAACTTGGCAAGTGGGTAACCAAACAGCAGAGTCTTTGCCATAAGGTGACCACCACCTATTCCATCAGGGCTTCACCAAGGCCACTGTGGCCACAGCAACTTTGGCAATGGGGTCCCTCCTACCCCCCTAACGTAAGGCCCTTCTGTTTTTCAAAAACCTGACTTGGATCACATCAGAGCTGCTAAGTCCATTCGGTGGCATCCCATTCCTTTTAGCCTAAGCAGGGACGCCCTTGAATGCCCCCGGGGGCTGGACAGGATGCAAAGCCACCCGCCACCCCGTCTCCTCTCTCCCCTCTTCTCTCACATTCTCCCTCTCGCACTTTGCATTCCAGCAAACTTAAATTCTTCCCATTCCCCAAACATTCAACTCCATAGTTGCTGTTGATACGATACCTTCATAAACGCTTTGAGCGTTCGTCGTCCAGTGAGGGTTCAGGTCTCGACTTGAATGGGGGTGCACATCCTGGGAAAAGTGCTCCTTGGCAGTAGGTGGGTCGGGTCTCCCCCTGACCTCATGTCCCTACAATTACTTAGTCTTTCCTCTCTCTTCCGGTCCATTATTTCCATGAAGGCGGCAACTTTGGCTTCTGAGGTCACACTGTTCCCCCAAGACCTTGCCCAATACTGCAACACGATAGAAGCAACTTAGAAGAAAAAGTTAGGTGAATATACTGTCCTGCCCAACAACCGATAAAATAGGAGGGCACAGTTCTCATGTGAGCACCCTAGTTAAGCTGAGAACCTTTCCCTTACTGTACCCTGAAAAATACCTTGAATACATTCAATATCTTTAAGTGATTACATCCCATAAAAGAATAAACCCCCCAAACTGTTTAATTCAGAAAAACACAGAATACAGGCTGATTAAAGCACTAACTTTATTTCTAACTTTTTGACCAATATCATTTGAAGAAAGAACAAAAATAAAAACAAGGTACTATTGTAACACATCAAGAAATGACTTTATCCAAATGGAAGATATACTTAACATCAATTCATATATTAGTAACTTACACACTTATTATCAAATATGACATAAAACCACAAAACAGTCTCTCGAAATCTCAACCAAGCTTCTGGTTTACCATATGTGTCACTTCCATGACTACCAACCACACATATAAAGAGACTAGGAGAAATTTTATTGAAGATGATTTTCCAGAAAATTTACACAATTAATAAGGCAAAGTATGTTAAATAAGGCATAGGCAACAAGGGGGCCCTGAATTTACTCTGGAAAGGCTGCCTAAGGCACTACCAAAGTAGACAGCTGTAAATCCCTGATCTGACTTTAAATTTTTCCGATCTTAAAGTTTTCCACTTCAAGCACAAGGTGACGTGGCCATGCTAATTGCTCTTCTCTCAGAACAGGCAGACTGAGAAGTACCGCGTCCATCCCAGGCACTGTCGCCCTCATGTGTTTGTGATGTGTCTGTTTGGATGAGGTGTAACAGTCAACTTGGCTATTTTTTCTTTAAATGCATTTTAAGGACTAATGGCACGGAATGAATGGTAGCACGAAAGGGAAAAGGACTATTTTAATACAAAACAATACTAAATCAGCCTGTGATGACGCAAAATGTTGAAGCTCTAAGAATTTTATAAATGATAATTTAGAAATTATCAACACTTTTATTCAAAACTGCAAAAAGGTATCAATTCCCCTAATCTACTGGAATCACAGGTCTTATGAATAATAGCACCTACTGATGAACCAAATCAAGAATGCATAATACAAAATTAATTTTCAAAAGAGAACAATTCTGGTTAAAATCAGAATATAAAATTATGAAGACCAAATCAATGACAGTGGTGACAGGACACTGGTTTGGCCGATGAAAGCAATGAATGCTTCTGACCAGCGGTGCCCAGGTGCCCTGCAGGCGGCCCCAGTGCCGCCAGGATGGGGCTCAGGAGACTGAGGAGGGGGCCCGGTGACCCCTGGACCTCAGCTTCACACTAGAACCTCTACTTCTGTCTTGCAGTATACCAAGATCACATGCAAATCGTTTCTTTTAAAGGCCGCGTATGTTTACAAAAGAAAATTCTGAAAACCAAAGCAAACTATATATGCTGTTCCCCAGCACCAAAAAGAACTGAAAGCAGGGCATCTTAGACACAGAGGCTGCAAACTCCTGGGAGAGTCAGCAGTTCATTCCTCTCCTGACGGACGTCAAGATAACTTGTCATCTCATAAGTCATACTATAGGGTAACAGACGACTAGTTAATAAGTACCTTCAGGTTAACAACGCACATCCAGAGGCCAGCTAGCTGAGTGGAAAGTGTTAATCGCTCGCCGGGGGCGGGCACCCACGATGGTCAGCAGACGCCCTCTCTGCTCGCCGGGGGCAGGCACCCACGATGGTCAGCAGAGCCCCTCTCAGCCTGACCTGGACAACGAGCGGCTTCCGAGAAGCCAAAAGCTGTTCATGGCTGAGGGCTCGCTTCCTTCAAATATTTCAGGGGACAAAAGACCCGCGCGGTGGCACATTTTCAGTAACCCTGGAAGGCACGTCAGCACAGCACAAGGTGCATCCCATACGGATCCGTGACCAACATGCAGTCCTCAATAACCAGATGTTACTTCATGACCGGCCAGCACACAGACATGTGTGGTACCTGGCACACAGGTCCTCAGTAAAACCTTAATCCATTCTGAAAAGGTAATGTTTGCTAAGGATTATATTCCAAAGTGTAAACATCAGGAAAAAAAAATATACTAAAAAAAAAAAAAAGCATGGAAAGTCCATTCTATCCTGTGCAGCAGCTGGATTTTTTTTTTTTAAGTTATAGTAGGTTTTTGCTTAATACCATACATTTTGGGCTTAGGAAGCAGCATGGTATTAAAATGTAAAATAGGATTTTGATTAATAACCATTATCATGAGTTTTAAAAAATCAGAGTAAAAAATCACTTTAACAAAAAAAGGAGAAAATACCTAAATGAATCTATATAAATGTAGAAATCAATGTATGTGACCTTGGAAGATATAAAGGAAAATATAAAGCTTGCCTTTTTTAATAAGTAATGTCTTTCATTAACTAACAAAGTGCAATTCCGAATTTCCCCTTATATGTTTGGTCCTTATAGCTTTTCCTGGACAAACCCAGTCCTACCCATTTTAACAAACTCCAGTTGAAATCATCTAATAATGCTGAGTCTAGGACAAGCTATCATTAATGCACATACAGAATCCCGAGTGTCACATACAATCAATGAAAAGGTCAAATCTGACCACATTTACAATATTAAATAGTGAAAATGAAAGATCCAGGAAGGCAAATAAAATGGCTTACAGGAAGTTCCTTCTACTTGTTGATTTTACAGCTTTAAGAACTGAATATGTATGTGTCTTCCTTTCTAATTTGGGACTTCTTATGAAGTCTTCTGAGGATGCATTCTGTTTTGAACTGTGCATGTCTAAGTTGCAGCAAAACTCAAGCACAAGTGAAGGTAGTTTTATCCCACGGAAAAGCATAAAATATAGTTCTAGATACAAATTCAGTATCATCTAATTTAAGAAACTCTGGTCATCTGGTGTGGACATCAGCTTATAATACATATATCGCCTAAGCAAAGCACAGCAACCTGTAAATTGCATCATTCCAACAATTTCCCATTCTTTCTATTGACAAACATTCAAAAACAGCATTTTCATCATATGAAAGTAAACAACCACAAGAACGTGTACTTTTCTCACACCGGCTCCTAATCCAAACAGCCTCACCGCAATTACTGCAATGACTGGCAATCACTGGGTTGATTGGGCAAAGCCTAAGTTAGCGCTCTCCTCCAAAAAAAGTATAAAAAGAATGCTTTAAATAGACATACTCCAGAGAGAGCTAGGTTTGCATTGTAAATCGTAGGGTTTCTGAGAAGGGTGTAAAATGACAGATTCACGATTTGAGATGGTGAGAAATCTGTTGCTCCACACAGCACAAAAGAATTCTGCTCGGACGACCAGAGCGCCTCTCATTTCGTAGCCGGGTTCTTGGGAGGAAGGAGTTTGTACGTGTTGAAGTAGCCCACCACCTGCTGGGGGACCTCCGCCAAGACGCTCTGAGCAAGTGCTTCTTTTGGAGCCTTGTGAACAGATGAAATCAAAGCAATTTTATTAGCAACCAAGTTTTAACTGGGATTTTGATAAAAGACTAAGAACTCCTCCCCCACCAGGAAAAAGCAGTTAGTTCCCAATTTCTAGGCTTGTATCTTGTCTCGAGAATAGGCCACGAAACACACAACAAACCGTTACTCGGGAACGCTTTAGTATGTTCACATTTAACAAGTCCTTTTTTGGTGCCTGCATTTTGGCATTTAATGATGTTGGTTCTTTTGCTTTTCAACTTTTAAATGTGGGTCTTTCATTCTCTGGGTATTAATTTTTTTAACTTTTTATTTTGAAATAATTACAAATAGTGCAGAGAGCTCCCATGTACCCATTACCCAGTTTCCCCCAAAGGTAGCATCTTTTATAACTATAGGACAATAACAAAACTAGGAAGCCAGCATTGGTACGGTTCTCACAACTTATTCAGATTTCACCAGTTTTACATGTACTCATTTGTGTGTGTGTGTGTGTGCCTGTGTGTATACAGTTATATGTAATTTTATCATGGGGGTACATCTGTGTAGGGAGAAAGCAACGGCACCCCACTCCAGTACTCTTGCCTGGAAAATCCCATGGATGGAAGAGCCTGGTAGGCTGTAGTCCATGGGGTCGCTAAGAGTCAGACACGACTGAGCAACTTCACTTTCACTTTTCACTTTCCTGCATAGGAGAAGGAAATGGCAACCCACTCCAATGTTCTTGCCTGGAGAATCCCAGGGATGGGGGAGCCTGGTGGGCTGCCGTCTATGGTGTCGCACAGAGTTGGACACGACTGAAGCAACTTAGCAGCAGCAGCAGCATATCTGTATAACCACTGTCACAATCAAGATGCAGAACAGTTTCACCATCACAAAGACCCCTAATGCTGCCACCTTTTTTAATATACACCCACCTCATTCCCCTCCACCCACTCCCACTCATACACTGGCTGGTGGGAACGTAAAGCTATGACATGATTTTACATAATTATGTAAATGACATGATTTACATTATATGACATTTTTGTCATATTCAGATTTCACCAGTCTGTGTGTACACAGTTATATGTCATTTTCTCATCGGGGTCTATCTGTATAACCACCATCACAATCAAGACACAGAACAGCTTCATTATCACAAAGATCCCTAACATTGCCACCTTCTGCATACACACCCAGCTCATTCCCCTCCATCCACTCCCAGGCACACCCTGGCTGGTGGGAGTGTAAAAGGACACAATTATGCCAGAAAAGTTCAGAAGCTTCTTTAATGACTAAAATGCAACAACCATACAACTCAGCAACTGCACTTATGGGTATTTATCCCAGAAAAATAAAAACTTATGTGCACACAACAGCCTGCTCGTGAATGTTTTCAGCAGCTTTGTGTATGACAGATGAGAACTGGAGACAATTGAAGATGTCCTTTAACGGGTGAATGGTTAAACTGGTATACCCATACCATGGAATACTACTCAGCAATAAAAAAGGAATATATTCAACAAGTGGGAAGACTCTTAAGAGAATTAAGCTGAGTGGGAAAAAAGACAATGTCGAGGTTATATACTATGTGATTTATATAACATTCTTGAAATGGCAAAAACATAGAAATGAAGCCAGACTGGTGGTTGCCAGGGGTTAAGGAGGGAGCGAAGGTGGCCGGGAAGTGGTGTGATTGTAAAAGGGCTACGTGAGGAAGCCTGCTGTGATGGACCTTGATTGTATCGTCAATATCCTGGTTATGATTCTGGACCATAGTTTTACAAGATGTTACCATTAGAGTAATCTGGGTAAAACAGTCTCCTCAGAGGTTTTTCATCAAATCAACTTTAGTTTGGTAAATTCATCATATACTTACATAGTTTTTCTCTTGTTACATTTGTAAAGATAAAATATATTTTAAAACAGCAGTCACAACAACATCGTTTTAAATAATTTATCATAGGGACTATAAGAGGTACACAAGAATACAACCTTGAAAAAAAACAGCCAAATCTAATCAAGGTTCTTCAAATGGAAAATTCACACACTCTACTAGCTCAGTATTGAAGAATCTGCAGGAGACCTGGGTCTGATCCCTGGGTCAGGAAGATCCCCTGGAGGAGGAAAAGGCTACCCACTCCAGTCTTCTTGCCTGAAGAGTCTCAGGGACAGAAGAGCCTGGTGAGCTGCAGACCATGGGGTTGCCAAGAGTGGGACACAACTCAGCATATATGCATGGCGACTCCGGACATCTACTCTTAACTGCCCCGCTACGGACAGGCAGAGTCTGTTCAAACACCTTGGAGCGCATGAGGGGCAGGGAGGCGTGGTACTCACGTTCTGGAACTGCCTGAAAGGCACAAACTGGACAATATCCCTGACGGCTTCTTCGCCGGTCGGGGAGCGGAGGCTTCCGCCGTCGCCATCTAGGAACTCCATGGCGCCGAAGTCCGCGCCTCCAACGCCGACAATGATGATGGACATAGGCAGCTTGGCAGCATTAACAATCGCCTGTCTGGTCTCATCGAGGTCTGTGATCACGCCATCAGTAATGATCAGGAGCACAAAGTATTGCTGCCAAAAAAAGACAATGATGTCCGCTGAGCGAGCTGAGCTCCCCAAGAATAAAAGCAACAGTTAATGACATCTCCCGCCTGATGAGTCATTTCGTCGCTCATTTTCCTTGTCAGTCTCTACCCAGGATACCATCTATATGAAATTTTCCAAGATTCTCTGATGACAAGGAAATTAACTGATACGAAAACTGTAGGTTAATTAAAAGTGCAACAGACCACAGAAGAAGGTTGGCAAAAATACGCAGAAGCAAGATGAAACTTTCAGTTAGCACAGAAACATTTTGATTGAACTGGAGGGTTGGATATGTCAAAGTACCTGTCAAGGGAGCAACTGGCAACAACTACATTCTTAAAAGATCAAATATGGAAGTAGAATTGTTTATCAAGCTAAAATATGCTTTTGAATAAGTGGATATGGTTCAGGGAGGGGCAGAAGGGAATCTTTCTCTCAATCCTGCCATCTCTGCTGAATCATTTTAGAGAGTGATACCATGGGACATAAAGTTGCGACTCCATCTTTTGGGTCATCTACGTCTGGAATGGAAAGCAGAATTATAATAGAAGCTATCATGTGCTGGGTGTTTATGGTTTATCTCCTCACACTTCTTTCAATAACTGTATGAGGCAGTTATCCCTGACTCATTTCTGAAGATATGAAGCTGAATGAGGTTCGTTCTCCAGGGTCGAACAGGCATTTTGCAACAGCAACCGAAGTGGTAAGTCTCCTCAAGCCTTAACTTGCTAAATCTACTCAAAAAAAATTTTTTTTTCCAGAACCTACCCAGGAAAATTATTTCAAAAGACAGAAAACAAACTCATTAAGTATAAAGGTTGTTTTGCTGTTCTCTTGTTTTTAACGATCACCGATTTAACAGATGTTACTCCCAAACCAAGGAGGACACATCATTGCTTCATGCCCTGTGTTTGCATCTCGACAGACCAAATAAGCAGGAAAAGGGCACTGGGGCCAACTACCAGCCCATGTCCTCCCTGCCCCTGGCAACAGGGCACTCACAGAGGCTGTCCGTTGCTGTGTGGCTGCAGCGGCAAACCTGGCCACGTGGTTTATGATTGGAGAAAAGTTAGTCGGTCCATAGAGTTTTATCTGAGGAAGGCAGGCCCGATATGCCTCTACAATGCCTTGGACTCCTAGATTTAAAAAAAAAAAAGCAGGATTAAAAATTGTCAAGCACAATTTAATTGTCTACTTTTCACCATAGTGGCTGGTTTAATTTATATACTAACATACAGTGCTTTAAAGAGTCAAAAGTTCCATATTTAGGAGTTCTCTAAGGTATATATTACAAAGCTCCATAGCGATGCTCCATCACACACACAAAAAAAACCTATAAACTTTACTCTCCCCCAGTAGAAGGCATTTGTTTTCACCTCAGTCAAATTATTCATTAGTCTTCAGTAGGGTTGTTATACTGTTTAATTTTGATATGTTTTGAGAATGAGACTCTGACGGAAAAAGAACCATGCGAAAGATGCTGCAACATACAACTGATGACAAGGTACGAAAAAGTAACTGATAAAAATGGGAAACCTTTGCACATATGACCAGAGGGTCTACAAAAATGTCAGACAGCTGTGAACTTAATGTCAATTCTAGCCAAGGGTTTATTGGATAACTTAGAGATGAAGCGTGGTATAGTGGACTGCACTAATTGCAAGTATTCACTTCCAGGTTGTTTATCACATTTTGCTGCAGAAACACTCAAGTGTGTCTTTGTGGGCTGCGGCTTAGGCCTGCAGGGTAGCTTCGCCCAGTGCAAGTGATCGGACGTGACAGCCAAGTCTAAGCAGATGTTTCAAGAATCTTTACTGCCGGTTTTTGCCAGCTGTCTTGCTTTTCCGCCCTGCTATGGGAACAGCGTATTCCAGACTGCCTGAGACCCAGAATGAGAAGGAACAGGGGAGTGCAGCGGTCTAGCCAAGAGTCGAGTGATTTGTCAAGTGATCGAGACATAAATCATTGTCATTACAAATTACTGACAGTTGGAGAATGTTGATTACCGCAGACAGCCTATCAAGAGCTGAACAGCATTCCTGATTAAGGCACTGCTGATGAATCTGCCCTTAATACACAAGAGTGTCTGGGATGTAGGTAAGAGACTAGAAAGCCTATAGTAATTCCCCCATAGTACTTTGCTGAGAGTATCAAGAAAATCTGAAAAGACTTTTTAATGTCAACCAAAACAGGTGTCCTGCTTTTAAAATTTCCCGTAGAACGTAGATTAATAAGGAGGAGCAGCGTATATTTGGTTTAAAGCTTAACGAGATCAACTTTCTCCACTTAAAATGAGTGCCAACAGACTCCTTAGGCACTTTGAATTTAAGAATAAGTGGTCTTATGAACCACCTTTGAGAATGTAACTAATTCATACAGAGAGATGATTTTACAGGCATAAGGTGAGGCTGTAACTAGTGGTTAGTCAATCCAGTAGTAACAAAAATAGTATTAACATAAGCCAGCAGCAGGATCTTTCTGTAATGATATATGCTATAGAAAAATTGAACCCATAACCAAAGCAACAGTAATATTTTCTTCCATTTCTATCATCTAGCTTGCTTTTCAATAAGGTATACAAGCTATTAAATGTTTTCATAAATATCAACAGCCTTCAATTCCTCAACTAAAACTGAATTATGCTAGTATCTTTCCATTGCATTAAAGGAACAACTGAGACATGTTTTTTTATGGGCAACTAAATTCAATGACTAATTAAGAGAAGAGGATTAAACTTCCTTGTCTTAAAATAAAGTTGTATTGTTTTCTATGTGACATTTCCTTTGTCTGAAACCAAAACGATCCTTTCTTTTGTCCAGACTAAACCGAAAGCAGAAAAGCTGCACATCGTGACAGCCCACAGACAGGCTCTTATTACTCAGAGTGGATGAACTTCTAAAACGAATCATCCTACGATCTGTCATCCATATTTACTTGCAAAACAAAATCTAATTACAACAAATTCTAAAAACTGTTCCAATTTCATCATAAGCATGAAGCACATTTTTTAAAAAGAAAAAATTACTGAAAAAAAAAAAAGAAATAATGGCTATTTATTGTGGGTATGAAGTGACAATGCCCATTCTATGAGCTGACTTTTCACTCTTTTGACAGTGTCCTTTGATTTACAGAAGTTTTAAATTTTAGTCTAATGTATCTATTTTTTCTTTTGTTGCCTGTGTTGGTATCATATCCAATTAACCATTGCCAAATACAAAAAAAGAAAAATATTCCCAGTTTCATATGGCTAGGGATATAAAAGGCCACAACCAAAGCCGCTGAACGTGCATAAAGGATGAGAAAAGAGTTTTGCAAAAAAGGAGAAAATCCTAATACAAACTACTCCCAACAAAATATTCATGCTCTTCTACTTTATGAATATCATAAGAGGAGGAGGGAAGGACATCATCTTCTATTAGAAATCTATATATTTTGCAACTGTTAAAAGGACACTTTGCAGAAAATTAGCTTAGGGTCTACACTTGTATGCCTCTGCCCCCACCTCTTTCCCTCCTCCAAACTGTTTAGTTTTATATTAATTTTGTGGGAGATTTGGCATTGCTCAATATGGTAAAATGGAGAAAGAAATGACAACCCACTCCAGTATTCTTGCCTGGAGAATCCCAGGGATGGAGGAGCCTGGTTGGCTGCCGTCTATGGGGTCGCACAGAGTCGGACACGACTGAAGCGACTTAGCAGCAGCAGCAGCAATATGGTAAAAAGGAAGAGGCACTGGGATATTTGAGGGATAAACAGAAAAGTGGAATGACAGCAATATCCATGCCTGTTTTCCACACAAAGGAAAGCTACTCCCAGAGCTTAATTCTGTGCTTCTTTAGCCTACATCCACCTCCTTACAGAACCTGTGTAACAAGGAATTAGCTGCTGGACACTTTCTTCATAGAAAGTTAACTGTTAATCTGAGAAAAACACCTGCATATTAAATGATTCATTTTATTGAAGGTTTATTTTTAAATCAACTTATATGTGAATATAAAATGATCACTCTTACTGATCTACCATCAAGACTGAGAAATCTTTTATTCTATTAGACCTCTTAAGGTAGAAGAATTTAGCTAGCAGTCTTCATCATTATCATAGTGATTTGCCTTCTTACTACACTAACCACCAACTTGGTGTAAAATTCTACTTTACGTGATAGGAAATTTAATATATCACAAAATATATATTATATATTATTCTATTATATTAGATATATATTATATTATATAATAATATATAATATATTATATTAGATATATATATATTAGATATATATATATATCAAAAATATATTAGAAAGGAAATCTGAGTAGCTTTCAATCATAGAGGAAAAAACAACTGACAAAGACTTAGTAAGCCTTTCAGTTTAAAAATTCACGTTGATTTTTAACTTACCATTACAGTAGGGATTGGATGGATTAAAGTTTATTGGAAATTCATGAGAAACCTGCCAAAAGATGAAAGAAGGACTGATGAGGCTTGTTTTGCTTTGCCAGGAGGCAAACCTTCACAATGAGCTCTTCCTACCTGCCACTGAGGTGGGACCTGCGCTCCAAAGCCGAAAGCTGGAAACATCTTATCACTAAAAGGAAAATTTGAAAAAAGCAAAAGGTCATTTGTCTCTTTACTCATAATAAGACAATATGAGCTTACTTTTAAAACATTCAAAATATTAGAAAAATCTAAAAATAAAGACTAGAACTAATGTTAATATTTGGAAACTCTCATCCTAAATATTTTTCTGTGCATTGAAAGAATTTAAAGTCTTTCTATACGAATTTATTAATATGGACTTTATGACTCAGACAGTAAAGAATCTGCCTGCAATGCAGGACACCTGGGTTCCATCACTGGGTCGGGAAGATCCTCTAGAGGAGGAAATGGCAATCCACTCCAGTATTCTTGCCTGGAAAATTCCATGGACAGAGGAGCCTGGTGGGCTACTGTCCATGGGGTGGCAAAGAGTCGGACACAACTGAGCAATTAACACTTAACACACCTCTACTGATGTATCGTTTATCATTTCACTAAATAAATATGTAAATAAATTAATAAAGCTTTAAAAAGCACAAGTTTTTCATTTGTCTACCAAAAAATAGTCATTTGGCAGCAAAACGTGACCTCAACTGACAAGAGGTTATTTATAGCCTGTATTTATTTATACTACTTAATATGAATAAGATATCGTACGTTTGGCCACAGAAATATGGTACAAATGCTACACATCATAAAACTCTCCATTTCTGCAGCAAAATATATGAATATTTGACCCAAGGGCTTAGAGATAATTTGGACAGAATATACAATATCATGAGAGTGGCTGCCAAGTGTTCCACTGTACGGAGATTCTCCCCCAACGGACAGACACCAGCGGCTGGCCATAGCAGAACCCTGTAACGATGATACTAACATTTCTACTAGCGGGACTCTTTTTTATATTACTTCTCAATGGTTCTTTTTGCACCAAGGCTAGAACCTGTGTCACAGATGTTACAATATGTTTCCCAGTTGACAGTCTGCCTTTGACTTTAAAAGAGCTTCCGTTTTCTAGTTATTAACGTTAATGACGAACACCCAAAACTTATTTCATGATTGTTGCCTTCTCTGTCTTGCTTAAAGGCTGTCCTCACTGCAGTATTATAGACAATTCACATATATGTTCTCTTAGGACTTCCAAGCCTTGATCTTGATATTAAACGTGTAATTCATCGGGAGTGGCATGTGAAGCAGAAACTGCTCATGTGGATCCACCAGCATCCATCTCTCCCCCTTCAACCCTGGATCCCGTGGGCCCCAGTGACCACATTCTCCAGACCCAGCCTCTGTGCTGGCAGTGGTCGGGGGCGAGGTTCTGGCCGGATGCGTGAGTGGAGGGTTTTGCAGCCACTTCTGAATCGCACCCTTGGGGAAAGCACATGCATCCTCAGTCCCTTTGTCTTCCTCCCACTGGCTGGAGAGGACGAGAACTCAGACCCAGGGTGGACGCTCTGAGTGGCAGCACGGCCCTGTCGGCCCCGAACTGCTTATCTCTAGACGTGCAACAGGAACGAGACACAAATCTCTATTTTGTCAAAATCACGGTGTGCTGGGGTATCTATTTCTGCAGTTCTATCCATAGTCTGTACAGAAGTATCCTAACATATACAAGCACAAGTTAGGGATTCAAATCCAGTTCGTGAGCAGTTTGACAGTTGTTACAACCCCATCTCTATCATATACTTAAATTGACAGACATTCTTGGGTCTATTTCAAGATTGCGTGTTTCTACTGGTCATGTGATAGTTCCATGCTGTCAATATATACTTAATATTGTACACAGGAAACATATATAATGTTGCCGTGCTGTGCTTAGTCACTCAGTCGTATCCGACTCTTTGCAACCCCATGGACTGTAGCCCGCCAGGCTCCTCTGTCCACGGGATTCTCCAGGCCAGAATACTGGAGTGGGTTGCGGTGCCCTCCTCCAGGGGTCTCCTCAACCCAGGGATGGAACCCAGGTCTCCCACACTGCAGGCAGATTCTTTACCAGCTGAGCCACCAGGGAAGCCCAAAGTGAAAGCGTTAGTTACTCAGTCGTGTCTGACTCTGTGACTCCATGGGCTGTAGCCACCAGGCTCCTCTGTCCATGGAATTCTCCAGACAAGAATACTACAGAGAATAGCCATGGGGTGGGTAGCCGTTCCCTTCTCCAGGGGATCTTCCTGACTCAGGGATCGAACCCGGGTATCCCACATTGTAGGCAGATTCTTTACTGTTTGAACCACTAGGGAAATAAATCATATATGTATACATATCAAGTTTTAATATCTACAAGCACAAATTTCCTTTTTTCTTTCCTGAAAAACTTGGCTATTCTTATTCATTTTGCCCTCTAGAAAATTATAAGAATCATTTTGTCAAGGTTCCACTGGAATTCTGATTAAAACTGAATAATCCAGAGAGAAACATTCTATTTTCATCACTGTGACATCTGCCTATCTAGAATCATGGCGTATCTTTCCTTCTTTGTCCCTGGGTATAATTCTGTAGTTTTCTCTCACTTTAGACCTTTGACTAAATTTATTCTCATTTTTTATTGCATTATGAACTGTGATCTTTTATTCACTCCAGTTTCTTCAACTGGTTTTTGATAGTTCATGAAAAATTGCTGATTTTTTATTTTATGTTGTATGTAACCACATTTTGAACTTTCACTACTTTCTAACATTTTTCACTTGATTCTCTCAGGTTTGAATTCATTCCTCATTTATGTATGAAGCTGTCTTGGCTGGTGCCTTTGTGAGAAGAGCTCTTTGACCAGTTCCTGGTCTGAGGAGGTTCTCTGCCTCTTTGAGCCAAGTTTGGTAATTTGTAGCTTTCTAAAAGAATCATCCTGCAACCTAGATTTTTTCACTGAAATAGTATAACATGTTACCAAACATAACATACAAATGTTTAATGATTTTTTTTCTGAATTTATGCTTATGATCTCTGTCTCATTACTAATATTCTATGTGTTTTCTCTTTTTCTTGGGGATCGGTGTCAACAAAGGTTTTCCTAAATTTTGTTGAACTTGCAAAGAATCATCTCTTCATTTAATTTATTAACTTGGTGTGTGTAAGTCATCACTTTGTGTGTTTGGAGGAAGCAGAGCACAGCCAAGTGGTGAGGACAAGTTTCCGGAGCCAGACAGCCCAGGTGTGGTTCTGTGTCTGCCGTTACCCGCTGAGGGACCCTGGACACGTGATTTTAGCCTTCCTGCCTCAGGCTTCTCATCCGTAAAATCAAGATGATGATACCACCTCTCTCACAACCAAGCATGAGGACTAGATAAATATCATATAGAAAGGATTTAAAATTTTCCCTGACATATAACAGCTAACACGTATATGGAATCTCCTACTATTACTGTATGTATATTTTTCTTTCTATCCTTGAATTTTACTTTGTTGAAAAGCTAGTTCATTTATATTCAATTCTTTTTTAAAAAATAAAAGTGTCAGAAATCTTCCTTTATAAAGATGCCTGAGTACTGCCTGGGTACCTCAGTTGGTAGAGTAATCAGACTTTTAATCAGAGGGCATAGGTTCAAGTCCCTGGAGATGCTTTAAAAAAAAGAGAGAAAAAACTGAAATAAGAGGAGTTCCCTGGTGGTCCAGCATTTAGGACTTGATGCTTTCACTGCCGTGGGCTGGGGAACTAAGTTGCTGGAGACCATGCATAGCCTTCTCATTACCCTTTATTTCTAGACAGTCTGTTATTACACTCTGATTTCCTCTTTGATCTAAGAACTACTGAAGAGCTTTTTTAATTTTCATGTGGTAAGCTTTTTTTAGTTAACTTTTTGTTTTGACTTCCAAGAAGCAGTCTGAAAAAGTAACCCTGTATTTACTACTTTTTTTTATCTAAGTCCCATTACAACTGTGTTTCTTTGAAATTTTTATCATATTTCTAGCTATTTTCAATTGAAATACATTGATACTGTATTACTAACCATATCCATGCTTATATTTTCATTTTGGATTATACAACAAAGGGTCTATAAAGTAATTTTTCAATTGCCTTTAATGAGTTTTGTCTTAAATTCTATTAGGCTGATATTGGAACTGCTGCCCTTGCCTTAAACTTGTTTGTCTAAGAATTTCATCTAAATGGCATAACAGATCAACGAAAAATCCCATCAACATGTATGGACTTTTATCATAAAATGACAGACAAAAACAAGTGAAAATGTATACTGTACCCTAACAGATACAGAACAAAAAATTAATAACGTGGATTTTTTTCTATTGTTTAGTACACCTTCAGAAGGACCTATTTTAATCTATTCAAAATCTATCCATTGAGAATCGATTCAAAGTATTTCATAGCAATTATATCAAGGTATGTGTAGCACTTGCTGAAAATCACCATTAAGAAACTAATTTGACAACAACCGCCTAGAAAATAGACATTAAAAATTAGTGTCTATGAGTGTTTACAAAATGTGTCTTCTGGACTTCAACCACAGAAATAACTTATCCCTAATGAGTAAGCCCCAAGAAAACCGGATCAAAGAAACAAAAGCCTTGCCAACAGTCAGCTGTTAGAGAAGGACGCTACGCATAATACATTATAACTAATCACAGCCAGAGATTAGAGGCCAAAGGTAAACACTGACTGTTCACAAAGGGAAAAATAGAAAAGATAAGAGAAATTTTAAGGAGAAAGTTACTTCTCCCCAGCACGGTTATCCCATCAACTACATCAGAGAATCAGCAGAAGATCCAGACACTGCCGTTTCTGGGGAGTCATGCACTGGAGTCATACTCACGCATCGTAGTCCTGAATGACCAGTCCCACAGACCAGATTGCAGTCAAATACTCATTAACACCATTGGGGCTGATGTAGTGAAGGGAGTTGGGAGAACGCGGATCACCATTGGAGCCAGTGAAGTCCACTCCCACCTGCCAAATGACAATTGTGGTCCTTACTCAAGGGAAGGCAGGGACATCCTTGCTTGCTGTCCAGGAAAATGCACACACTGAATGCTGACACAGAAACACTCATCCCTGAGCCTGCTCTGATTTGCTAACAAGTCCCTGAGCCGACAGGTATTTTCACGACAATGAAACAATTACAGCCTCAGCCTGAAGCAACCTGCTAGTCCTAATTTTCTAGACGTCTTAAATCATAGATTATTATATCTATGACTTTAGGCATAGAGGACTTTTTGGTACATTTGATTAATGTTTTTTATTAATTAAATTTCTGCAGGATAATCACTGATTTATACACAAATGCTTTTTTTTCAGGTGGAAAAAGTATTATCGACAAGGCCAAAAGCTTCTGGATCAACCTAGACAAACTCTCTGCAGAGACCATATTCAACAGATTGTGTACATTTCATCACAAAGTCAGTTTGGCAGTAAAAGAAAAAACACTGTAAAATAGAGGGAAAAAGCCACATGTTACAGTCTACTGTGAAAAATCCAGTGTGTTACTCACAGTAAAATTCAGCTGGCAGCCTCCCATGATATAGTCAAGGAATGTACATTCCACTGTAATCTAAAAATAAATAGTAAACAAAATTAAAACTTTCCTACTTTTTTAAGAGAAGCAAAGAGCTCCCTGGTATACATTTTTAATCATCTATAAACTGAACAGCACAAGATACAAACACATAGAACCCACCCCTACATTTGAATTTAAAGCAACCTACCCCTACATGTCATGAATCTGTAAGATTCAAGATAATTATAGCATGTTATGGGAAATAGATGGGGAAACAGTGTCAGACTTTATTTTTTTAGGCTCCAAAATCACTGCAGATGGTGACTGCAGCCATGAAATTAAAAGACGCTTACTCCTTGGAAGGAAAGTTATGACCAACCTAGATAGCATATTCAAAAGCAGAGACATTACTTTGCCAACAAAGGTCCGGCTAGTCAAGGCTATGGTTTTCCCAGTGGTCATGTATGGATGTGAGAGTTGGACTGTGAAGAAAGCTGAGCGCTGAAGAATTGATGCTTTTGAACTGTGGTGTTGGAGAAGACTCTTGAGAGTCCCTTGGACTGCAAGGAGATCCAACCAGTCCATTCTGAAGGAGATCAGCCCTGGGATTTCTTTGGAAGGAATGATGCTAAAGCTGAAACTCCAGT
>NW_011488621.1:4790008-4809989 GCF_000754665.1 Bison bison bison
GACAGGGAGGCCTGGCGTGCTGCGATTCATGGGGTCACAAAGAGTCGGACAAGACTGAGCGACTGAACTGAACTGAAGATTAGAATATCAATAGCCAAAGATGAAATGCACTGGTTTAAGAAACTAGTAATGAGTTTAATATGTTGAGACTTTAATAAGTTTAAAAACAAAAGCAAAAACTCCCACTCATTTAAGAAACTCTTGGATTTTTCCCCTTCACTCATAACATCTCATCTTGAAATTATAACCAGGACTGATGCACTGAGTTAAGTCATTTCCACTGATGCACCAGAAAAACACCAATGGTGCCCGGTATTTCCTAAGATAATGAAAAACTTTAATTTTTCCTTTGTTAGAGAGCTGTCAAATCTTGGAAGCAAAGTTACTTGAAAGAATTCTCTACTATTTCCTATTTTCTTCTCTAAAGGGGCCCAGATGCTCATGTAATTTTCAACTGTTCAAAGTGTTTGTGTGATATATACCATATTGATGGAAGAACTTAAAATGTGATCTCATTACACTATAAGCTGTCAAGAGCAACTGACCTCACAATGTTTCACACTGATCACCCCTGAATTCTTGTAGCTTTTCTTCTTTTGCCTCTTTTTTTCATTTATGCATTCAAATTCAACCTGTAGGAAGAAAAGACAAAATGTTCAATATTATTAGTGATATTGGAAAATGCCAATGTAAATTTAAGTGAATGACTTTTTTCTCTTAGAAACAAACCATCTACTGATACAGGTCTGTTACAAAATACAACCGTGAAACAATTGCACACTATATTATATATATGAAATATGTATCAGTCCCATTTCCTAAAAGCACTTCTAAAACTTTGTACCTTTTAAAATAGTTTCTAAGTATAAATGCTTCCTTTGTAGATCATTTCCTTATAAACGCTCCAAGTAATCATCTTTTTTCTTTACAACAAAAGAAATAAAATATTATTTTTAGCTGTCACCCACACAAAGTACAAAAACATACCGATTGAAAAAGAAAAAAAACAACCATCAGAAAACAGAAATATATGAAGCCAAACTCTATGGTAAAATATGCAGCAAAGATCATTCCTTTCCACTGGGAATATGCACAGAAACAGACCTAATGTCTTCTTCCCACAAACACACCATCTTCCCTTCCAGCGCCTACCCACTATGCCTCTGGAAGGCTTGGCTCGAGTCATCCTTCTGCATAGCATCAACTCCTGTTCTGGTCTGCTCTGATCGCCATCTCTCTCATTAAGCTTCCACAACCGCATAAAACTTACATACTTGGCACTAATCTCAACTGTTCCATTTCATTAATTGTTTTCATGGCTAGGGTACAGTCACTTCCAAGTTATACCCTGAAATTCTCACTGTCTTGCCAAATAATAAGAGACACTCAGTGAATACTGGGTAAGTCACCTCTTCTGGTCAATAGAAAGCAACTTACATACTTTAGCCAGAGGCATTACTCATTTTCTAAGAATCAAACATTTAAAAATACCTTTGAAACAATGATACCAAACAAAATGATGTTTAAAAAAAAATCTCTTGATGGTTTAGGATCCTGCCAGAGTTTCAGTCATTATCATACACACTGCTGCTGCTGCTGCTAAGTCACTTCAGTTGTGTCCAACTCTGTGCGACCCCATAGACGGCAGCCCACCAGGCTCCCCCGTCCCTGGGATTCTCCAGGCAAAAGCACTGGAGTGGGTTGCCATTGCCTTCTCCAACGCATGAAAGTGAAAAGTCAAGGTGAAGTCGCTCAGTCGTATCCTACTCTTCGCGACCCCATGGACTACAGCCTACCAGGCTCCTCCGTCCATGGGATTTTCTAAGCAAGAGTACTGGAGTGGGTTGCCATTGCCTTCTCCATCATACACACTAATTATTGAATATTAGAGATGCAGAAATGCCCTAAGCAGAACTCTCATTGGTAAAAGGCTACATTACTTCACTTCATTTATCCACATTTTTACAGTATCCACCCAAGCAACAAGCACCGTTCTAGGTCCTGAACACAGAGTTGATAAGATAGAGTCCTGTCTTTGAAGATCGAGTGGGTAAACCTTGTCACTGTAATAGTATTAAAAGCCTCATTCTATCATGGGGGAGGGAAGGACCAAGTTAGCTGGATTTAGGAGAGTTCCGCATGCTAAGACGGCATCCTCTCCTCAACTGCACCAAAGGAGTGAGTTCCTAGACCCCGAACGCTTTATTTTTCCATCAATTATCTCATGTAATTCTGCCAACAACCTTGTAATGTAGGATTAATGTCCCCTTTTAGGAACTGAAGGGGCTTCCCACATAGCTCGGTTGGTAAATCAGCTGCCTGCTGTGCAGGAGACCCGGGTTCGATTCCTGAGTCAGGAAGATACCCTGGAGAAGGGAATGGCAACTTGCTCCAGTATTCTTGCCTGGAACATCCCCTGGACAGAGGAGCCTGGCGAGTTATGGTTCATGGTGTCGCAAGAGTCAGACACGACTTAGCGACTAAACCACCATCACCTACATGCTCTGTAAAGTATTACACAGTTAGTTTCTGGTTCATTCTCTTCTAAAAACAGGTCATTTACTGGTTCTGCAAAATAACAACAAACTGAAACCAGCGAAACAACGATACACATCACTCCTCATGTTTAGTTCTTTTAGGAAGCTTGCTTTATAGAAATGTTCAGATTGTCACAATTTTCCATTATTTCTGCCCTTAAAAATAAACATATATATCTTTCAGCAGAATATTTACAGCTGAATTTTACTGTTGTTTTTATTTAAACTGTTAATTCAACCTTTGCATTTAAACCATTAGGCGTGGTTGGAAAAGCCCTTCTTACTTCACACAAGTACTTCTGCTACACAAGTACCTGGGCTTTGTGACACAGGACTGTGTGCTCAGTCACTCAGTCATGTCTGACTCGTTGCGACCCCATGGACTATAGCCCACCAGGCTCCTCTGTCCATGGAATTCTCCAGACAAGAGTACTGGAGTGGGTTGCCATTTCTTACTCCAGGGGATCTTCCTGACCCAGGGATCAAATCCACATCTTCTGCTTGGCAGGCGGATTCTTACCCCTGAGCCACACGGCAAGCCTGTAGAGATAGGACTAGAGATCTCTGTATGACCTCCTGAGAATTCTAGTCCCACTATGTCAGCTCAAAACTCACTTCTCCCAATTATGTAAATCAAAAAGCTATTCAGTTTTGTTTATTCATTTAGTATTTAAGTTTTGATCTAAAACTATCAGTATCTTCTTTTGGGTTACTTCACTTACATAACTTGGTAAAAAAGACCTTGCCATCTGACCATAATCTCTTACCTTTTAAACTTCATGTTTGGATTTTCAAAAGCAAATGCTATATACAAGAGCATTATTCAGGTCACTAAGCAGGTAAAAACATTTCAGATTATTCTAGGTAAGCTAAAAAGAGAATTAACTTATTTCATTCAAACTAGAAAGTTAAGTAAGAGGGAAGCATTTTATAAGTTTTATTTATAAAAAACACTCTGGAATAGTTTTTAGGCACTTTGCCATAGAGACAGGAATGTTTCAGAAGCAATTGTAGAAATATGTGGGGATGCTAACTAACAAACTGAATGCAATTAAGGCAAACAAATGATCCTAACAAAGTCAGTCCATTAGATGGCAGCTTAATACTACATAATTTGAAGTAGTATAACTCTGCTTTTATCCTTCCTTTGGGCAAGGACATGTCAGAGAGGGAGAGAAGGTAAAAGCCAATTTCTAAAGTATCCAAAAGGAGAATAAATGTCCACAATTTAAGCCTTGGTATTTGTCTCATGTAGATATTAATTATTGTGGCCAATGAAATGCCAAGATCTTTAAAATGAAGGCTTTTCAAACAAACCACATAATTTGTCCATAGCGAAAGGAAACCAAACCTCTAAACATAAATGTAAACTCACCCCAAGTAAGAATTTTGAGTCATCCGACTACTTAAACAAAATCCACAGATTTCAGAATATTACATATTATAGAGTAAAAGCAAGGAAAGCTATTTGCTATTTCAAGAGAAAAAAGTGAAGTAATAAATACACGGCCAAGTATAAGGTATACTCAAAAACAAAGGCGCGACTCACAGGTGAGCTTCTGGAGGCTTCTTTCAGTTTTGTCATTGTGGTTTGAAAGGTTCCAATGAGATCATGCGACCCATCGTTGTCATAATCATAACACTCTACCTATAAGGAAGCATAATATAAATATATAAAAATATATATAATCTTGTTTAAAAGAACTGGTTGCAATAAATGGGACTTACCAAGAAGTGCACTTTTAATTCAAATAAGTGAAAATGTTTAATACACAGTCCTACTTGGAGAAGCAGGAACTAAGTTCCTAGAGGAATAATACTGAAACCCTTTCAAGCCCTGGCTATTCTTGGGATGGGATTCTAAGACAGATTGCAGGCACATGAAAAACACAAATGCTGTTGAAATTCCATGTTGATCAGTTTCCAGTTCTTGTATATGCCCTTTACAAGTTCTAATAAAACTGAAATGCAATTAGACCTTCTCTCTCGCCCACTTTTCACCTTGCTATTTTACAGTGGCTAAAAGCCATTATCTATCTGAAGGAAGAAAGGAAGTCAGTATCCTAGGCAGCTAAAAATCATATAATTAAATTCTAGATGGTTTATAACTATGGAAAATGTATTTCATTAGCTGCAATCTGGTGAGGCTTGGCTTCTTTTAGGAGTTCGATTCAATGAAGTTGGATTTGCATCATTGTGAGGATCACAACTCCCACAATGAAAAGGAAAATTCCAGGAAAACGGTATTTAACCCACTGAGGAAGTGTCTACACTGGGCCATCACAATGCTGTCTCCATATAAGACAAGGCCAAGTCCAGTCTGAGCTGTGGCTTCCATTAAATGCTCACTGTTTCTGAAAACACATGGAAGAGAGCTGAGGGTATCTGATTCCCATGTTGGCAGATGCTGTCAAAGAGTAAATATTCACAAGAATATCTGAATATTCATTGCAGTGAGAAAATTAACACGGTGTGAACTCTTAGCAAGCAGAAGTGCTCACTGTGATCATAAATAACTTAAGTTTTTATACTGCTTTATAATTACAAACATTTCTTCCGCAAACATTCATTATGTGCACTGCACACAGCATCTACTGAGGATGTCAGGTAGACAGAAGAATTTAATAGTCTTAGAAGATGACCTATCTTGTGTGGTAACCGACAAAGCACATCTGTGCCAAGGAAACTTTTGAATACTTCTAGAGCCTGTGATTTAAGATAAAAGTCTATGATTGAAAAGCAATTTGCATTTACCCTATGCTATAATCCTTTACAAAGTTATATTAATCATCAAGCTAAAACACTCAGGATTTATATATATTCACCAAGCAAGGTGATTTTTCTTCCTCAGTTCTATGAAAAGTGAATTGAGTGCTTATCAAAACAGGAAGTCTTTCACTGCATATATTTTCATTATTTTTCAAGACTAAAAATCAAACGATCAATAAATGAATACAAACTAGGTCTAGAATTGCAATTCTGAGTAACAGTAAGTGCTTTTATTTGTTTCCAGTACTTCAGTCAATTTATTTTTTTCATACTCAATTTAAAAATTGAGTATGAAAAAAATAAAAATGAGTATCAGATGTATAGATCAAGAGTGAACTCTTAGCAAGACCTATACATCTTGATCTTGAACTCTTGATCTATACATCTGATACTCATTTTTATTTTTTTCATACTCAATTTTTAAACCAAAAGCCCTTTATCTGACAGAAAATTAATGATATCAATAATTTTTCCAGAGGAATTAAAATTAAAGTTAAAGTAATATTTTAATAATTTCATTTTTATTTTTTTATTTAATTTTTTTAATTTTTTAATTTTTTTTTTTTTTTAAATTTCAGGTATACACATGCTCCCCATCCTGAAGGAGGGTTCAGGAGGAGGGTTCAGGAGGGTTCAATAATTTCATTTTTAAGAGGTTTTTTTTTTTTTTAATTACAGAAAACAGAACATTGGATTTTAGATTTACATTCAGGAAACTCCAATTTATACCTAAGACAACAAGATCAGGCTTTGATAAGACCAAGATTTTATTTAAACAAAACTTATGGAAGAGCTAAAACAGTTCATGTTTAGACTGTCCAAAACTTCTGGGAATGCAAAGCATTTTTAGAATGTGATTCCTGATAACTCACTATAATAAACATGTAGGAAAAGCTCACTGTTGCCCCATCAAAGACAAATGTTAGATGTTAAAGGAAAATGTGACATTTATTATGCTGACATGTGTTCAGAAACAGTCTGAGGCAAAGGGTGTAACGATTTATGTCATTTAATTTCTCTTCTCAAGAATTCAAAAACCAGTACTATTAGCTGTTTTAAACAACAGCTTCAGCAGTCTGTGAACCTGAAATGTACACATATATACACACGTGCATATGTATATATGCGAAGAATGCACACACCACACAACACTACAGTCACTAACGCATTCTCAGTGTAGACATGCATGGTTATTCTTCTTATTCACACACTCTTATGAAAATAATAATCCATGCTAGAATGGTAACACTGGGACGTTCACACTGCAGCAAAGAAATCACCAATGATTCCGACTCTGTTCTCTGCTCTGTAACTCTGTCTACACCTCTAAGCACCTTCCAAACCCCAAGAGAATCGGTGATGGATGGCTTTCTGATGACTGCAAGAAATACAGAACTAAAGAAAGACAGACAGAGATGGGGTGGCGAACCAGCTGGCGCATAGTGAAAACAAGTGGAGAATCTTTTAAGAATGAAGACGTTCATCAGAGAGAGCTCAAAAAATCAGTTTACTTACTATAATAAAATAGCCCTGTGAGCATGACGCTGTGCACAAAAAAAAGAAGTTAAAGAAATATTGTTTCGTTGTTAATATATTATTACAAACAATCAAACAGTTTAGGCATTTTTTTCCTAGCCTCTCTTACTTCTTAGATCTAATGAAGCCTTAACTTGTTATTTTTAATGTGAAAAGCAAAAGGTCTAGATTTAATATAACAGTAAAAAGTGTCAACCACAGATTGGCCCTCTCCGTGGGGGCTTGCCATCACCTCTACAGGGACTAAATCAAGTGACGCAGCAGCTGCAGACCTTTAATGGCCCCTGAAGGAGTTTAGGGTGGAGAGCAGAAGGGAGGCACCCTGTGTTCAGGGAAAAACTGGCAGGACAGGTCTTCAGACAGTTAAATACTCGCAGGAGCTGATTTTATGAAGCCAATTCTTGCATCTCCACATATCTAGAAAAGCACTAAAATCCTTCACGGTCACGACGGTTTCTCATGACTAGCAGAAGCTTCACAAGACTCGTAGAAACCTTTAGGGAAAACCTGTGCCTGATTGCATGTATTTCCCCCTTTACCAAAATCACATGAACACTGACCTTTCCCCTGCCTCTCTGGAACAGTTTCTCAGAGCTCTCCGAGGTGCTGTCTCTGCAGCCCTCAGATTGTCCCAAATAAAACTTAACTCAAAACTCTTACGCTGTGTATTTTTTACAGTTGACCACAGTAATGTACAAAGCTACTTTTCTATTTATTTTGTACCAAAATTTTCACTGCTGTTTGAAATATCACACAAATCATATTGATCTTTAAAGTTCTCTGAAAAATGAGGAAAAAATTTATGGATCTAAGAAATGAAATGGTTTTCAATAATAATAGCATCTCTACTGTGTTTAACAGTTTATGAAACTTTTCACGTACATTAATTTAATCCTGATTTAATTTTGCCATGTAGACATTATGTTCTCCATTATATAAGTAAGGAAGTTAAGTAAGGAAGTTAGATAACCTGCTCAAGATCCCTTAGCTGGTTAAAGGTCTAAGTCAAGACTTGGACTGTGGTTTGACTCCAGGTCCCTTCATGACCTTTCCTGCTTTCACCATACTAATGATCAAAAGAAAAAAAAATTAAATAAACAAAAAACTCACCCCAGTTTGCTGACCTCTGCAATACATGAAAAGGCTCCTATCGGGAATCTTATGTACAAAGGTGACTAATATAAACGTGTCTTTAAAATAATATATCTATATTGGCTAGAAGTGAAAACATTTAAGAAAATTCTTAGCTATCTGCTGCAGCTCCCTGCTTCTACTTTGCTTTCCTTTAAAAACTCTAAAACTAAAGCCATCCAAATGTTGTAGTAAATTATACCTTCCTCTGAGCACCGGGAGTTGGTGATGGACAGGGAGGCCCGGCGTGCTGCAGTCCATGGGGTCACAAAGAGTCAGACACGACTGAGCGACTGGACTGAACTGAACATCAGTGACGCAAGTGTCACCACTATCGTGCTCTGCGCTGAAGGCAGAAGGAAGCTCTGGGTTCTCAGTTAAAGTAATACCTACTTTTATTGCAAGGGACACACCAAAGGCAAAGAGTGCAGTTAACCGTTTCTATTCCCAGAGCAGAAGAATCTTATTAAAAAGTAGGGAAGACTTTAATACTTTATTTTAAAAAATGAAGAATAAAATAAAAACCACAATGTTTGATTAAGCATTCAACAGATCAACAGATCACTCAAAATGTCTCTGCTCCTTTAGACTGACTGCTTATCAGAAACATTTCTATTTTAGCATTCCTAAATATACATAAAATTCAAACTTACATCATTTACTTTCTTTAAGTACTAGCCAATGAATTAATTTATAAAAGCAGTGAGTGTGTATGTGTGTACATAATATATATATAATTTCAAATTACCTTAATAGTTTTATCCATATCTCCATAGCACAGAGAGTTAAGAGAGATCTTAAAAGGCCTCCAAACAGGATTCAAGTTGTTTTTAACAACCTATTTAAAAAAATAATAATGAAGGTCAGTTAGAAAAACATTCCACTCATCATCAATGTTCTGCTCTTGCCTTTCCCAGGTTCCCACCAGGCATACCATTCATCCTTCACCTCTTCACCCACCCAACTTCGTCAGCGAAAATCTAGCCAGGACCATATTATACACCTGTTATATGAAAAATGTGAGGGACTGTCTAGTCAAGATACATTCTGAGAAAGAAAAAAAACTGGGAAATGTATCCAGCCATTACAAGATGCACTTACAAATTACAGAAGATTATTGGTTTTGTTGGAAACCAGAGTTTTCACTGCAGGACACAAGATTCAAGTATGGAATAAGAAAAGTTGGGAAAGGATCTTGCTATGTTTGATTTGAATGAGAAAAATGGTGTAAATTTATGATTTTAGGTTTTTTTTAATGTTTAATATATATAAACATATATACACAAACATATTTATCATTTATGTCCACTGAAAAGGTCTGAAAGTGCTCAGCAGTAATGAGCACTCATACCCTGCTGTGCAAATCCTACCCTCTTAAAGGAAAAATCAGGCTTCCTAAGAGAAATAGTTCATTCCAGACGGGATAGGGTAAGTACAAGGTCAACTGACAACATAATTTCACATAAAATAAGACAGTGCTTAAAGACTGATTTGTTGTTGTTTAGTCACTAAGTCGCGTCTGACTCTTTGTGACCCCATGGACCATAGCCAGTCCATCTCCTCTGTCCATGGGATTTCCCAGGCAAGAATGCAGGAGTGGGTTGCCATTTCCTTCTCCAGGGGATCTTCCCAACCCAGAGATCGAACCCAAGTCTCCTGCATTGGCAGGAGGGTTCTTTACCACTGAGTCACCTGGGAGTCCTGGGAACATAATAGCCAAATGCAAACTGTGAACCTGGAATGGACCCTGTATTAAACAAAACAAAACACACAAAAATCGTGTTTGGGGAAATCGGGAGGATCTGAAGATGCATGGTATAGTAAATGATGTTACTAAATGGATGCTAACTCTCTCAGTTACGGAGGTGTAGAGAAACACCTTTGTTCTTGAGAAATACCTGTAGCAGTTAAAGGTGAAGAGCCACGATGTCTGCTGCCTACATTAGGATAGTTTTGCAAAAGGGCATGGATGTGGGCGTGAACAAGAGAGAGCACACACCCGTGTGCAGGTGTGACCGTTTGATAAATCTAGGTGAAGGACACACTGGCATACATTTCAGTGTCCTTTACAGGATTTTAAAAGTAAGGCAGAGGGACGTCCCCGGGGGCCCAGAGGCGAAGAATCCACCCACCAACACGGGAGACACAGTTCAGTCCCTGGAGCATCCCACAGGCCTTGGGGCAACTAAGCCCATGAGTGCCATGACCACTGAACCACACGCCTGGAGCCCTCGGCCCACAGGAGAAGCCAGCAGTATGAGAAGCCCGGGCACCACCCTAGAGAGCAGAGCCCACTCACTGCAACCGCAGAAAGCCCGTGGGCAGCAGCAAAGACCCAGCTGAGCCAAAAGTAAAGAATTTAAAAACAACTAAGCATAGCAGCACCTTCTCATTTAAAAAAAAAAAAACGAGCACGCTGACCTTGTGTCTCTGGCAGTTATATACGTCTGAATTCAGATGAATATTTTTATAAATACGTACATTTTTAAAATTCAGATTACCACAATTCCAAAGGAAACTTCAACCCTACTTTTCAAATTCAGATATTCACCTCCGTTCGATGAACCATTAGCCAGTTTCCATCAGATGTCTGCTTGTGGAACTCTAGGTAAGGATCTGACTTCCCAAATAGATCCTACATTAAAATAAAAAGCAAAGCAATTATTCTCCTCCTAAAACTTGTGAAACACACTTTGTATATGTTACATGTCTGTAGTACCTGAAGTTTAATTCTATAGTACAGATAAACATATGTATATATACATATATATAGTACAATACAACAGTAAATACAAATCCCAATACATTCCTCACAAACATAAACCTGCTGAAGTCTACGAGGAGAACGTTTAAGGCATTCCTGATAAATGCTCATTATCCTTACACCCTTACATCTCAAAACACAAGATGGCTTTAAAATACAGTGATCAATGGAACCCATGATCAACACAGGACGCTTTTAGCTGGTTTTCATTATTAGCAGCATTCACTCATTCAAACAGCACTAAGTAGTCTTATATAAACAATCCCATACAGTAGTCGTACTGGCTCCACGAGAGGCAGGACAAACTGGATTCAGAGGAGTTAAAGACTTTGCCAAAATCACACATCTAATGAAGTGATGGATCTGAGCCTTGATTTCACATCTTACCCTTCTATGTCCAATACCTGTTCGGCAATCCCACACATTTCTTTACACAAACGCAAGAGAGCACAGACAAGGAGACACGGGAAGTGCACAACAGAAGTGCTTGGAGAGCACAAGGCACACCCTATTTCCTCTGTGATTCACCACGCACAGCTCTCCTGTACAACGCGCAAGCACAGTGAGGGTGCAAACGTCCCCTCATGGCCATCTTACACACACACACCCAGATACTCTTCCACAGGGAGATAAAATCCTGGAGAGATGCACAAAGGTAAAGATAGTAAGATTGTGGATGACTTTACTTTCTCATTTTCATTTATCTTCGTTTTGAAATTTCTATCCTCCTTAGCATTACTACTTATTATTTGTGAAAGTGAAAAGACATTGGTTAAGCCCACAGGAATGTAAGCAGATACATTCCTAAACCGAAGATTTTTTTCAGTCTTGAATTTACTTCAATATTAAATTAAGAACTAAGATAATATTATTTCCTTCCTCAGCATAGTTTAATGTTAAGAAAGGAATACATCTCTCATAGTCAAAAATAAAAACACAAAGACTACACAGAACTTTTAAAATTTAACCTTCTCTCTAAGAAGAATTTAAGCAATGTAATAAGCCTCTCTATGCTCCATTTTATAAAACTAGGAACAATATTATACCTAGAGAAGCTAACTTTCCCAAAAGCACATGAACGTCCTCTGTCTCTTTTGTCTTAGAGATAATCTTTTGAGAAAGGTAGAATATCATTATTACTATAATGAAGGTCAAAAAACAGACCCTGCTTGACAGTTCATGAAACTGTCAACAGTAGAACTAAAACAAGAAGTAAAACTCCCCGAATCTTATCTCCAGGATAAGTTAAGTCAAAAGAACAAGACAGAGAGATGCATGTGTAGTATTAATATATCATGCTACACTTAATCAAGGACTGGGGCTGGGCTGGGGTATGGAAATGTAAATATATACATACACACAGGCATGCACACTCATATCTACCTATAGGACATATACATCCATATCTATTTGTACGTTTATATACACACAGACAGACACACGTGTACATACACACACAAAAAAACCCTTCGTTTTTTGGAAAATGAAGGATTAAGCCATTAAATACAAATTTTACAAACGAATAAAATACAGCAAGAGAAAAAACTGCAGCGTGGACAGGGAAAGAAGCTAAATTTGTTGAATATACCTTGTTTTCTATTGGCTTTGGAACCATCTTATACATGATTATACAGCAAAATGAAACCCCCAAAATTTTAAAGCAATCTCTAAATACCAAAAGCAAAATTTGATTATGTGTTAATGTTACAGCATAACCACTTGGAGAACAATTATTCCTTTAAAACCCAAGAATTAAATTCGTATAATTCAAGTGGAATATATAACCCTAAAGGCAAAAAGAACTTCAAAGAAAGCTCAAACTATTTCCAGTAAAAATATTTTTGCTATAACATGTATATTTGTATTCTTAAACTGTTAGATATTCTATAGGGCAAAACATAAGCAGTTACGTTAGTTTCCTTATGAATCAACATTTGACATAAGTAAAAATAGGTGCAACTACAGAATTAAAGAAATAACAGCCTTGTAATTTTACATTTGAATTGGAATTTGTTATACAAGTTTATGATTTAGTTTTCCTTAAAAAAGAAAAGACTTTCCGATAGCTATCTACTGAAAAGTCCTAGAAAGAATGAGCAACAGCAATCAATAAACATTAAGCACCCCTAGTACCACACCGTGGACTCACCACAGAAAAGCTCCCTTTAACCTGCCAATCTGGGGCAGAAATTAGATAAAATAAGCATGAAATATCTGTCATGCCACAGAGCAAGAAGCTAGCCAAAGGCTTCTGAGACCCTGCCAAATGGCTCAGGAACAAACTTAAACAGGTCCCCCCATAGGTCAAACCTAGGATGCTTGAAGCATCAAAAGTATGAATAGAGTTCCTAGAAATACTAAAAAAAAATTTTTTTTAAGTTCTTCTGTAAAAGTCACGTTTAAAGAAATTTATTCTTCTAAAAAATAGTAAATATTAAAAAAAAAAAAATCAAACACTTCAACTTGCCTTTTCTGGACAAACTATCTTGGAATAAATAAATACCTAATGTGAAGAAAGATACTTCTCTCTAGAGAAGTATTCTCGCTAATAAAAGAAGAAGCAATGACAGCATGAGAATAACACTATTTTAAGGCTCTTAATTGGAGAAGGCAATGGCACCCCACTCCAGTACTCTTGCCTAGAAAATCCCATGGACAGAGGAGCCTGGTAGGCTGCAGTCCATGGGGTCGCTGAGGGTCGGACACGACTTCACTTTCATGCATTGGAGAAGGGAATGGTTACCCACTCCAGTGTTCTTGCCTGGAGAATCTCAGGGACGGGGGGGCCTGGTGAGCTGCCGTCTATGGGGTCACACAGAGTCGGACACGACTGAAGCGACTTAGCAGCAGCAGCAGCAGCAAGACTCTTAATAAGATAGTATATCTAGGTAGTTACCATCAGTGGTCACTAAGACCCCAAAAAACAGAACTTGACAATGTGAGCCTCTTGATGGAATTAGTGTCACCATCTATGAAATTCATACCAATTCAAAATGCCACGAGATCATACCTCTAGATTCAATTTCAGCTGATAGAAATCAGGAAATAAAATATGGAGAGACAAACATATTACATGACATCACAGGGATTTAACTAGTGTATACTGTGTGTGAAAACTTCTATAGGACAAAGGAGTCAGTTTATTGAATAAATCCATGGATGGATGGATAGGACGGAGGGAGAGACAGGGAACAAGAGAGCAATAGAGAAAAGGGGAATAAGTAAAGGGAAGGGGAGAACGTAAAGATTAAAAAATGTAAGAGACACATTAATCAACTGTATTATTTAAAAAGTCCTTAGAGATACATCTACATTTACGGATGCAGTAATATGCTGTCTGGGAGGAGAGAAAGTAGATAGGCGTAGGGATGAGATAAAATTGGTCATGAGTTTTAACATTTTTAAAGATAGGTGGTAGGAACACGGAATTTTTTAGAAATACTATTCTATTTTTGTGTATGTTTAAATTTTTCCAAAATATTTTTTAAAAGATAGCTGACTACTGGTCTAAGATATTTGTAAACTGCATTGTAAGGTAGATGAAAATGATGAAGAATATTGATTGCATTATAGAATTACATACAAAATTCACTCAAAGAATTATTCCAATCCAGGGTATACACTACACTTAACTGTTCTTATTAGTACTCATCCTAAATTTTGAATGCAGAAAGGAAAGTGAAAGTGAAAGTTGCTCAGTCGTGTCCAACTCTTTGTGACCCCGTGGACTACACAGTCCATGGAATTCTCCAGGCCAGAATACTGGAGTGGGTAGCCTTTCTCTTCTCCAAAAAAGAAAAGGCTTTGCTGAATTCTGATTCAATATCTGTGCTTCAGCCGTGTCCAACACTTTGAGACTCTATGTACTGAAGCCCGCCAGGCTCCTCTGTCCATGGGATTCTCCAGGCAAGAATACTGGAGTGGATTGCCAAGCCCTCCTCCAGGAGATCTTCCAGACCCAGGGATCGAACCCACGACTCTTATGTCTCCTGCATCCACAGGCAGGTTCTTTACGACTCTTACGTCTCCTGCACTGGCAGGCAGGTTCTTTACGACTCTTACGTCTCCTGCATCAGCAGGCAGGTTCTTTACCACTAGCGCCACCTTTCCTTTCCCAAAGAGGAAAATCTAATCAACAAAGCATGGGATTTTTGCTTTTTTTCCTTAAGTAATTCAAATACACTCTAAAATATCTCTTACAATAACGTTAATGCTTGTATTAACTCTTCTTTTAAGCTATACAAACTCTTCGGTTACATCCAGAGGAAAGAGGTAAAGAGAAATATCTTCTGCTTAAACACACATCCAGAAAATAGAAATTGGAAATAACACTCTAAATGATGCTTTAGATGATAGAGTTCATAATATTAATTGCATTATTATTTTCTCAAAAAGTGACCAGTGTGAGGGGAAAAAAAGATGATATCCTTGTTGAAATCTGCATCACCCACCTACCTTATTATCCAGTTTTCTTGCTTCCATTTCAAACAAGACAATTCTGTTATCCTTTATTTCTTCAGCTGAAATCTATGAGTAGACAAGGTAAGTAAAAGAAAGTGTTTTGGGGATTCTGATACAGTCATGAAGTATTGATTTAGTCTGTTATCTAATAGTATACAAAGTCTACACTAACATAGGGTAGTCTAAAATAAGTAACAAAATGGTACCATTAAGAAAGATTTGTCATTATTTCCTTTATGCATGTGAAATAAATATATTTTCAAAATACGCCTAATTTACACATGCAACTTTCTTTTTAATGTTGTTGCCAAAACTGGATCTTCCTTCTTCCGATGGAAAAAATCAAAGCCATGCACAGCACTAGCGAGAGCTCTCCAGAGATGGAGAAGCATGAGTAAGTTATACCTAGAGAACATTACACATTCAAATATCAGCTCCGTATTTTTCATCCAAGGTAACTGAAAGACTTACTCTACTCAAAAACAAATTCCAGGCTGTGATGGTCCCAAAAGCCATAAAGCTAACTACTTGTAATGATCTCTGTTCCCCACATAGAAGTCAACACCCCCAACAGACTGGACATTCTTATGGCACCTAACCTAGAGCAAACTACTCTGAGAAATGTGTTTGATAGTTGCAATAATCCTCAAACACGACTCTCTCAGGGAGTCATTCCCGGGCAGAGCTAAAGTAAGACAGCTCTTCAGACAGCTGTGACTACCCAGACAGCAACTCTAGAACATTTAGAACATTTAAAAGCATGGCACTATATAATTTGAAATCTAAAATAAGATAATACGTATATTCACTTGCCCAGGTCCAGCAATCAGCAAGGAAAAATTTAGGTAAGAGGACAGGTAGCAAAGTGCACACGTGCACGCGCGCACACACACACACACACACACAAAAACATGGTTAAAAGCTGAGCGGTTCAATGGCCATGTCATACTACAAGATCATTCGGGAATCAAAACCACTATGGAAAGTTTCTGTCATGCCGAGGGGCCTACGTTTGATTTGTTGAGAGCCAAATTGATCCATTCACATTATTACGTAATTTCCTCCTAATCTGGGAATCGATGCTTCCATCAGGAAGAGGCAGGCATTAGCACGATGCGTGTGACTTTCTTTTAGGCACAGCAGTTTCCATTTGCGATCACTCTAAGGCAAGTCAAGGGTGGGTGGAGGGCAACATTCAGGATCAAACGATAACGCCTGCTGTAGAATCTCTGTCTGATATACACAGTCTCAGCTTGTCCTCTTGTGCTAAGTCTCAGGAGGCAAAAGACTTGTATTTTAAAGGGTCTTATTTTACCGTAATGCTCCCTTTTCCTGCAGGTCTGCCATTTTTAAGCACCAGTGGTCGCGTTAGCTTCTTACTGGAAACAATCTGTTAAAATCGGAAAGTGATACAAAGAGCTATTTCACTTCAACATGTAAACGTTTAAACTAAACAGTTTTCAAAAGACAGTTGAGAATAAAGTATAGAAAGTTATTAGAAACGGAAACATTAAGTTCATTCCTTGAAGATTTGGAGATTACAAAATGCATCTGCACCCAAATGGAAAAGACTCCCAAGGAGCCAATCCTGGCGGATAAAATCTCCCCACACCACTAGTTTCTTTATCAACCACTTCAAATTCTTCCTTGTAAAGAAAAAAGAGGGCCAGATTCTCATCACATATACAAATCCCTAAGCTGAAACGAAACCCCTATAGGAAACAGGGGTTACCTGCCAATTTTTCAACTGACAATAACTTCAATGTATGATCCTCATAAAATATCATTTTGATTAGAATAATACAGTAAGCACACATACTCTCACACAGGTATGTTTCTCAAATTTGCTATAATTTTAGATATAGTGATTTTTCTCCAAAAAATAAATACTTCTTTAATTTTCTTTTTGATACAACTATCAAAGTTTTAGAAATCTGACCAGCTCCATGTTGTCCTTGAGACACAGGAAATACAATGATCTCCAAAATATTCAAGACTAAAAGATAAAACTCATAAAAGACAAATCTTAGATGTCACCCACTGAAAAAAAATAACCCCTCCCTCCGAAAGTCCCATAAACATGGTCACTGGCTCTCCTTTGAAGTCAAACCGAGCTGGGAGCACAATGGTGAGCCCACAGACACACCCGTGCTCCGACCCAACCTGTGATATCCTAGAAAGACAGAAAATTAAGCAACTGCAATAAAATATGATGAACATTAAGGTAGAAGGAGTGGAGAAGACCACCAAGTGAGCACAGCAGGGTGACCCAAACGACTCTAGGGTGTCAGAGAAGGCTTTGCGAGGGGGCGTTGGGTTCATACTCAAGGCAAAAGGAGGAGCAAGCCAGGAAAAGGGACTGTGCTGGGCTATCAAGGGGTCAAGAGGCATCGGTCATGCAAGTTAGAACGTCAGAGAAGTTGCCGTCACCTTGACACCATTTATGACCTAAACGTAAGAACAACACTGTACTGCAGACAGGCAGCTAGAGTAACGGGACTATTCATTCAAGTGGCAAATGGAACACCTTTGACTCATAAGAACTATTATACACTTTGCAAAAAACCCATGGTCCCTACCCTCATAAAAAGTAAGATAAATTCCATAATGTTTAAGGCAAACACAAGCTCAGTTGCTCAGTCGTGTCCGACGCTTTGTGGCACCATGGACTGTATCCCTCCAAGCTCCTCTGTCCATGGGATTTTCCAGGCAAGAAAACTGGAGTGGCTTGTCACTTCCTACTCCAGGGGATCTTCCCAAGCCAGGGATCAAACCCAAGTCTCTGCACTGGCAGGCAGATTCTTTACCACTAGTGCCACCTGGAAAGCCCAACGATTAAAGAGAATTTATCAAAAACACCTGATGCTTTGTTTCAACTATAGAAAACACTTGTACCATTCATACTCACTTGTCCAAGGGTGCATTCACATTCTCCCAAGAAGTCATCATCGCTCAGCTCGACAGTTTTGTTGTCGATGTCATAAATCCCAAATTTCAATTTCTGAACCACTTCAAAGTAGTAATCAATAATAAATGTCTTGGAGAATTTGGGGTTCAAGCAATTCTTAATCCTTTCTGTGCGCTCAACCTATATTCACCCCACCAAAACAAAAAAGGTTACCTCAGATGAAAGGTGCATTTGTTTATTATCTTTATATACTACATGTGACTAAATATTGGCATGATAGCTAAAAGAAGTGTCTATATGTATATGAAATATTTCACAATCAAGGGCTAATTTGCCTGAAAAACTGCACTAACAGATGAGATGGCTTTATTTTTTAAATAAACTCTTCATATTGTCAAAAAAGCAACTCAGGCGGCGTTTCAGCTGCAAGTATTTAATATTACCTCATACCACTGTTGACCACTCGTATTCAAAAATAACACACATAGAGGGTCTGACTTTGACCCTATGTCTTTATCCAGAAGATTGTCACAGGAAATATTCAGCTCCACCTTTGTGACACACTGGGCAGCCATCTCTTGAGCTGTGAGAAAAAGAAAGAAATGAGTAAGCCAGTGAAGCGGTACCTTTAACAAGCACACGCTTTCCTTGGGATTTCCCTCAAGGTTCACCGGCTACGACTCTGTGTTCACTTCCATCCGGGGTTTGATCCTGGTCAGGGAACTCAGACCCTGAAAGCTATGTGAAGCAGCCAAAAAAAGAACAAAGTAAAAGGCACATGCATTCTTAATGAAACACCTAAATTCTTAAGACACACAGTCAGAACAGGATAACAGAGTGGACTTGCTGGAATAAGACTGTTGCATGTGTCTCCAGGGGACTCAGATGCCTCATTACCCCATGCCAATCATACTGCTTCCGCCAGGTTATCTTTCTGGGATAAAACTCATTTTACAGTGTGACAATAAAATGCAGCTTTCAAGATGGCAAATAAGATATACTAATCTTCTTATCATTTCCCTGTACATTTTACCCTTCAGAAAAAGTCCAAGTGTAATCGTGACCTTTCACGGAAAGGCAAACATAGCCTTCTGCTTCACGAGACAGATTAAACCTCAACCTTAATCTTAACTTTGTTTCTTTGACAAAATACTGAGTGAGATACTTGCTGTTTTCAAGGAATTTTGGCTAAGACCCAGACCTGGGGAATAAAAGACCCTCACATACCCCTGCGCCCCTCCCTGCACGTTTTCGAGCAGTGGTCCTCAAGCCTGGCTGCTCTTGGAATCACCCGGGGCGCTTACAAAGCCCCTCAGGCTGGTGGCCCACACAAAGAGATGTGCTCTAACTGGTTTAGGGTGCAGCCTGGGCGTTGTTCCTTGGATAATTTCCATGTGCAGACAAGGTGGACAAACTACCATCTACAGAGCACGCTCAGCTGCTTCAGTCGTGTCCAGCTCTTCACGGCACTATGGACTGTAGCCCACCAGGCTCCCCTGTCCATGGGACTTTTCAGGCAAGGATACTGGAGAGGGTTGTCCCTTCTCCTCCAGGGGATCTTCTCAACCCAGGGATCGAACCAGAATCTCCACTGTCTTTTGCATGACAGTGTGTGTCCGTCGCTCAGTCACGTGTCTGACTCTTTGCAACCCGTGGACTGTAGCCCGCCAAGCTTCTCCATCCACAGGATTCTCCAGGCAAGGATGCTAGGAGTGGCTTGCCATTTCCTTCTCTGGGAGATCTTCCCCACCCGGCGATCGAACCCGGGTCTCCCACATTGCAGGCAGACTTTTTACAGTTTGAGCCACCGGGGAAGCCTAGGTCATTACAGCCTGTGTTACTGGCGGTTTCTTTACTGCTGAGCCACTGGGGGAG